>NC_056432.1:13138644-13466144 GCF_018296145.1 Oncorhynchus tshawytscha
TACTCAATTCTTCAATGTAGAGTCGCACAATTCTGGCAACTTTCCCAGAATGCTATGGTTTTCCAGAAATCCTGCTTGGAAGATTACCAGAACCATAAAGGAATAAGCAGGAAATCCAGAATACTTAGTTACTTGCCTTCTGCTTCTGTATGACCGTTACCAAGGACTGGGTCTAGGCCTATGCGTATCCCATAATATATCACAGAGGTATGTGTCCTCTCACCTTTTCCCCTGCCTCCGTCCCACTCCTCAGCCGGACAGACGGACCGAGCTTGAAAGGACTGGGAACAGCTGTGACCCAATGGAAGAAAGGGTAGTTGACGAGCACTTGACCTTCCATTAGTTTTCTCCCATGCATAACTACTTGTTAATTACTTCTGCAAACAAAATGGCTTCCAGAGGTTCTTTGTTAAAGGTCATTTGCTACTGAATAATGAATGTCCTCAATGGGTTTCAGATATGCTCTTATAGGCCAAGGATATACCTCATTCTGATACATAGCACTGTCGTAGGATGCCACCTTTCCAACAAGTCAGTTCGTCAAATTTGTGCCCTGCTAGAGCTGCCCTGGTCAACTGTAAGTGCTGTTATTGTGAAGCGGAAACGTCTAGGAGCAACAACGGCTCAGCCGTGAAGTGGTAGGCCACACAAGCTCACAGAATGGGACCGCCAAGTGCTGAAGCATGTAACGTGTAAAAATCATCTGTCCTCGGTTGCAACACTCACTACCGAGTTACAAACTGCCTCTGGAAGCAACATCAGCACAATAACTGTTCGTCGGGAGCTTCATGAAATTAGTTTCCATGGCCGAGCAGCTGCACACAAGCCTAAGATCACAATGTGCAATGCCAAACATCGGCTGGAGTGGTGTAAAGCTTGCGCCATTGGACTGAAGCAGTGGAAACACATTCTCTGGAGTGATGAATCACACATCAACATATGGCAGTCTGACAGACAAATCTATGTTTGGTGGATGCCAGGAGAACACTACCTGCCCTGGTGCATAGTGTCAACTGTAAAGTTTGATGGAGGAGGAATAATGGTCTGGGGCTGTTTTTCATGGTTCAGGCCCCTTAGTTCCAGTGAAGGGAAATCTTGACGCTACAGTGTACAATGATATTCTAGACGATTCTGTGCTTGCAATGTTGTGGCAACAGTTTGGGGAAGGCCCTTTCCTGTTTCAGCATGACAATGCCCCCGTGCACAAAGTGAGGTCCATGGTTTGTCAAGATCGGTGTGGAAGAACTTGACTGGCCTGCACAGAGCCCTGACCTCAACCCCATCTATAACACCTTTGGGATGAATTGGAACGCTGACTACGAGCCAGGCCTAGTCGCCTAACACCAGTGCCCGACCTCACTAATGTTTCTTGTGGCTGAATGAAAATAAGTCCCCATAGCAATGATCCAACATCTAGTGGAAAGCCTTCCCAGAAGAGTGGAGGCTGTTATAGCAGCAAAGGGGGGACCAATTCCATATTAATGCCATGATTTTGGAACAAAATATTAGACGAGCAGGTGTTCACATACTTTTGGCCATGTAGTGTATCTCTTGTCAAGTGTACATGATCAAGTAATGACCTCATGGCATGCACACACACACACACGCACACGCACACATACACACATACACACGTACACACACATAGTTGCACACAGCTGATCTCATTAGCTTGCCTCCCCTCACTCCTTATCTTCACCGTGTCCACATTAGTAGAATAATATACATACTTTTAAATGACATTTGTCCTCTCCATACATGGTAATGATAAGGGATTTCTGTTCTTTAAAGACCTTGTTCAAAGAGAAGGAATCTGTAGTAATGTGATTAACTGCTAAAGGCTTTCTGTACTGCTCTTTAGACATTCCTTACCCTTTCATCGCTCGTGACTGATTCCATTAGAGTATTACTCATGTTGTTTTGGTGTAGCTTCCTGAGCACCTTGAATGTCCCATGTAGACGTTTTTATCTCGGTATCAAATGATTTCTGGGTAACAATTGTTACGTCTACTCCCGCTCCTCAGATGGTCGACAAGCAGGGATAACGTCTACATCAACACCATGAGAAGCTGGAACTGGGGACGGCTATGGAAGAGGTTGTTTGCAGTATGCTACGTCTCAAACACACCTGGGAGGAATTGCCTTCAACTAGTGGAGGACACTCTACAACCAGTCGAGCCAGCGAGCCAGCACACCATCCCATTGCCTTCAACTAGCGGAGAACACTCTACAACCAGTCGAGCCAGCGAGCCAGCACACCATCCCATTGCCTTCAACTAGCGGAGAACACTCTACAACCAGTCGAGCCAGCGAGCCAGCACACCATCCCATTGCCTTCAACTAGCGGAGAACACTCTACAACCAGTCGAGCCAGCGAGCCAGCACACCATCCCATTGCCTTCAACTAGCGGAGAACACTCTACAACCAGTCGAGCCAGCGAGCCAGCACACCATCCCATTGCCTTCAACTAGCGGAGGACACTCTACAACCAGTCGAGCCAGCGAGCCAGCACACCATCCCATTGCCTTCAACTAGCGGAGAACACTCTACAACCAGTCGAGCCAGCGAGCCAGCACACCATCCCATTGCCTTCAACTAGCGGAGGACACTCTACAACCAGTCGAGCCAGCGAGCCAGCACACCATCCCATTGCCTTCAACTAGCGGAGGACACTCTACAACCAGTCGAGCCAGCGAGCCAGCACACCATCCCATTGCCTTCAACTAGCGGAGGACACTCTACAACCAGTCGAGCCAGCGAGCCAGCACACAATCCCATTGCCTTCAACTAGCGGAGAACACTCTACAACCAGTCGAGCCAGCGAGCCAGCACACCATCCCATTGCCTTCAACTAGCGGAGGACACTCTACAACCAGTCGAGCCAGCGAGCCAGCACACAATCCCATTGCCTTCAACTAGCGGAGAACACTCTACAACCAGTCGAGCCAGCGAGCCAGCACACCATCCCATTGCCTTCAACTAGCGGAGAACACTCTACAACCAGTCGAGCCAGCGAGCCAGCACACCATCCCATTGCCTTCAACTAGCGGAGAACACTATACAACCAGTCGAGCCAGCGAGCCAGCACACCATCCCATTGCCTTCAACTAGCGGAGAACACTCTACAACCAGTCGAGCCAGCGAGCCAGCACACCATCCCATTGCCTTCAACTAGCGGAGGACACTCTACAACCAGTCGAGTCAGCGAGCCAGCACACCATCCCATTCAGCAACCCGCTCAGGTCAGCGATGCCTGTTTGTCCCTCCCAGATAAATATGACAGCACATCATCTAAATGGCGTGGCTTCCTACTTCAGTGCTCCCTCTACTTTATGCACCAGATGGGAGCTAACGCCATAACCCCACCATCTCATGGTCGAGGATGAGAATCACAGACTGGTCACCAGAATGCCAGAGGACCTACTTCCCCATCCCCTGTGATTCCTCATCGGTTGAGAGTCCTGTGGTTGCCCTTCAGCCCAACATCCCGGAGGTATACCAGAACCTGCGGGAGGTATTCTCCAAGACCCACACCACCTGTCTTCCTCCTCATCGCCCCTGGGACTGTGCCATCGACCTGCTTGCAAACTTGACAGGAAAAAACATTGGCCTTTTGAAAAGGATACAAGATCATGTAGCTGGGGCCTCCCGATTGGCACAGTGGTCTAAGGCACTGCATCGCAGTTGCTAGCTGTGCCACTAGAGATCGAGTCAACTCTGTACGCCTATGTAGATATTCCATCAGCTACAATAGTCATATACAACATTAACAATTACTATACTGTATTTCTGATCAATTTGAGGTTATTTGAATGAAAAACAAGGATATTTCTAAATGACCCCAAACTTTTAAACGGTGGTGTATGTGAACAGACATTTTCAGTGATGAGATATTTAAGTCAAGGCACAGATCTTCTCTTACTGACTCTCAGCATTCCTGTGCATAGCGACGTCAGAAACTATACCTGACTTCAGTGTTCTAGTCAATGCCCATCAGAGACGTCACTCCTAACACTGATTGAGTAGTTTAAATGTAATGTTGAGCTCTCTCTCTTTCTTGTGTTTTTATCCATACCTGTTAAACAAGAGTTCTGTCCATGGTGCTGAATGTGTACTTTTCCCCCGTGTAGTGCATTGCATGTATAATGATGAAATTACCTACCAAAAGGAGAACGTGGATGTGGTTTATCTCTGTGCATGTTAAAAAAGTCAAATAAGTAGCATACCTGGAAGTGATTTACAGTAGATCTATCTGTCAACACAGTCATTCACATTATGCATAATCCTGTAATATGGTTCTGGTCTGCAATGGAAAAAATATATTCTAATGTGGCCCTCCATGGAAAATAATTGTCCAGGCCTGTTCTAGAGAGTGCAGAAATGTTTGAGAGAGAATATTAGGACTTCCCACCTCCAAATCTCTTGATAGGGCGCATAGTAAATTTGCCTAGTCCTATTTGAGCATTGTTTTCTGCTGAACTATCAAAACTCAATTTTCAACGGCAGCACAAAACATGTCTGATCCCATCCCATCCTAGGCGTGAGCTCCCCTTGACCTACTTCAAGTATCTCTTTGCTTTGCATTCCGACATGAAACTCCTGGAGTCTTCTCTCCAGACAGCTGATTGTTGGTGGGCCACTGCTCCAACCTCACTGGGGTGCCTCACCTTTCCAGAGGAAAAAACAGCAGGTGTATACAATCCAAGCAGACGTTTCCTGGTTCTATGCTCTCACCTTTTCTCATTCCCCCTCTCCCCCCTTTTTTAATAGCCCCTGGTATTGTCTAGGTCCTTACCGACAACAAAGGGATAAATGTACTGCCTACTGTAGGTCCCGGTGGTAAGGCCTTGGACATGACAGGTGTCAGCCTATGATAAATTGGCTGCCTGTCTGTTCAATTTCAAATGCAAAGCTCTAGAGAGGGAGAGCGAGATGGAGGAAAGGGAGAGTGAGAGAGAGGGAAAGAGGAAGTGTGTGTGTGTGAGAGAGAGAGAGAGAGAGAGGGGGGAGGGGAGGAGGCATGAAGGCACATTTCTGGCGTGGGGAGAAAAGGAGAGGCATCAGATGCTGGGTGTTAGTGTGTGGGGAACGAGAGAGAGAGAGAGAGAGAGAGAGAGAGACAGACTTTTCCAGTATGTGATATCTCCACATAATAAGCAATAATACACTCCCATCAACACCGTCCTCTACAATGTTCCTCCTATATGCTCAAGGCTTGGATAGTTCATTTCCTAACATTTTCTTGGCAGGCTGATGAGATATGTATGGGACAAAACGTGATGAAAAGACAGCAGCAGCAGCAGCAGCAGTGTGTTGTTGCAGGAGATGCCTAGCTAATAATCTGCCTATGCTAATCAGTGGAGCTGGGCTGAGAAAGTTGGCTCCCTGACACCAGCCCCGTGTTGGGGAAGAGATGAGGATGCTGGCCAAATCCAGCTTGTATCTCACAAGCCGAGCTCGCAGGAGGAGGGAAAAGCGGCTTCTATCTCGGGATGCCTGCCTGCCTGCTTGGGAAAAAAAGGATGGCGCTTTATTTCACAATTGGCCTATGAGATGAAAAATCTGATATTATGTTAATGTAAATCTCACAGCGAGAGAGATGTCTCCTGGAAAGCCTTGGCAGGGCCGGGCGCTAGCACCACAGGGTCCCCCAACATCAGGCTACTTGCTGTGGCCCCGCACCCCTCCTCTCAACCCCTCCCTTAGCCCCACCTCAAAATAATACATTTTTCACAAAAGATTGCACATTTTGCTGACTGCAATGGTTGAGGTTGAATGATATGATGCATTGAGAAAAGGTGTTTCTTTGACGAACACAATGAGCGAAGCAACCTGAGTTAATTGGTGGTTAGAGTGAAGCAACCTGAGTTGATTGGTGGTTAGAGTGAAGCAACCTGAGTTGATTGGTGGTTAGAGTTAAGCAACCTGAGTTGATTGGTGGTTAGAGTGAAGCAACCTGAGTTGGTTGGTGGTTAGAGTGAAGCAACCTGAGTTGATTGGTGGTTAGAGTGAAGCAACCTGAGTTGGTTGGTGGTTAGAGTGAAGCAACCTGAGTTGATTGGTGGTTAGAGTGAAGCAACCTGAGTTGATTGGTGGTTAGAGTGAAGCAACCTGAGTTGATTGGTGGTTAGAGTGAAGCAACCTGAGTTGGTTGGTGGTTAGTTAGAGTGAAGCAACCTGAGTTGGTTGGTGGTTAGAGTGAAGCAACCTGAGTTGATTGGTGGTTAGAGTGAAGCAACCTGAGTTGGTTGGTGGTTAGAGTGAAGCAACCTGAGTTGGTTGGTGGTTAGAGTGAAGCAACCTGAGTTGGTTGGTGGTTAGAGTGAAGCAACCTGAGTTGGTTGGTGGTTAGAGTGAAGCAACCTGAGTTGATTGGTGGTTAGAGTGAAGCAACCTGAGTTGGTTGGTGGTTAGAGTGAAGCAACCTGAGTTGGTTGGTGGTTAGAGTGAAGCAACCTGAGTTGGTTGGTGGTTAGAGTGAAGCAACCTGAGTTGGTTGGTGGTTAGAGTGAAGCAACCTGAGTTGGTTGGTGGTTAGAGCAAAGAAACTTGGCAATTTAGCACTGTTTTTAGGCATTTCTCTCTCCCTGAAAGCATCTCGTTTACAGTGTCTCTGTTTTGCTCTCCCTGTCTTTCTTGTGGTTGTAAATGCTTTGTGATGAGACTCCACAGGCTATCCAATATAGCTCTGTAAAGTGTTCCCCTAGCTATCCCATATAGCTCTGTAAAGTGTTCCCCTAGCTATCCCATATAGCTCTGTAAAGTGTTCCCCTAGCTATCCCATATAGCTCTGTAATGTGTTCCACTAGCTATCCCGTATATCCCTGTAAGTGTTCCCCTAGCTATCCCATATAGCTTTGTAATGTGTTCCCCTAGCTATCCCGTATATCTCTGTAAGTGTTCCCCTAGCTATCCCATATAGCTTTGTAATGTGTTCCCCTGGCTATCCAATATAGCTCTGTAATGTGCAGTGTGAGACTGAAGTGGCCCTAATAACAGCCCTACATGTCTCTTTGACCTTTAAATGTAATTTCCAGGTGTGCCGGGTGGCTCACCGCTATGCACAAATTCGATAAGGAGTTTATCTATCTCAGAGTCCTCTATCCCTGTGGGAGGGGATGCACGGGGTTGGTGACCCTATTCACCAAGCCTTGGAAATACCAGCATCGTAATAGTTTAGCATCTGGGAAAACCTTGGAAATAAAAGCATTGTAATCGTTTAGCATCTTGGAAAAGAAAGACAAAAAAAGGTAGCAGGTAGGGCCTTGAATCAGTGTTGCCTGGGTGTGTGAAATCATGATCTATCCCCAGTGAACTCTCTGACACCTTATCTGCAGTGATGACGAGGCAGCACCGAGGCTTAATTGAAGTGGGTTTGTCTCATCCCTTGCCGCCTAACGCTCTCCCATGATCCTCTTCTCCATGGGTCAGTGAGGGGTGCTGGGTGATGGTAGAATTGCTATTTGCTTCCTGACGCCCACTGAGAGGATGTTAGATTGAAGTTATTTTATGCTTGGGTTACCTCTCTCTTTCAGTCTTCTGCATCATATCTCCTGCCCCAGTCTCCTCCCCCACAACCCCAGTCCCAGAGCTCTCCGTTCTGAAAAGCCCTGAGGGGAGGGTTTCAGTTAAAGGTAGAAGACTTTCACCAATAGAGCTCAGTCTAAAATGGCACTCATCTTTCAAAGCAGGGGTCAGCAACAAAATACTTTTTTGTTTAATTTAGGAAATCTGTTCCCATGTATTCCCACAAAAAAAATAGATACATGTACATGTGGTCATACTGTAATCAAGGTATGAAATGATTGTTCATTTCAAATACAATTTCTTTTTAGGCTTCGTTGTGGTCAATTTGCAATGTACAAATTATTATCATTATGTTCCCGGCCTCCCGACCATCCACTCGGCCTGCGGTTGAATCGAGTTGCATACCCCGGTTTTAAAGGAAGTGTGTGGTATGAGTTGGGTGGCCGCTTGTATCTCCTGTTGAATTTGTAAACCTGCAGGATTTTTAGGGAGATCACCAAACAATATAAAGTACCTTCAAAATGCTATTAAAAAATAAACATTAAGTGTTTGTTTGTTGTGTCATGTTTTTCATTCTTTGTTTGATTTGTTGTGGATATTCTTAACTAAGAATATAGTTTAGCAACAGAGCAGCACAGTAGGAGTTTGGTATGTGTGTATTGCCAGGCCTGTTTGTATCTCTAAGTGAGGAGTGCATTAGGAGGATGAAGGTAATGAAGGCTTAGAACGGTTTTGGTATTATTACCTACAGCCGGAAAAAACTTTGGGATTTTAGATTGGCGGTAACTCACCAGAAATTGGAACAGAAATTGTACTTCCCTGACCTGGATCCTTTGTTTGAACATCCCGAGGCAGCTCTATTCATCCTGGGGGCTGCACCAAAAAGCCGATGCCAGAGAAGGTCGGAGTGGGGCCTAGTGCATACCATCCACCGCTTCCAAGTATATTATTCGCTAACATTCAGAGGATCTCCTTCCAGAGAGATATATCTTTCTGTCACATACTCTGTTTTATTGAATCATGGCTCTCTCCGGATATATTGTTCCTATCCATTCCGCCAGTGGGGTTCTCTGTCCATCATGGAGGGTTTATTTCATGCTTAACAACTCATGGTGTCATCGTGGTAAATTACAGGAACTGAAGTCCTTTTGTTTCCCCGATCTGCAATACCTCACCATCAAATGCCGACCACATTACATCCCTAGACAATTTTCTTCGGTCATCGTCACTACCGTGTAGATTCCCCCTCAAGCCGACACCGCAATGGCTCTCTAGGAACTACACTGGAATATTTGCAAACTGGAAACCGCATATCCTGAGGCCGTATTTATTGTAGCTGGGAACTTTAATAAAGGAAATCTAAGGAAAATGCTCCCGAAATTCCATCAACATATCTTCAGTCCTACTCGTGTGACACGGACCCGGGATCATTGCTACTCTCCCTTCCGGGATGGCTACAAGACCCTCCCCACCCCAAATCTGATCACACCCCCATTATGCTTCTACCCACCTATAGGCAGAAACTTAAACAGGAAGCTCCAGTGATAAGGACTGTTCAACATTGGTCTGACCAATCGGAATCTATGCTTCAAGATTGTTTTAATCACGCAGACTGGGAAATGTTCTGGGTCGCCTCTGAGAATAGTATCGATGTATACACTGAGTCGGTGACAGGGTTCATCAGGATGTGCATAGAGGATATTGTTCCAACTGTGATGATTAGAACTTATCCAAACAAAAAAATGTGGATAGACAGCAGCATTCGCGTGAAACTGAAAGCGCGAACCACCGCATTTAACCATTGCAAGGTAACTGGGAACATGGACATGTACAAACAGATCAGCTACAACCTCTGTTAGGCAATCGGAGGCAAAATGACAGTACAGGGACAAAGTGGAGTTGCAATTCAACGGCTCAGACATGAGACGTACAGTATATGGCAGGGACTCCAGACAATTGTGGATTATAAAAGGAAAGCCAGCCTCGCTTCAGGACGAGCTAAACACCTTCTTTGCCTGCTTCGAGGAAAACAATATCAAGCTGCCGAAGTGGGCACCAGACGCTCATTATCCGTGGCCAACGTAAGTTAAATGAGTAAGTCATTTAAATGAGTAAGTCATTTAAGCGTGTTAACCCTTGCAAGGCTGCCGGCCCAGACAGCACCCAAGTCACGTCCTCAGAGCATGTGCAGACTAGCTGGCTGGAGTGTTTACGAACGTATTCAATCTCGCCATATCCCGGTCTGTTGTCCCCACTTTGTTCAAGATGTCCATTGTTCCTGTACCCAAGAAAGCGACGGTAACAGGAACCAAATGACTATCGGCCCATAACCATGTGTACTTTATGTTACCAATACAATTTGATTTGAGGATTTGATTAGCACTCACTTCTGTCATCATGAAGTGTTTGGGAGGCTAATTAAGGACCATATCACCTCTAATTTGCTCGACATCCTAGACCCACTACAATGCCCCCAATCACCATTGCACTGCACACTGCCCTAACCCACCTGGACAAGAGAAATATAAGAATGCTGTGCATCGACCACAGCTCAGCCTTAGAAACTATAGTGCCCTCCAAGCTCATCACTAAGCTCAGGGCCCTGGGTCTGAACCCTCCCTGTGCAACTGTGTCCTGGTCTTCCTGACAGGCTGACCCCAAGTAGTGAAGGTAGGCAACAGACTGCTGCTCTAACCTCCAAGGTTAATTGGCTGTAATTGGCCTAGGGTGAACACAGTGCTACTGCACAGAGCCGCTAACATTTTTGAAGAGATATTGAAAAAGCTGATGAGAGACACAAGATGTGTTATGGAATAGTGGAGTTACTAAAGGCGTGTATTTTGACAAATGGATCGGTAAATGCATCCTGATCTAGCCTTAAATTGCTTCTTTTTTTTTTACCGACACACAGTGGTCTTAATTTATACATTTCCTCATTGACTATGCAAGATACTGGCACCACAAAAAGCACGGTTCACTTTTTGTTGGAGGATAATGTATATGTATACGGTATGTATATGTCCGGAGAGTTACTTTGAATCACTCTCTCTAGAGCCCTCCAACACCGTCATTACACAGACACACAGTGGACGTGTTTAAAACAGCAGACACTCACACAATGTGGTTTTGAGTACGCACATATCTTTTTATTGGCGCATATATCACCCCGCGCAGAGACATCTAAAAGAGAGCGTGATCTATACCAAAACATTAATCATCATTCATTGTATGTTAATAAATTCAGAATTTCTCCATTTACCATGCGGACGTCAACACGCGCTGGAAATGCAACCTTTCCAGAGCTCATAAATCACACAGACTGAGTCATCTGACAAAGTACCCAAACACAGGCAGAGCCGGTCCCCAGGGCACAAACATACACCATCTAACGTGGTGGAATCAGAGCTCAGAGCGGGACCGAGGCCCGCCACCCCACCTGCCTCACTCTGCTTCTTCGCTGCCAACCCCTGTCACCACACTGGAGCCCAGCAAGTTGAGAGGTGCGGGATCAGAGGGGATTGTGGGATGCCTGTGTCCTCCTCCGCATAGTATCTGGGCTCAACTGAGCCCTCCCGCCCCCATCTCTCGCTCTCTCTGCGCTGACCCCAAAAGCTTTGTGTCCTTAGTAATGACTATCAAATACATGCACTGTTGGTTTCATGGAACCTAAGTGTATAAATGAGAAAGCCGAAGGACTCAAAGCTCGAGTTACTTCAGTTCTAAATGATGTGTTCTCCTCATGGGTGCAAATTGCTTTAATCCAGCTGTTTAAGGAAGATTTGCTAAGCAGACATGAGGTGGAGTACATCTGCAGGGAAACAACGTGAGGCTTCGCTCACAGCAAAAAGATGAAGAGAAACAGATTTCTTCGTTAATAAGTTTGGAAGGACAATAAATCGGTGCTATTCAAGTGTAAGGCTGTTATTTGTGTACATACACAACAGATTAGATTATTTTTATCCGGAGGGAAAGGGTCTCCATTTTTTTTTGCCTCTTTACCTTTTTATCAAAGGTAGTCACGTGACTAGGGTATACACTTGCTGTATGCTACAGATTAAAAGATTAAAGGCTTTGTGGGAACGATGCATCCTCTAAAACCGAATTATTGTCAACAGGGGCATGGATGCTACAGTTGTGCTGTTTCGTTATGCAAAGGAACTATGTAGCGCGATGTAGAAATATGTCATCACATGATTATCACTAGCGTTGTGGCCCTCTGATATTTGTATTTGTATTCATTATGGATCCCCATTACTTCCTGCAGAAGCTACTGTTCCTGGTGTCCAGCAAAAGTAAGGCAGTTATACAATTAAAAAAAACAATTTCACAACACATTAAGTGTGTGCCCTCGGGCCACTACTCTACTACCACATATCTACAAAATCCATGTACATGTGTGCGTACTGTGTATGTTATCATGTGTGTGTGTATGCGTGTGTCTGTGCCTGTGTGTGTGTGTCTCTTCACAGTCCCCGCTGTTCCTTAGAGGTGCATTTTTATCTGTAAAAAAAAAAAATCGGATTATACTCCTTGCATCAGTTACTTGATGTGGAAAAGAGTTCCATGGCTCTATGAAGCACTGTGCATAGTCTGTTCTGGACTTGGGGACTGTGAAGAGAGTCTTGTGGGGTATGCATGGGTGTCTGAGCTGTGTGCTAGTTGTTTAAACAGAAAACTCAGTGGATTCAACATGATATGCAGAGGACCACGGATCTTTCTCTCTCACTCTCTGTGTGTGGATCCCGTTCTATCTTGTGGGTTGCCTGGGCCTCTCCCACGAGACAGGAGGACTAGGGGTTGTATCTGACTTGGAAGCTGCTCTTGACTAATTGATTCGACATCTGATAGAATGCGTATAATGTCTCACTTTCTCCCCGTGCTGCCTCACGATTGTCACTTGCTCATGTGTGCCAGGGTGTAAGTATGTGTGATATTAGAAGGAAGCATGTTTGTTTTAGCCTGAAATGGTTGTTCTCAGATCCATCAAAACACGTCCCCGGTATTTTAAATGATTGTTGAGCTGACTGATGTTCTCCCCATTGTGAAGAGTACTATATGAATCTAAATGTATGTGCATTGATCCCCTCTCACTCCCAGTGTATTCTACAGACTACTGGCGGAACACACTCCCTCTACTTCTGTTAGATTATGTTCAGTGTGTTCTACCCAATGTCTTGATATGCTGCAATCCAGTAAACACTATTGATCCCTTGAGGACAGGTATCTTCCTACTGTAGAGGATTGTATCTACTCCTGTTGTTGATGGATCTATAATGCTATCTTATCTGTCTCCACTGACTGCTCTTTGTGTTACAGTGTCGGGTCGGGTCCATAGACATGATGACCCGGTTCTGATGCCGTGCCATTCATGCCCACTCCTTTAATTGATCTAATCATTTAACCGATTGGTCAAAGTAAAAGTAATCAGTCTCTCCCAGTCCTACAGGGCTGAACAATGACAAGTCTGCTGCCTGTGCCCTGTCACTATCTGTGTGTGTGTGTGTGTGTGTGTGCGTGTGTGTGTGTGTGTGTGTGATTTAAGCCAAAGGAGTAACAGACCATTGACACACACACCTTTATATTCCACATACTGGGACAATTTATAATATTTCAAACAGAGTGATAAGAAAATACAGAATTGTAATGAGTGTCATGATTATATATATCATATTTTTACCAAGGCAGCTTTACCATTTTACCAGTTCAACATTTCATCATTCAACATCTAAACTAGGTTAACTTACAACAAGACTAGACGTTGCAGTTTTTATTTTGTTACAAAGTATATGCTCAGAAGTGTACCTTCAATGTGCATGGTGTGAAGGTCTACAGTTGGATGTCCGTGTGAGTTTCCCCTCAGGATGACACATTGGCTGGATCCGGAAGGCCACTGGGGAATGATCAAGTGTGCATCCCATCCGACCTGCATCTTCTTCCCATTATGCTGACATTTCATCCCAGCGTTTAATTTGGGCCCCTTCTAAAGAACTGGTAATAGAGTGGAGGTATACAGGGACCCAGACCGAATGGGAATTTGGTTTGATAAATGTGCCGTCACTGGTAACTAATAATACATATTGTAAGTAGCAGAGCAACGGCCCCGTAAAGGTAGCATCATTATTAATGTGGGAGTCGCCGTGTGTTTCACTCAGGGTTACGGCACAAGGTCAAAGCGTGTTTCACTGAATTAAAAGCCATTTTGAGCTATGGCACTCCTAATCAACTGAGACCTAAAAGGTGCATAGCTCAGTTATAATGAGGCACCAATGAATTAAAATAAACAGCTAGATCTAGTGATTTATAAAGGCGATGTGCTATCCTTATAGCTCGTTAGCCATGATGGATACTCTTTATTCTTCAGGCTCTTTACCCACAGGAGCCAAGCTTTTAACCAAGTAATATCTTCCTCTATTGTCAGAGCGCACGTTTCCAGCAGGACACTTATCCCAGTCATTATGAAAAGTGGCGACACAATGCAAGAGTAATGGTAATGTATGCCTTACAAATAGATGATCTTCCCCCTTCTCTCCTCTTGCCCATATAAAACTACGACTCTAGAGTTTCAGGCCCATGAATTCATCATCACATTTTCGCATGGGGCTCTCATATTCCCGAAAGGAATCCTAAACCTTGATACTGGAAATGTTTTGCATTTAAAGGGGTACTTTTGTTTGGGGAATTGATAGTGGTGGTTAGTAGGATGTGGGTGACGGGGGGGTCTGCGTTCAAGTGGATCACTTATATACATTTTTATATTTTTATGAGAGATAAGTGGCTAGTGCTTATTTAAACAATTTTTATTTTTAAAAAGGAACGTTCTTCAGTGAATATCGTGCTACCTAATGGCAAACTAATATGCTAATTAGGAAGATTCTGGAATAACGATATTTGATGCTCACACGTTCCTACCGTCAGATTGGGACTTACTGTGAAAGCAGTGTGCTGTCTGCCAGCAAGTACAAAATATTGTTCTATTTTTTTTGTATTGATCTAGCCCCACAATTACTTGTTGTGCTCAAGCCCAGCAGTGCTCAGGCTAATGACCCTGGTGACTGGGCCCAGCGCGACGACGACGCGGCGGGGCTTTAGCCCTGGCGAGGTGGAGGGAGGGAGCAGTGAGGCGTGCCCATGTAGTCACCCAACCCCCTCCCGTCGCTTATGTTGGGACACGCCAGAGCATTAGCCACTTCATCAGCCCCTTTGTTGCCCGGCTCTCTTTTGTGTTGCTCTTGAAGGACACGGGCAAAGCCAGAGCTTTTTTCCTATTTACATCTTGATGCAGCTATTAATTCCAGGGCTTTGTAGGCGATCAGTGAATTGGCTCGACTCCCTCTTAGTTTATTCCTCCTGATTCCCTGATTCCGTCTGCTCAACTCACCCACCACATTGGAAGTTGGAAAACAATTGCCTCTAACATTTAGTGTTATTTTAGATTTCTTAGTTAGTCCTGTGAATCAAGCAGAGGTATACTGGTACAATTAGACAGTATAATCCCTGGAGTGAGGAACACTGTTACTCTCTTGAAGGGAACAGGAGACGTCCACTGCCGTGGAACATTCACTTCCTTAGACCGGCTCTGTAGTGTCACTGAGGACACACAATTGACCTGAGTGGGTCAAAGCGTGAAACCACTTCCATCACATAAGTTTGATCGATTGAATGTGTGCTCGCCCGTAGATAGATGTTTTTCCATGCAGAAAGCTAGACTCACATGTCTCCACACATTTCAAGGTAATTTTCACTTCTGATGACAGGATCTGTCTGATACCTGCCCATTTCTGTCTCAACACCTGAATGGATGATTTGTAAAGCCATACTTGGCTGAACACATTTTACATAGAAGTTTTAGTCATTTAGCAGACGGCCTTATTGAGTGACTTACAGTAGTGAGTGCATACATTTTTTTCCTGTTTTTTCTGTACTGGTCCCTCGTGGGAATTGAACCTGCAACCCTGGCATTTCAAGCTCCATGCTCTACCAACTGAGCCATCACTCAAATTATTTTATCCTCTAGCTGGCTTGCCGGATGTTGGAGCGTTCCGTTTGTCAGTGTTTACAAACAAATCAAGTCACGGTGAAGTACAGGGGCCATTTCCTTTTGCCAACAGGAAGTGGTAGTTGGTTTAGTTCCTACACAGTGTTTAAAACATGCATCAAGTCATTCATTCATATTTAGTTTGATTTCAGGTTCAAATGTAAAAAAAGGGAGGACCGTTTTAGTTGTGGAACACAGGACGTACCTGGGTATTAAATCTTAACCTACTTATGCGACACACAACATTTCAGCAAAGCTTGGACCAAAGCGAATTTGGGTCAGATTCTGTTCCCTGCTTAATAAGAAGTCAACTGGTATTATCAATGTCACATACTGCGCATTATGTGAAAGTCAATACATGGTATCTATGCTGTAGTTTTGGATGTTCAAAGGTTTTATATAATAATTGATCCTCATTAATAGCCTGTATAACATGAATCATTGACTCTTGGATAATGTCCCAGACTGTATTTCCTATGCTGGTGTCCCTTCCATTGAGCCACATGCAGCGTTTCTATTCTGCTCCATCTCTCCTGTATACATTTTTCTGTTTCTCCTCTCTCCTTTCCCTCAACTGGGTGTGTAAACACTAAACACGCTGTGGCTGTTTTGGGCTGGAGGTCGTTGATTTTTTTCTGCCTCTCCCCGTAGGTTAGCTAGGTCGCCCGAGCCCCGGTTGCGACGGCTTCGAAAATGAGAAGCCCCGCTTGGCTCCCCTGCCGGCGACCGGGAGCAACCCTCGCCAGCGCCCGCCAGATGATTAATGCCACCCCCGTCCATCCACAAACCTTTTTGCCGTAGATAATGCCAGGCAGCAAGCGAGCCTGACACTTTTAATGTATAATTTAGTAGAAAAAGTCAGCACTGGCTATGCAATTTTTTAAAATGATAAATGATGCCGTACAGCAGCAGGGATTGATTTGCTGTAAATGAAACTAATTAAGGAAATGTCAAACATAATTAATAAAACAGGTTTAAGCTGCAAAACATTGTCAATTGAATGAATGAGGAGGCATTGGCTCCCATTGTTCTGGCTTTATTTAGGGCTCATGTTTAGCTTGTTTCCGGCTCCAGAATGCACTATCCCCACCTCACACCCTCCACCACCAATTCCCTGAGAGAGGGAAAATACATTTGCTTGTCTCTCCACTGACTGTAGAAATTAATTGCTGAAATCTTGTCCCATCCAAGTCTTATATTCACTCGCAGGACATTAACATAACTCATTTGAAAGAGCCCAAATGACTGCATAATGGAGCTCCATCACCATGCATGGTAGTCGCTGCTCCATCACCATGCATGGTAGTCGCTGCTCCATCACCATGCATGGTAGTCGCTGCTCCATCACCATGCATGGTAGTCGCTGCTCCATCACCATGCATGGTAGTCGCTGCTCCATCACCATGCATGGTAGTCGCTGCTCAATCACCATGCATGGTAGTCGCTGCTCCATCACCATGCACGGTAGTCGCTGCTCCATCACCATGCATGGTAGTCGCTGCTCCATCACCATGCATGGTAGTCGCTGCTCCATCACCATGCATGGTAGTCGCTGCTCTGCTCAGACCAAATTAGCTCGGGGTTTATAATTGAAATTTTCCCCTTTTCCAATTTTTATACACATTTTCCTCTCTTTTTTCTGCCCTCCTCCTTGCTATCTGGCCTTTTCATCTTGTTCTCGATAAGAACAAAGGTTTATGATTTAAAAAGAGAGTTTTTGAACTATAATTGGAGGGAAGAGGCTAGAAGAGGGTCTGCTAGAGGAGTCCCATCCTTAGTCCTGTTAATGATGCTGGAGACCTTGCAGCCTCCTGAGAGCCCCGAGAATAATGGGATGGGCTATTTTTATGGGGGTCCCGAGCAGCAGGCCGGTACTGGAGCCCTGGTGTGGTGTGAAGCAGCCAGGGCTAGGTGGGGACCAGCTCTTAGCCTTCCAGGCACAGCCCTGCCCATCAGTCCACCCGTCTGCCCTGTGCCCTGCTCCATCTTCTGCTCCTGCCCATGCCGCAGAGAGAGGGGAAGGGGGAACATCTGCCGCTCTCCCTCCCCTCACAGACAACACACTGAGAGAGTCCTATTTACTTGCACATACACACACACAGTCATAGGCAGAGTACAGACACTCACATATTCTGTTCCTTTCTTCTTGTGCTTTATTATTTTTCATTATCCAAATTTGGACGCTTAAATGATTCTTGAAAAAGTCAACTTAAACCCCTTGGGGTGTTTTTAATATTATGTCTGGATGACAGATGACTGTAGCAGTGCAGCCGTTGTGAATGGCCTCACATTTACCGCTAAGATGATTTTCACAGCAGCGCTCTCAGACCGGCTCCTGTATTTAAAGGTTTGGGTATTTATAGTGCATCGCTCTTAATCCATACCCTTTCATTAGACTGTTCTCTTTCCTCTATTATTCCTGTGACTAGAGGAGAGCTAGTTGGTAATTAGCGGTAGTTCATAATCAGTGTGGTCAAATGAGTTACGAGTTAGGCGCAGGGATATCATTTTATGTCAATTATTACCATATGCAATTCTTTGACTGGTGTCTCTGACTGGAGCCAGGGTCTCCACGCTTTGCGTTTATTGCCTGGTCTTGTTTGGTGGTGAGTGAGTATCAAGTCTGACTGCACCAAACATAAAAGTGGCTATGTGGGGCAGAGGGGCAGAGGGGCCAAACTGTTACAGGCCTAACACACATGCTGACACACAATCACACAGGCATGCACACCAACGTGTGTGTGTATTTGTGTTTATTAAGGATCCCCATTAGCAGCTGCCAAGGCAGCAACTACTCTTCCTGGTGTCCAGCAACATTAAGGCAGTTATATACAATTACAAATATTACATGACATTACATTTCATAACACTTTTCACAACACATTAAGTGTGTTCCCTAAGGTCACTACTCTACTACCCCATACCTACAACACATTAAGTGTGTTCCCTCAGGCAACTACTCTACTACCCCATTCTGTATCTAAAATACAACATCCCTGTGTACATGTGTGTAGGGTGCGTGTGTTATTTGTATGCATGTGTCTGTTCCTGTGTGTGTGTGTGTCTCTTCAAAGTCCCTGCTGTTCCATAAGGTGAATTTATCAGTTAAAAATCTGACTCAACTGCTTGCATCAGTTATAGAGTTCCATGTAGCCATGGCTTTATGTAGTACTGTGCACCTGTCATAGTCGGTTCTTGACATTGGGATTGTGAAGAGAACTCTGGTGGCATGTCTTGTGGGTTATGCATGGGTGTCCAAACTGTGTGCTAGTAGTTTAAACAAACAGCTCGGTGCACTCAGCGCATTCAGTATGTTAACACTTCTTACAAAAACAAGTAGTGAGAAAGTCAATCTCTCTTCTACTTTGAGGCATGAGAGATTGACGTGCATATTACACATTTTAGCTCTCCATGTACATTTAAGGACCAGCCGTACTGCCCTGATCTGAACCAATTGTAATTTTCCTAAGTCCCTCTTTGTGGCACCCAACCACACGACTGGACAGTAGCCCAGGTGCAACAAAACTAGGGTCTGTAGGACCTGCCTTGTTGATAGTGTTGTTAAGATAGCAGAGCAGCACTTTATTATGGACAGACTTCTCCCCATCTTAGCTACTGTTGCATCAACATGTTTTGGCCATGACAGTTTACAATACAGGGCTACTACAAGCAGATTAGTCTCCTCAACTTGCTCAAATTCCACATTATTCATAACTTTATTTAGTTGAGTTTTATGGATTAGTGAATGATTTGTCCCAATACAATGCATTTCGTTTTTGAAATATTTAGGGCTAACTTATTTCTTGCCACCACTTCTGAAACTGACTGCAGTTCTTTGTTAAGCGTTGCAGTGATTTCACTCGCTGTAGTAGCTGAAGTGTATAGTGTTGAGTAATCCGCATACATTGACACACTGACTTTACTCAAAGCCAGTGGCATGTCATTAGTAAAGATTGAGAAAAGTAAGGGGCAATGTCATTGTTGATAGACAACAATAATAGTTTCACTTCCTCCACACACACTTTTCAGAATACAAAATCTCTATGCTTGTTTTTAATAACTTGGTTAGTTATACTTAGATATGTAGTGTCAGCATTTGTTGCTGGCATGTCATGCCTAAGTTTTCTAATCTTGCCTATGAAATCTTTAAAGTAGTTGGAAATATCATTGGGTTTTGTGATGAATGAGACATCGGATTCAATGAATGATGGAGCTGAGTTTGCCTTTTTGCCTAAAATTTCATTTAAGGGGCTCCAAAGCTTTTTACTATCATTCTTTATATAATTGGTCTTTGTTTCATGCTATAGTTTCTTCTTCTTTTTATTCAGTTTAGTCACATGACTACTCAATTTGCAGTATGTTTGCCAATCGGTTGTGCAGCCAGACTTATTAGCCATTCCTTTTGCCTCATCCCTCTCACCCATACAATTTTTCTTTTTTCTTCTTCAATTTGGCCGTTTTTACAGTCATTTTCTTAATGGGTGCATGCTTATTAGTAACTGGAATAAGCAATGTCATAAATGTGTCAACTGCAGCGTCTGGTTGGTCCTCATTGCACACCACAGACCAGAAAATATTATTTGGTTTTCCTAGATATGACTACTTTATTTCCACTCATCAATCTACACACAATACCCCATAATGACAAAGCAAAAACAGGTTCAGACATTTTTGCTAGTTTATAAAAAATAAATAAAAAGATATCCCATTTACATAAGTATTCAGACCCTTTACTCAGTACTTTGTTGAAGCACTTTTGGCAGCGATTACAGCCTTGAGTCTTCTTGGGTATGAAGCTACAAGCTTGGCACACCTGTATTTGGGGAGTTTCTCCCATTCTTCTCTGCAGATCCTTTCAAGCTCTATCAGGTTGGATGGGGACGGTCGCTGCATAGCTATTTCCAGGTCTCTCCAGAAATGTTCGATTGGGTTCAAATCCGGGCTCTGGCTGGGCCACTCAAGGACATTCAGAGACTTGTCCCGAAGCCACACCTGCGTTGTATTGGCTGTGTGCTTAGGAATGTTGTCCTGTTGGAAGGTGAACCTTCACCCCAGTCTGAGGTCCTGAGCGCTCAAGAGCAGGTTTTTATTTTCATTATGGGGTACTGTATGTAGATTGATAAGGGGAAAAAACTATTTAAACAATTTTAGAATAAGGCTGTAAGTTTTGTTTGTAAACAGGAAGCAGGAAGATAGTCATGGTCTGTTTTGTCGAAGGGAGGGAGTTTCTGTGGGCAGAATAAAATTGGTCTCTCAGAATAAAAAGTTTCAAGGCCCCTAGTTGCACAGGAGATGTGTTGGTAGAAGCGAGATAACTATATTGGTAGAAGCGAGGTAAATATATTGGTAGAAGTGAGGTAACTATAGGTTGACAATATTATCCCACACAGCTACATGGATGCACTTTCATGCTAGGTTTAGAACCTCACATGGAAGCTTGTAGAGACCCCAACCAATTGTCTTCTTTGGTTTAGATACAAGCATGATGAAACCTCTAACACAATAAATTAATTGGTACTTGGTGAAAATATATTTTTGGGACCTAACTTACTCATCACTTTTCCATGTGGCTTATTCCTTCACATACTACATTAAATGATGACCTCTTCCTAAATATTTGGTCAAATGATTCATTTTGTGTATGGTTTCCTAGAAACAAGGGTGACTCAACTCACCTCTTTGGCTTAACTTACCCCACTCTCCCCTAGTATTCTCCCTCTTTTCCTCCACAAATTCCTGAACAGAATCCTACCTTACCAAATGCCAAGGGTCACGAGTCAAACATATGCAGTGTGAATTTCAATTTATTTATCTTAATTTGCATGAAATGTTTCTCTTCTGACAACCTTAAGTAAATCATGTAGGTTACTCTATAATGTATGAGGGCCGGCTGGCTTGTTTTGTAAAGTCCAACGCTATTGGCTACAGCCCCAGTGTTGGGTTCCCATAAGACCGTTGTTCTCATCTGTGTTCCACGCACTGTGACTGAAATCACTGCTGGTACAGGTATTTATAGAAAGCATATGCAAAGAAGACTGGTGGTATGTTGGAGTGTTAGAGGAGAGGGATGACAGGTAGATGCAGAGAGAGGAAGACTGGGGGAAGAATCTCTCTCTCAGGCACATCTAATGAGTTAGGAGGGCCTCTTCTCCTTATTTCATTTGAATATATTCTGCTTTGGGCTAGGAGTATGGTAGTGTCTCTCTTCGCTCCATATTCTTTATTCCTGAAGGCTCATTATTTTACACTGGCTGTATGTGTGGAAGTTGGAGTGGATCCGGTGTCTGGACTCTCTCCCTGAGCTGGATTCATCAAAACCTACAATGCTGGGAGTGGTCTTCCTCCGCCTCCTCCACCAATACCTCCTCTTCCTCCTCCCCTTCATCTTCCTCTTCCCCTACCTCCCATGGACATCAAACCATTCACTCTACTAGGAGAACAAAGGATGAACAAAGGATATAAAAACTCACACTCTTAGTTGTGAGTGTAAGACTTTTTGCAGGCTAATTTAGCTTCTGAAGCATTTCATTCACACCATATAACAATGCATTATGAAATGCAATCTCCTTGTCCTGTCTCTGGTTTCCCTGAGTAAGATTGACTTAGGCTACAGAATCTGCTTAACATAGGTCCTCCCGGGTGGCGCAGTGGTCTAGGGCACCAGAGACTCTGGGTTCGAGCCCTGGCTCTGTCGCAGCCGACTGCGACCGGGAGGTCCATGGGGCGACGCACAATTGGCCTAGCGTTGTTAGGGAGGGTTTGGCTGGTAGGGAAATCCTTGTCTCATCGCGCACTAGTGACTCCTGTGGCGGGCACAACTGCACACTAACCAGGTCGCCGGGTGCACAGTGTTTCCCCCGACACATTGGTGCGGCTGGCTTCTGGGTTAGATGTGCGCTGTGTTAAGAAGCAATGTGGCTTGGTTGGGTTGTGTTTCGGAGGAAGCATGGCTTTCGACCTTCGTCTCTCCCGAGCCCGTACGAGAGTTGTAGTCGATGAGACAAGATAGTAACTTCTAATAATTGGGTACCACGAAATTGGGGAGAAAATAACACTTAAAAAAATAAAAAAATAATCTGCTTAACATCAGAGAGGGAGAGACAAAGCTAGAGGATTTATTCCAGCCAAAATCTGGTTGAGTGAGATAGGCAGAGATAGGCAGACCAAGTGGGGATTTTTTTGTACGCATGTCAAATTATGTGAAGCTTATTTAATTGAAAAGAAGTTTTGTAATATTTAGGTTGTTCCAAATGTATTGATACACACATGGTATTCTGGAAACTTTGAGAAAAACACCTTAGTTGTGCCTGTTGTTCACATGCATGTCTGCCCTCTCATTGGCTAGAAGGGTCCACCTGATCTTACCTTCCCAGCTTTGAGAACATGTATTTCCATTTTTCACTCAACTATCTTGTCTATATTTTTTATCATCAGGGGTTTACATTTGACCAAACATGGCTGATGTCTCTGTCAGCAAACATAGTTGTGTTTGCATACATTCTAGGTGAAGAATTAAGCTATTTGGAGAATGAATATATATTTTTAGTACATTTACATTTTTGTAATTTAGCAGATGCTCTTATCTAGAGCAACATACTGTAGTGAGTGCATACATACATTTTCCATACTGGTCCCCTGTGGGAATTGAACCCACAACCCTGGCTTTACAAGGGCATGTTCTACCAACTGAGCCAAATCAGATTAGATTCTGTAATAAACAAATAACCTGAAAAGGCGGTTTGCTGTTTTTCATAATGTAGAAAACAGAGTCCGACTGATATATTGTTTCACTGCTATTATCGTCCGAGATGGGCCTTTTACCACTGACTGGTTGCACTTTTATTTTGATATACCAACCAGAGGTAATGGCAATGACTGGTTGTACTTTTATGTTGATATACCAACCAGAGGTAATGGCACTGACTGGTTGTACTTTTATGTTGATATACCAACCAGAGGTAATGGCACTGACTGGTTGTACTTTTATTTTGATATACCAACCAGAGGTAATGGCACTGACTGGTTGTACTTTTATTTTGATATACCAACCAGAGGTAATGGCACTGACTGGTTGCACTTTTATTTTGATATCAGCAGAGTGATATTAGAGAGGGTGGACTAGCTCAATCAGGGCACATGAGGGGTTATTTTATCTCTCAATTAATGTTCACCTGTTCAACTTGAGCACATGTTGTGTTTAGCATTCTATGCTAGTTACAGTATGCAGAGTAGCATGTAAGCAATAGCTATGCTGTTATTTCATTACATAAACAAACTAGATATACGTTGTATTCTTACTGGTCAGGGACTGAGTGTTGTATTGCTTTAATATTCAACAGGTGAGGATTCAGTTAAGACACGTTGAACTGAATGCCAGTTATCCATTTCTATAACTTTACTGTATATACAAGTATGCCACATTTCTCTATTTGAGACATAGAAGATGGTTGCAACTTTTTTTAGTGGCATAATATAATTTGTATTACCTCAGCGTGTTCATGTGGATATTTTTGTGGAAGTGTGGAGGCAGCTGAAATACATTGTACTGAATGTCTAGTATTCTCTATTTCTACAGACAAAATAAGAAACTCCCAATTTTGATGAAAGAGCCAAAAGAAACCCTGGTAGGAACCAAACATAACTTATAGCTGGCAATAGGCTACCACATAAGCAGGAAGTGTCAACAACTATCGCGCGTAGCTGTTGGTTTTCTCTCTGTCATTGCAGAAGTGCTGGCGTTTCTAAGACACTAGTAGAAGCAACAGAGGAGGTTTTGTGGCCGCCAGCCGCTGTGATTCACACGGTGTTGATGCTTGGTGCTTTACTTGGACTCATATAGCCGTGTTATATTCCTGCCGAGGTTGTGTAGCCCTCTGAGAATACGGCTGTGGATGGAGTAGCATCAGTCAGACAGTGTTCTCCCCTGATTGGCTCTTGTGTTAAAGACTTTTCAGCGCTGGGCTGGCTGTAATGACATCCAGCGGGCCTGCGAGCCGTGATTCACAGACCCTCGGGTACTCCAGAGCAGCTCAGGAAAACCACGTTCAGCACAAGTGTCTCGCTTTTTCTGCCGTGCTTCTTTGACCCCTCTAAGCGGGTTAACGCACTCGAGAGGGGGAGCGAGGCTCCTACAGTCGGCGCTTGGCAAGTTCTGCAACACCCACTTGGAGAGCAAAGGGTGAGGGTTTCCGTTACGCAACCCAGCCTCAGATATGAGAAAAACGAACTGCTGTTTGTCTCACTGGAGGAGGGGGGCAAGAAGTGTTTAAATTTATAACGGGCAAACTTTCTAATGGAAATAGCACTGACCCCTAGGTGGTCTTGTCTAAGTTGAAGCTTCGTTGTAATCAATACTGGCTCTCAGGGGAGGTCCAGCCAAGGACCTTTTGTTCCCTGTTTGTGGAAATAATGGAGAAGATGGTTTGTTATTTTTCCCGGACACGCTGGAAATGAGCAGATAAGGCTATAATATTGCGGGCTATGGCGCTGGTGTGTAAAAAAACAACAACACAAAAATACACCCCCTCCCTCCCCCGGAGAAGGTATAAGCAAACACAAACCCTCTGTTTGAAGCCACAGTGCTATCACACAGGTCACAGGGGTGGTGGTGGTGGTGCTGCAGTGGTTGACAAGACCATGTTAAAGGGGATGCAGAGACCCTTGCTCGCTCTGGATAGGGGAAAATATGGCCACAGTCACAACAGCAAGGTTCTATGCAAAATCATGTTCTTGTTTAAAAAATACATTAAAAAATTATATAAAAGCTTGTCAGTCCTTCAGACAATATTTTGGAGATTATCTTCCTTTTTCATCAATGTTGTTTATCAAATACACTATGAATTATTCTAGATAAATCATATAAGCATAGATTGACCTGACATCTCAAACTGGAAATACTAGTATAGTAAAAAAAAAAGTATACTCAGTGACCTCAAATCTATTTCCCTCAGCGTAAAACAATGTTACAAATCAGTAGATTCATGGCTTTGATCATCTAAAAAATGTATAATCTAAACCAGTCTGATGTTATTCCGTGGCCTTAAAGAGCGACTGCCCCTAAAAAGCATCAAATCCCTATGAAAACAGCCTATATGGTATCAATATCAGTCAGAAACGTTTATTCCAGTGTACTACAAGGATCATTTTGTTCATAAAGTTTGGAACCTCAGACCGTCAGAACCAGTAAATTAAGGTTGGGATTGGATTACAATTATGTCAACCAATCATAGCCCCTTTTCCCAAGCTCCACATGCAAATCGTCCCTGCACCCACTTCGCTTCTCTTCATTGAATGGGCTCAGTTGTTTCATTGCCTCCAAACACGTTCAAGGGATCACAGGCTTGTGCCTCCACAGCCAGAGTTTTATGGTTTGCATGCCATGCTGAAGGACCCTAGTATTTGATCGGAATAGGTGCTTGGAGTTTGTCGGTCCCCAAATTGTTTAAGTCTACACCAATAAAGCTAGCTTGGTGTACAACGACTGGTGGTGGAGAGTATAACAAGAGATACTGCAATATATAATGACCTCTCTGGTATAACCTAGCTAACGACGCTAGATAATATAATTTCTGGTTATGTAGGTAGCTATCTTTTGATAAAACGAAGCAGGCTAGCTAACGTTAGCTAGCGAGTCAGGCACGCTATCATTTTAGGTAACGTTATCATAGCTAGGTAACTAGCTAGGTAGCTACATCATTACCATTTACTTAGATTGTAGCTCATACACATTTATTGTGTATTGTCTAGATTCTGCTGGTTATGTAATGTTATCATTTGATAATGCTAGCGAGGCAGGCTAGCTGCTCACCAATAGTTGTCGATGTGGAGACCATCATTTGGTAGATTTTACCTGACCTGTTCAAACTTCAACATAAGATTGGTGATATCTGACAAACAAACATATGCTAACTGCCATTGGTAATAGAACAGAGACTATCTGTGTATGTGTTCACATAAATATGTATGGAGCCAGCAAGATGCTGTGATGAAGTCCAGACTGACAGACAGGCTTGATACTGATGTCTCTAAATGGAGAGAGACCTGGCACTCGGCATTACAATTTTACTAGACACAACTTTTACTTGCATTGTATTTTTTTAAATTATTGAATTGAATGGTATCAGTCAATATAAAGAGGGAGAAACCCTGTGTAATCTGCACCAGGATCAGGGAACTCCTGTTGTATACGGGACACCACACAGGAAGGTATGACAACTCTGACATGTTACCATGGTAACCCCATTACCACCACACAGGAAGGTATGACCACTGACACGTTACCATGGTAACCCCATTACCAACACACAGGAAGGTATGATCACTTTGACACGTTACCATGGTAACCCCAATACCACCACAGAGGAAGGTATGACCACTCTGACATGTTTGCCAAGGTAGGCCCATTACCACCAGACAAAATGCCGATAGGCTCAGTATCTGTATCGTCTGGGAATGACAATGAAAGGTGAAAGGTGCACGTTGTTGTATTAGCAGAACACTGCTTCTATGGTGTTATGTAAAGGGTTGTTTATTATACATGGACCTGTTACTACATCTGAACGTTATCAAAACACTTAGTATAGAATATCTACATCAATTCAGAAATTGCATTCTTCTCATATTACCTATTCAAATCTTCCTCAGGTATCTCACCATTCATCTACCTGTAGTTATTGAACTCAACCTGCAGAAAGTTTGTTTATTGTGATTGAGTGGGGGGAAACAGCTGCTGGCAAGGTTCTGACAAATGTGTGTGTCTTGGTGGTGTCAAGGACACACCCAAGAAACACCTACAACAAACCACACCCCCAAGTCAACTCACACTTGGCTTTAGTCATGGCTGCCAGCATGTCTTGAGTAGCAAGCCAAAAAAACGAGGCCAAATCAGCAGGTGCAGCTCCCTTTCAAATTAAACACAGTATCATTATAGCATTAATGTGCAGGCTATCATTCGTTTTTAAGTAATCTGTGTGAAAAATAGTGAGTCGAATTTGATGGCGAATTAGATGGTCTGATGGCAGCTTTCAATCTGATACCTCCTGGGGAGTAATCGATCTCTCTCCAGACCCTGTCCTCCAATGCCCCTTCGCTGTAGGGTGCTAGGTCCCACACTAGCACCCTGGTGAAGGACACACATCCTAAATGAAGTGCTGTGGAAATCAAGTCTGCCCTCCTGTGAAGTGTTCCACTTGCATTGAGCTTAATTCTGCCCACTCATTTGATTTCATTCTCCCCCATCTACTTATCATGCTAAATAAGTAACTTTGCAGAATGCAATTGTGACAGTGTTTGAGACAGGGAGTGACACTCGGCAAAGGCTGGTGTGTGATAGGAATAGAGATTTTTTTCTGGCCACTTCCTGTATTCCTGGTGCGTGTTGAGATAGTCCGGTATGTGCATGCACTTGCACATAGTCTATACACTGAGTACGCTAAACCATAAAAACACATGATCTCTCCAATGACATAGACTGACCAGGTGAATCCAGGTGAAAGCTATGATCCCTTATTGATGTCACTTAATTCCACTTCAATCAGTGTAGATGAAGGGGAGGAGACAAGTTAAGTTAAGTTAAGACTTGAGACAATTGAGACATGGATTGTGTATGTTTGCCATTCAGAGGGTGAATGGGTAAGACAAAAGATTAAAGTGCCATTGTAACGGTTTTCTTGAGGTGAAGGAGAGGCGGACCAAAATGCAGCGTGGTTTCTATTCATGGTTCTTTAATAAAGACTCTACACATGAACAAACTAACAAAACAAGAAACGTGAAAACCCAAAACAGCCCTATCTGGTGCAAACACAGAGACAGGAACAATCACCCACAAACACACAGTGAAACCCAGCCTACCTAAGTATGATTCTCAATCAGAGACAACTAATGACACCTGCCTCTGATTGAGAACCATACTAGAAAAACAAACATAGACTGTCCACCCCAACTCACGCCCTGACCATACTAAATAATGACAAAACAAAGGAAATAAAGGTCAGAACGTGACAGCCATTGGTAGTAGGTGCCAGGCGCTCCAGGCGCACCGGTTTGTGTCAAGAACTACAATGCTGCTGGGTTTTTCCTGCTCAACAGTTTCCCGTGTGTATCAAGAATGGTCCACCAACCAAAGAACATCCAGCCAACTTGACACAACTCTGGAAAGAATTGGAGTCAACATGGGCCAGCATCCCTGCGGAACGCTTTCAACACCTTGTAGGGTCCCTGCCCTCACGAATTGAAGCTGTTCTGAGTGAAAAAAGTAAAAAGTAGTTTTGTATACTCAGTGTATCTCCACTACACACTCACATACACACATCTTACTCTGAGATGAAGAGATTTGTCATCACATTTCTCATACACAGCATAAATCAAGACAGCAGCAGGCAGGTTGGCACAGCGGGTAGACTGGCACAGTATGCAGTGTGTGCCAGCTCAGTGACCCATCATCTCAGCCTACTACGTAAGCAGGCATCTTACACACACCTTCTGCTCTGGGCGTTCCCCCTCAAGGGGCCAGGGTTCCGGTCTAGAAGCATGGTTTCGACTGCTCCTACAGTCTTGCTTCTGTGCTGCAGTTTAACTGATGCCCGGCCCAGAAAGGCCATTTCCATAGACGGCCACATGGAGAGGTCAGATTTGAAAACTCCTATTGCCTTTGTGCACAAAACATTGAGTTATTCAAATAATTGCCACTGAGACAAAAAAAATGGCATCACTCACTGCCGAAGTTATTAACATCTTATATTCATCCAATGTCTGCCTTGATTTTGGATGATGTGATGACGCCATTGCTACTGCCACTTCTCACTGTGAGCACTAAGTGCTAGTGCACATGTGATGTTGGTCTGTATAAACCGTATGAAACCCGGATATAGATGGACTATGAATCGGCATGCACAAACATGAGTAGATTACTTTGAAAACAATGGTCGGATATCTTTGGCGCAGTCTCCAGTTCTTATTGTACCTCAGTGGGTCCCCCTCTCAGAAAAGACCGAAAGGAAGAGAGGGAGAGAGAAGGAGAGAAAGGAGACCTAGTGTTGATTCTCTCTCTCTCTCTCTCTCTCTCTCTCTCTCTCTCTCTCTCTCCCTAGCGCTCTCTCTCTCCCTAGCTCTCTCTCCCTAGCTCTCTGTCTCTCTCCCTAGCTCTCTCTCTCTAGCTCTCTGCCTCTCTCCCTAGCTCCTTGTCTCTATCCCTAACTCTCTCTCGCCCTAGCTCTCTCTCTCCCTAGCTCTCTCCCTAACTCTCTCTCTCGCCCTAGCTCTTGCTCTCTCGCTCTCTCTTTCTCCCTCTATCTCTTTCTGCCTCTCTCTATCTCTCTCTCTCCCTAGCCCCCCTCTAGCATTTATGTAAGGCAAAGTCCCATAAGATGTGGGAGTTCATGGGACTGGCCTGACATTGGGATAAAACCCACATAGCCTGCTTCCTGGCAGAACACTGCCATACCAGAGAGTTCAGTTCCCCACTCATTGAGAAAGGTCACCTGGCTGTGGATGGCTTCACCCAGACGTACAGGAGAAGGACGACGAGGGAGGAAGGGAAGGGGGGTGTACCTGGGTTCCACTTTCTACCCAGTCTAGCTTTACCACGGCCCTTAACTGGCCCCAGGCGAAAGCCAAAACTGAGCCCACTCCCGCTGTATCTTTGTTCAGTGGGTCCAGTTAAGGTCCCCCTAAGTGAGGTCCCAGGCTCAGCATATGATACCGGGTATTGCTGTGAGGGAAGCTGTCCAGTGAGACATCAGAAACACTAGATTCTGAGGTGTTCCAAGGTGTTGGGATTCCGCTCACACCTGCCATCGCTTTGTTCTGCCCGGCTATGGCATTTCAGCTGCAACAGAGGGCCATTCTTACGGACCCCTATTCAATTATTTGATCAACATTATTTTAATGTCATACCACAGGGACCTATACGTCTGTGAATTTAAATGAAAGTTAATATTGGACAATGTCTCTGTCTCTGGACTTGCTTTTCATTGGGAGATGTGACTGTATGGAGACAGGGCCAGCCTTCTCCTGTTCTAACATGTGATCACTTATGTAAACATTATAGTTGCAGGAGGTCATATCAAATGTGATCACCTACACTATGTTTATACAGTATTGATATTAGGGCTGTGACAATACCAGTAATGCATTTTTCCATGGCAAAAATAAAAACACAAAGCAGACAAAACTCTTTGGTCCTTTAAAAACCTACAGCAGGTAAAATATTATGTGCTGTAGCTTGGAAAATAAATACATGTGACCCAGGATGACAACATAATGAGGTATGTTTCCAACATTAGGGCTGTTTTCCTAAACAAGTTAAATCCACTTTGTGTTTTGTTTGCCACGATACTAATGAGTATAGTGATATTGATATCGTCCCAGCCCGAATTGTTATCTAGAATCTCATCAGTCCTGTTAGCCATGTCTGTGTGTTTCAGTGTATGTGTGTCTGTGTATCAAGACTCAGGCTAAGTCCTAAACCAAGATGGCGTAGCAGTCAGACGTCTTTGTTCTTCGTCTTGTATATATCTTTTAATATATTTTTTCTTTGCATATAATTTATATTTTTCTAAACCTCAACTTCAAAATACTCTCCTGCAACCCGCCTCAGCCAATGTAGTGTGGATCTGTCTCTTTTAAAGTACTCTTATCCAGCTCCAAACTGGTATTCCCCCAACAGAAGCTAGCCAGCTAACTAGCTACTAGCTAATTGGTCTTCTAACCACTGCTAGCGGTCATCAGCTAACCACTGCTAGCGGTCATCAGCTATACCCTTTTTGCCAACTGGCCCAGACCCCTTTCTACTGCCAGTATGGGGCACAGAGCACCGCTGATCCTTCACAACTGGACTACCGACAAAATCTTCTCGAGGGTGTACTCAAACTGGCTCCGCGGCTAGCACGCTAACGTTAGCTGTCTAGAGCACACCGGACTGTTAGCTTAAGAGGCCCATCAGACAAATTCTTCGGGCACTATACCTATTTTGCCAATTGGCCTGGTTTACCACATGGAGTCCTGCTGATCCACCTGCCGACATATTCAGCACGAGGAGCCCACAACAGACTTTCTTCCGTCGCGACGTCCTTCTAAGGCCCTGCTGCTAGCCCCGGCCCTTTAGCTGCCTGAAGCCACTCACTGGACTCCCATGATTACTCGGCTATGCATGCCTCTCCCTTACACCAATATGCCTTGTCCATTGCTGTTTTGGTTAGTATTTATTGCCTTATTTCACTGTAGAGCCTCAGGCCCTGCACAATACGCCTTAGTGAACACTTTAATTCCTCCTCCAACACATTCAGTGACATCACCTGTTTTAAATTATATTCCGAGAGACAATATCTCTTTCATTGTCACTCTATGCACAGGTTTACCCCCACTGTATTCACATCCTACCATACCTTTGTCTGTACATTATGCCTTGAATCTTTTTTACCGTGCCCAGAAATCTGTTCCTTTTACTCTCTGTTCTGAACGTATTAGGCATCCAGTTCTTTTAGCCTTTAGCCGTACCCTTATCCTACTCCTCCTCTGTTCCTCTGGTGATGTGGAGGTTAACCCAGGTCCTGCAGTGCCTAGCTACACTCCCATACCCCAGGCGCATTCATTTGTTGACTTCTGTAACCGTAAAAGCCTTGGTTTCATGCATGTTCACATTAGAAGCCTCCTCCCTAGGTTTATTTTATTCACTGCCTTAGCACACTCTGCCAACCCGGATCTCCTAGCCATGTCTGAATCCTGGCTCAGGAAGATTTTCCGTCAAGATAGAACTGCAACAGGGGTAGGAGTTGCAATCTACTGCAGAGATAGCCTGCAGAGTTCTGTCTAACTATCCAGGTCTGTTCCCAAACAATTTGAGCATCTACTTTTAAGAATCCACCTTTCCAGAAGTCTCTCTCCATTGCCGCTTGCTATAGGCCACCCTCTGACCCCAACTGTGCCCTGGACACCATACGTGAACTGATTGCCTGGCCCCCATCTATCTTCAGAGCTCGTGTTGCTTGGTGACCTAAACTGGGACATGCTTAAATCCCTGGCCATACTACATTCTACGCTTGATGCCCTCAATCTCACACAAATTATCAATGAACCTAAGAGGTACAACCCCAAATCTATAAACACGGGCACCCTCATAGATATAATCCTAACCAACTTGCCCTCCAAATACACCTCTGCTGTTTTCAACCAAGATCTCAGCGATCACTGCCTCATTGCCTGCATCCGTAATGGGTCTGTGGTCAAAAGACCACTCCTCATCACTGTCAAACGCTCCCTAAAACACTTCTGTGAGCAGGCCTTTCTAATCGACCTGGAAGGATAATGACCTCTTGCTGTTAGTAGAGGATGCTTGGTTATTCTTTAAAAGTGCTTTCCTCACCATCGTAAATAAGCATTTAAAAAAATGTTGATCCAGGAACAGATATAGCCCCTGGTTCACTCCAGACCTGACTGCCCTTGACCAGCACAAAAACATCCTGTGGCGTACTGCACTAGCCACGAATAGCCCCCGCGATATGCAACTTTTCAGGGAAGTTAAGAACCAATATACACAGACAGTTAGGACAGCTAAGGCTAGCTTTTTCAAGAAATTTGCATCCTGTAGCACAAACTCAAAAAAGTTCTGGGACACTGTAAAGTCCATGGAGAATAAGAGCACCCCCTCCAAGCTAAGCTGCCCACTGCACTGAGGCTAGGAAACACTGTCACCTCTGATAAATCCACTATAACTGAGAATTTCAATAAGCATTTTTCTACGGCCATACTTTCCACCTGCCGGGCTAGACAATCTGGACCCTCTCTTTTAAAAATTATCTGCCGAAATTGTTGCAACCCCTATCACTAGCCTGTTCAACCTCTCTTTCGTATTGTCTGAGATACCAAAGATTGGAAAGCTGCCGCTGTCATCCCCCTCTTCAAAGGGGGTGACACTCTAGACCCAAACTGCTACAGAACTATATCTATCCTACCCTGCCTTTCTAAGGTCTTCGAAAGCCAAGTTAAAGCTAGGGGGCAGAATTTTCACTTTTGGATAAATAGCGTGCCCAATTTCAACTTCCTGCTACTCATGCCAAGAATATAAGATATGCATATTATTAGTAGATGTGGATAGAAAACATTCTAAAGTTTCCAAAACTGTTTGAATCATGTCTGTGAGTGTAACAGAACTTATGTAGCAGGCAAAACCCCGAGGACTAACTGTTCAGAATGTTTTTCTCTTCCCCTCTCTGTTCCCTTTATTGTCCTTGCCATGGGCTATTTCATAAGAACCTATTTTCAGTTCCAACCACTTCCACTGGATGTCACCAATCTTTGGAATTTGGTTGAGGTTATTCCTTTGTGCAATGAAGAAGTAGGCCAACTCGGAACTGGGTACACTTTTGTGAGTTGCGCAAGATGTGAAAAGCAGCTTTGGTTTGTTTTCTGTCCTGTATTGAATACAGATAGACCCGTCTATAATTTGATCGATTATTAACGTTTAAAAATACCTGAAGTTGTATTAAAAAAGTAGTTTGAAATATTTTGGCAATGTTTATAGGCAACTTTTGAAATATTTTGTAGTGACGTTGCGTTTTTATAAGCTGTTTTTTCTGGATCAAACGCGCTTTATAAATGGACATTTTGGATATATACATGTATGGACGGAATTAATCGAACAAAAGGACCAATTGTGACATTCATGGGACATATTGGAGTGCCAACAAAATAAGCTCATCAAAGGTAATGCATGTTTTATATTTTATTTCAGCGTTTTGTGTAGCGCCTACAGGGTCATAATATGCTAGCTCCTTTGTTCACTGCTGGTGCAGATATTGCAGGCTATCAGATAATAGCTTCTTATGCTTTCGCCAAAAAGCATTTTTAAAATCTGACATGTTGGCTGGATTCACAACGAGTGTAGCTTTAATTGAGTATCTTACATGTGTGATTTAATGAAAGTTTGAATTTTATAGCATTTTATTTGAATCTGGCACTCTGCATTTCCCCTGGCAATTGGCCAGTTGAGACATTTGTGTCCCGCCTATCCTTAAGAGGTTTTAACAAACAGATTACCGACCATTTCGAATCCCACCGTACCTTCTCCGCTAAGCAATCTGGTTTCAGAGCTGGTCATGGGTGCATGAGACATTACTGTGCAGCCGTATTCATCGACCTGGCCAAGGCTTTCGACTCTGTCAATCACCACATTCTTATTGGCCGACTCAACAGCCTTGGTTTCTCAAATGACTGCCTAGCCTGGTTTACCAACTACTTCTCTGATAGAGTTCAGTGTGTCAAATCGGAGGGCCTGTTGTCCAGACCTCTGGCAGTCTCTATGGGGGTGCCACAGGGTTCAATTCTCAGGCCGACTCTCTTCTCTGTATACATCAATGATGTCGCTCTTGCTGTTGGTAATTCTCTGATCCACTTCTATGCAGACGACACCATTCTGTATTTTTATGGCCCTTCGTTGGACACTGTGTTGACTAACCTCGTCGCCAAACCCACTGGCTCCAGGTCATCTACAAGCCTCTGCTAGGTAAAGCCCCGCCTTACCTCAGCTCACTGGTCACCATAGCAGCACCCACTCGTAGCACGCACTCCAGCAGGTATATCTCACTGGTCACTCCCAAAGCCAATTCTTCCTTTGGCTGCCTTTCCTTCCAGTTCTCTGCGGCCAATGACTGGAACGAACTGCAAAAATCACTGAAGCTGGAGACTCAAATCTCCCTCACTAGCTTTAAGCACCTGCTGTCAGAGCAGCTCACAGATCACTGCACCTGTACATGGCCAATCTGTAAAGAGCCCATCCAACTACCTCATCCCCATACTGTATTTATTTATTTATCTAGCTCCAGTATCTCTACTTGCACATGCATTTTCTGCACATCTACCATTCCAGTGTTTAATTGCTATATTGTAATTACTACGCCACCATGGCCTATTTATTGCCTTAACTCCCTTATCTTACCTCATTTGCACTCACTGTATATAGACTTTTTTTTTTTCTTTTTTTTCTACTGTATTATTGACAATGTTTTGTTTTTGCCATGTGTAACTCTGTTGTTGTATATGTCGAACTGCTCTGCTTTATCTTGGCCTGGTCGCAGTTACAAATGAGAACTTGTTCTCAACTAGCCTACCTGGTTAAATAAAGGTTAAATAAAAAAGATTTAAAAAGATGCAGACACAGGAGGCGGATAGCACGAGTCTCAGAGTTTGTTATAGTTCAAGGGGCAAAGAGTTGTTATCCAAATCAGAGTTAGGCAGGTACAGAATGGCAGGCAGGATCAGGGTCAGGACAGGCAGAAGCACAGGAAACATGGGAACACGCTCGTAGGACTTGACGGGACAAGACGAACTGGCAACAGATAAACAGAAAACACGGCTATAAATACACAAGGGATAATGTGGTGAGATGGGAGACACCTGTTGTGGGGTGGAGACAAGCACAAAGACAGGTGAAACAGATCAGGGTGTGACACTGTGTATGTGTGTTTCAGATTGTGTGTATATGTGTGTGTTTCCGTGTATGTGTCTGTGTGTGTTTCAGTGTTTGTGTGTTTCAGTGTATGTGTGTGTCTGTGTGTGTGTGTGTATGTATGTGTATGTGTGTGCATGTATTTCAGTTTATGCATGTGTGTTTGTTTCAGTGTCTCTTTGTCAGTTTGTATTTCAGTGTATGTGCCCGTGTGTGTGTGTGTTTCAGCGTATGTATGTGTGTTTCAGTGTCTGTTAGTTTCAATGTATGTGTGGGTGTGTGTTTCAGTGTCTGTGTGTCTGTGTGTGTGTTTCAGTGTCTGTGAGTTTCAATGTATGTATTGTGTGTGTTTCATTGTCTGTGTGTTTTAGTGTATTTACGTGTTTGTGTTTCAGTGTCTGTGTGTTCCAGTGTGTGCGTGTTTGTATGTTTTAGTGTATGTGTGTCTGTGTGTGTGTGTTTCAGTGTCTGTGTGTCTGTGTATGTGTTTCAGTGTATTTCAGTGTATGTCTGTGTGTGTGTTTCAGTGTATGCGTAATTATGTGTGTGTGTATTTCAGTGTCTGTGTGTCTGTGTGTGTGTTTCAGTGTATATCTGTGTGTGTGTTTCAGTGTATGTATGTGTGTGTGTTTCAGTATATGTATGTGTGTGTGTGTTTCAGTGTATGTGTGTCTGTGTGTGTGTTTCAGTGTCTGTGTGTCTGTGTGTGTGTTTCAGTGTCTGTGTGTCTGTGTTTCAGTGTATTTACAGTTGAAGTCGGAAGTTTCCATACACCTTAGCCAAATACATTTAAACTCAGTTTTTCACAATTCCTGACATTTAATCCTAATAAGAATGTCCTGTCTTCTGTCAGTTAGGATCACCACTTTATTTTAAGAATGTGAAATGTCTGAATATTGGCTTTTATTTCTTTCATCACATTCCCAGTGTGTCAGAAGTTAACAAACACTCAATTAGTATTTGGTAGCATTGCCTTTAAATTGTTTAATTTTAAATTGTTTAACTATCCCACAATAAATTGGGTGAATTCTGGCCCATTCCTCCTGACAGAGCTGGTGTAACTGAGTCAGGTTTGAAGGCCTCCTTGCTCGTACACGCTTTTTCCACACATTTTCTATAGGATTGATGTCAGGGCTATGTGATGGCCACTCTAATACCTTGACTTTGTTGTCATTTTGCCACAACTTTGGAAGTATGCTTGGGATTATTGTCCATTTGGAAGACCCATTTGCGAAGAGGCTTTATCTTCCTGACTGATGTCTTGAAATGTTGCTTCAACATATACATATAATTTCCCTCCCTCATGATGGCATCTAATTTGTGAAGTGCACCAGTCCCTCCTGCAGCAAAGGAACCCCACAACATGATGCTGCCACTCCCATGCTTCACAGTTGGGATTGTATTCTTCGGCTTCCACCTTTTCCCTCCAAACATATCGATGGTCATTATGGTCAAACAGTTCTATTTTTGTTTTATCAAACCAGAGGACTATTCTCTAAAAAGTATGATCTTTGTCCCCATGTGCAGTTGCAAACTGTTGTCTGGCTTCTTTATGGTGGTTTTGGAGCATAACCTGAACGGCCATTCAGGTTATGATGATATAGGACTCGTTTTACTGTGGATATAGATACTTGTGTACCTGTTTCTTCCAGCATCTTCACAAGGTCCTTTGCTGATGTTCTGGGATTGATTTCCACTTTTCGCAACAAAGTACATTAGTCTTTAGGATACAGAATGCGTCTTCTTCCTGAGCAGTATGACGGCGGCATGGTCCCATGGTGTTTATACTTGTGTACTATTGTTTGTACAGATCAATGTGGTACCTTCAGGCATTTGGAAATTGCGCCCAAGGATGAAACAGACTTGTAGAGGTCTACAATATTTTTTCTGAGGTCTTGGCTGATTTATTTTGATTTTCCCATGATGTCAAGCAAAGAGGCACTGAGTTTGAAGGTAGACCTTGAAATATATCCACAGGTACACCTCAAATTGACTCAAATTATGTCAATTAGCTTATCAGAAGCTTCTAAAGCCATGACATCATTTTCTGGAATTTTCCAAGCTGTTTAAAGGCACAGTCAACTTAGTTTATGTAAACTTCTGACCCACTGGAATTGTGAAACAATTAATTATAAGTGAAATAATCTGTCTGAGAAGAATTGTTCCGAATTTAACTGCATGTGTGTGTGTTTCAGTGTCTGTGTTTCAGTGTCTGTGTTTGTGTTTCAGTGTGTGTATTTCAGTGTGTGTGTCTGTGTGTGTTTCAGTGTGTGTCTGTGTGTGTGTTTCAGTGTATGTATGTGTGTGTGTTTCAGTGTGTGTCTGTGTGTGTGTTTCAGTGTATGTATGTATGTGTGTTTCAGTGTATGTATGTGTGTGTGTTTCAGTGTATGTGTTTCAGTGTCTGTGTTTGTGTTTCAGTGTATGTATTTCAGTGTGTGTGTCTGTGTGTGTTTCAGTGTGTCTGTGTGTGTGTTTTTCAGTGTATGTATGTGTGTGTGTTTCAGTGTATGTATGTGTGTGTGTTTCAGTGTTTGTGTATCTGTGTGTCTGTGTTTGTGTGTCTGTGTATCTGTGTGTCTGTGTTTGTGTGTCTGTGTGTCTGTGTGTCTGTGTTTGTGTATCTGTGTGTCTGTGTTTGTGCTTCAGTGTGTGTGTTTCAGTGTATGTATGTTTGCGTGTTTCAGTGTATGTATGTTTGCGTGTTTCAGTGTGTGTCTGTGTGTCTGTGTTTGTGTGTCTGTGTGTCTGTGTTTGTAGGCCAGCACATTGTATACTGTATTCCACCACCCATTGTCTCCATTTCCACACAGCAAAAAAACAAACAAATCAAATCTGTTCCTAAATGTGACACGTGTGCAGCTTGAGCTTGGCGCCTGGCTGAGCACAACTTGTTTGAATGTCATATTTATCCCAGTGTTTGTATTTTGTCAGAAAATGTACTTCCTCAGAGTTTTCAGCAGAGCCGAGCATATGGCCGGCACTCTCTGGAGATGACAGCCTATCGGAGCGGGAGCTCGCCGATGCCACTGCCCTGCTCTGGCGGCAGATGCTCTGGGCTTCTCCGCGATTAAGTGGAGATCATCACTGTTTTCTTTGAGCACCGCTGTGCCTTGTAGTCTGAAGTGTTCTGCTAATCACTGCCTGCCTTCCAAGCAAGCTGCCAAAGCACTCATTAAGTTTGAATCTCCCACTTGCCACTTGCTCTGCTCGCATGACAGCACCTCGCCACCTTTTCTGCCTGAGCGGAAGGCTTTGTTGTTGCCTATGTTTACCAGAGAAACGTGGCAAGAGGAAAATGGGTCTCTGTATGTTTGCTTTATTTGCCCCTCTATGTCTTTTTCCTGCAGTGTTGAGTGCAGTAAGCGTTGGTTGTTGTGTACTGACTATGCTTGCTCTTGTGTGTGTGTGTGTGCTACTCGGTGTGAGTGCGTGCTACTTGTATGTTTGTGTGTGTGTGTGGGTGTGTGTGCGTGCTACTTGTATGTTTGTGTGTGTGTGTGGGTGTGAGTGCGTGCTACTTGTATGTTTGTGTGTGTGTGTGGGTGTGTGTGCGTGCTACTTGTATGTTTGTGTGTGTGTGTGCTACTCGGTGTGAGTGAGTGCTACTTGTATGTGTGTGTGTGTGTGTGTGCTACTCGGTGTGAGTGCGTGCTACTTGTATGTTTGTGTGTGTGTGTGTGTGTGTGAGTGCGTGCTACTTGTATGTGTGTGTGTGTGTGTGCTACTCGGTGTGAGTGCGTGCTACTTGTATGTTTGTGTGTGTGTGTGGGTGTGAGTGCGTGCTACTTGTATGTTTGTGTGTGTGTGTGGGTGTGAGTGCGTGCTACTTGTATGTGTGTGTGTGTGTGTGTGTGCTACTCGGTGTGAGTGCGTGCTACTTGTATGTGTGTGTGTGTGTGTGCTACTCAGTGTGAGTGCGTGCTACTTGTATGTGTGTGTGTGTGTGTGTGTGTGTGCTAGTCGCTGTGTGTGTGTGATATGAGAGAGAGAGAGCTCCTGAAGCGCCGAACGCTGCTATGGGTATGGGCCTCGGAGGGGAGAGAAGTCCTTTCTACACTCATCTGTTCAGCTTTTGGAGCGCCTCCTTCCTGCACTTTATTAACACCGCTAGTTACAGTCAGCAGTTAAATGTCAAACGTCTCTTCACCGAGGCTTAGAGAGAAGAATTCCTCTGCTGTGCAGCATGTTGGCTGTGTGTGGTTGGGCATAGTTTTTTTTTAATATGCAATATTTGTTTATGCAGGACGCAGGCACACAATCCCACTTTGGTCACAAGAACATATGAGAAATTGATAAAGTTCTCTGTCTTCCCTCAGTTATAATAAGGGGGTTAGCCTACAGTAGTTGTGTTGTACATTTCTCCTGCCCTGGCGAACAGACATTGACATTTAACAAGTATATGACATGCTGTAACACTGACTGATCTTGATTTTGAACAGCAATAATAATATGGTTAGTGTCTCTCAGCATGCTGGTAAATACAATTAGATGTGTTCTTCCATGCTAATCTCCCGGTAGCGGGGAAGTACCTTGGTTCTCCACATGCCCCTTAATGCCTCCATTCTTCTAAAGAACCCATCCAAAATAACCTATTTGAAACACACCCACACACCCACCATGCTTAGCGTTTCTGAAACACTGCTATTTTGTTAAACATGATATGCTTATCCTACCACAGCAATCATTCCTCCACAATAGCCGGATGGCATTAGTGCGACTTTGAATGCATTTGCATGGCTAAGCAATAACACACACCTTGTAAATTAAGAAGGTGATACCATTTATTGTAGATTGGATTTCCTGGTGAAAGCTACAGTACTGTATGTGAACTACCCTGCCTTCCCTTTTCTCTCTCTTCTCCTATAGTAGCTCTCTCTCTCTCTCTCCATCTCTGTCTCCCTGGTTCTCTCTCTCCTCCTATAGTAGCTCTCTCTCTCTCTCCATCTCTGTCTCCCTGGTTCTCTCTCTCCTCCTATAGTAGCTCTCTCTCTCTCTCTCTCTCCATCTCTGTCTCCCTGGTTCTCTCTGTCCTCCTACAGTAGCTTTCTCTCTCTCTCCATCTCTGTCTCCCTGGTTCTCTCTCTTCTCCTACAGTAGCTCTCTCTCTCCATCTCTGTCTCCCTGGTTCTCTCTCTCCTCCTATAGTAGCTATCTCTCTCTCTCTCTCTCTCTCCATCTCTGTCTCCCTGGTTCTCTCTCTTCTCCTACAGTAGCTTTATCTCTCTCTCCATCTCTGTCTCCCTGGTTCTCTCTCTTCTCCTACAGTAGCTTCTCTCTCCATCTCTGTCTCCCTGGTTCTCTCTCTTCTCCTATAGTAGCTCTCTCTCTCTCCATCTCTGTCTCCCTGGTTCTCTCTCTTCTCCTACAGTAGCTTTCTCTCTCTCTCCATCTCTGTCTCCCTGGTTCTCTCTCTTCTCCTACAGTAGCTTTTCTCTCTCTCCATCTCTGTCTCCCTGGTTCTCTCTCTTCTCCTACAGTAGCTTTCTCTCTCTCTCCATCTCTGTCTCCCTGGTTCTCTCTCTTCTCCTACAGTAGCTTTCTCTCTCTCTCCATCTCTGTCTCCCTGGTTCTCTCTCTTCTCCTATAGTAGCTTTCTCACTCTCTCTGTCTCCCTGGTTCTCTCTCTTCTCCTATTGTAGCTTTCTCTCTCTATCTCTGTCTCCCTGGTTCTCTCTCTTCTCCTACAGTAGCTTTCTCTCTCTATCTCTGTCTCCCTGGTTATCTCTCTTCTCCTACAGTAGCATTCTCTCTCTCTCCATCTCCGTTTCCCTGGTTCTCTCTCTCTCCTCCTACAGTAGCTTTCTCTCTCTCGCCATCTCCGTTTCCCTGGTTCTCGCTTCTCCTACAGTAGCTTTCTCTCTCTTCTCCTACAGTAGCGCTCCCTCTCCCTTGTTTTCTCTCTCTCCTCCTACAGTAGCTTTCCCTCCCTCCCCACCTCCCTCTCTCTCCCTCTCCCTTGTTTTCTCTCTCTCTCTAACACACACACACACATTTTGTGGTGGTATCTGTCCCAGTGGTGCTTGACAGAAGCCCTGATTGGTGCCAGACCCCTCTTTTTGAATATGCAGATATCCTTTATTGAAAACTGGCCCGTTCAGTGCATGTTACTGCCAAAATAGCATTTGTTCCTCTCAATCAATTATAATGAAATTGGTTTGCATTGTCGGTTGAGGTTGTTTTGTGACTTGTTGAAGTGGATTTTAAATTAGATTGACTCGGATGGGGGGTATGGGAGTAGATTGACAGCTGGCATCACAATTTGTACACCCAGATGTCAGATACAGTATATTAATAAAGACTAAATCGTTTTTATTATATTTCAATTTTATTTGGTATATTAGTTGTATTTCATCCTCACTTTTGGCATGATCTAAACCTAATGAATTGTGTTTCACATGCTCGTGGGAGGGGATGTGCAGTACTTGAAGGAAGAAATTCCTTGCCAAGACCAGCCATGGGAAAAAAAGTCTGTTTGATTTCAAACTTACACTAAAGGGTGTGGGTAGCAGAAGCGCTCAGCATGCTTCGGTAGTGATGCGTTTGAGTCGAACACTGACCACCGGTGTGCCAGTACTGTAGTCCTCATTTGAGCTCCCTCACGAGATCTGCTGGTGGAGGTGGTGCTACCTCACTCAGACTGACACTGCAGCCTTATTACACAGCCTATGACTAACACAAGCCTGGTTCTGGACCCTCCTACTGGGCTGGGGTGGGAGGGAGAGGGCAGGAGAGGCCTGGCAGGCAGACAGGCATTCAGGAGATCAGCCATATACAGTATAATTATTTAACTGTCACTAAACAGAAAGGCAGTATAGTGGGGAAGTGGGACCCACACTATCTATCTCCCCATGAGGAGCTAAGAGAAACCGTTGTTCATCCCTGTTCAGATCCTCTCAAGCTTGGCCTCTGGTGTGTAACTTGTGGGGGGTCATGACCCCCACAATAACATGAGAGCCGGACACTCTAGAAGCTCAGATGCACTATTAGATGCAAAAACTCGATATCACTAGTCACTTTAAATAATGCCACTTTAATAATGTTTACATACCCTACATTACTTATCTCATATGTATATACTGTATTTTATACGATCTATTGCATCTTGCCTATGCTGCATGGCCATCGCGCATCTGTATATTTATATGTCCATATCGTTATTTCATCCCCTTGTGTGTGTAAGGTAGCCGTTGTGAATTTGTTAGCTATTACTGCACTGTCAGAACTAGAAGCATTTCGCTATACTCGCCTAACATCAGTTAGAATTCACAGAATGCACAGAACAAAGCAGCAAGGGTTGTTTTAAGGTGGGGATATGGTTCTTCTGTTGCAGTCATGGGTTGTTTTAAGGTGGGGATATGGTTCTTCTGTTGCAGTCATGGGTTGTTTTAAGGTGGGGATATGGTTCTTCTGTTGCAGTCAAGGATTGTTTTAAGGTGGGGATATGGTTCTTCTGTTGCAGTCATGGGTTGTTTTAAGGTGGGGATATGGTTCTTCTGTTGCAGTCAAGGATTGTTTTAAGGTGGGGATATGGTTCTTCTGTTGCAGCAAGGATTGTTTTAAGGTGGGGATATGGTTCTTCTGTTGCAGCAAGGATTGTTTTAAGGTGGGGATATGGTTCTTCTGTTGCAGTCATGGATTGTTTTAAGGTGGGGATATGGTTCTTCTGTTGCAGCAAGGATTGTTTTAAGGTGGGGATATGGTTCTTCTGTTGCAGTCATGGATTGTTTTAAGGTGGGGATATGGTTCTTCTGTTGCAGCAAGGATTGTTTTAAGGTGGGGATATGGTTCTTCTGTTGCAGCAAGGATTGTTTTAAGGTGGGGATATGGTTCTTCTGTTGCAGTCATGGATTGTTTTAAGGTGGGGATATGGTTCTTCTGTTGCAGTCAAGGATTGTTTTAAGGTGGGGATATGGTTCTTCTGTTGCAGTCATGGGTTGTTTTAAGGTGGGGATATGGTTCTTCTGTTGCAGTCAAGGATTGTTTTAAGGTGGGGATATGGTTCTTCTGTTGCAGTCATGGATTGTTTTAAGGTGGGGATATGGTTCTTCTGTTGCAGTCAAGGATTGTTTTAAGGTGGGGATATGGTTCTTCTGTTGCAGTCATGGATTGTTTTAAGGTGGGGATATGGTTCTTCTGTTGCAGTCAAGGATTGTTTTAAGGTGGGGATATGGTTCTTCTGTTGCAGTCATGGATTGTTTTAAGGTGGGGATATGGTTCTTCTGTTGCAGTCATGGGTTGTTTTAAGGTGGGGATATGGTTCTTCTGTTGCAGTCATGGATTGTTTTAAGGTGGGGATATGGTTCTTCTGTTGCAGTCAAGGATTGTTTTAAGGTGGGGATATGGTTCTTCTGTTGCAGTCATGGATTGTTTTAAGGTGGGGATATGGTTCTTCTGTTGCAGTCATGGATTGTTTTAAGGTGGGGATATGGTTCTTCTGTTGCAGTCATGGATTGTTTTAAGGTGGGGATATGGTTCTTCTGTTGCAGTCAAGGATTGTTTTAAGGTGGGGATATGGTTCTTCTGTTGCAGTCATGGATTGTTTTAAGGTGGGGATATGGTTCTTCTGTTGCAGTCAAGGATTGTTTTAAGGTGGGGATATGGTTCTTCTGTTGCAGTCAAGGATTGTTTTAAGGTGGGGATATGGTTCTTCTGTTGCAGTCAAGGATTGTTTTAAGGTGGGGATATGGTTCTTCTGTTGCAGTCATGGATTGTTTTAAGGTGGGGATATGGTTCTTCTGTTGCAGTCAAGGATTGTTTTAAGGTGGGGATATGGTTCTTCTGTTGCAGTCAAGGATTGTTTTAAGGTGGGGATATGGTTCTTCTGTTGCAGTCAAGGATTGTTTTAAGGTGGGGATATGGTTCTTCTGTTGCAGTCATGGGGATTGTTCTTCTTTAAGTCATGGATTGTTTTAAGGTGGGGATATGGTTCTTCTGTTGCAGTCATGGATTGTTTTAAGGTGGGGATATGGTTCTTCTGTTGCAGTCAAGGATTGTTTTAAGGTGGGGATATGGTTCTTCTGTTGCAGTCAAGGATTGTTTTAAGGTGGGGATATGGTTCTTCTGTTGCAGTCATGGATTGTTTTAAGGTGGGGATATGGTTCTTCTGTTGCAGTCATGGATTGTTTTAAGGTGGGGATATGGTTCTTCTGTTGCAGTCAAGGATTGTTTTAAGGTGGGGATATGGTTCTTCTGTTGCAGTCATGGATTGTTTTAAGGTGGGGATATGGTTCTTCTGTTGCAGGGATTGTTTTAAGGTGGGGATATGGTTCTTCTGTTGCAGCAAGGATTGTTTTAAGGTGGGGATATGGTTCTTCTGTTGCAGTCATGGATTGTTTTAAGGTGGGGATATGGTTCTTCTGTTGCCAAGGATTGTTTTAAGGTGGGGATATGGTTCTTCTGTTGCAGTCATGGATTGTTTTAAGGTGGGGATATGGTTCTTCTGTTGCAGTCATGGATTGTTTTAAGGTGGGGATATGGTTCTTCTGTTGCAGTCATGGGTTGTTTTAAGGTGGGGATATGGTTCTTCTGTTGCAGTCATGGGTTGTTTTAAGGTGGGGATATGGTTCTTCTGTTGCAGTCATGGATTGTTTTAAGGTGGGGATATGGTTCTTCTGTTGCAGTCATGGATTGTTTTAAGGTGGGGATATGGTTCTTCTGTTGCAGTCAAGGATTGTTTTAAGGTGGGGATATGGTTCTTCTGTTGCAGTCATGGATTGTTTTAAGGTGGGGATATGGTTCTTCTGTTGCAGTCATGGATTGTTTTAAGGTGGGGATATGGTTCTTCTGTTGCAGTCAAGGATTGTTTTAAGGTGGGGATATGGTTCTTCTGTTGCAGTCATGGATTGTTTTAAGGTGGGGATATGGTTCTTCTGTTGCAGTCAAGGATTGTTTTAAGGTGGGGATATGGTTCTTCTGTTGCAGTCAAGGATTGTTTTAAGGTGGGGATATGGTTCTTCTGTTGCAGTCAAGGATTGTTTTAAGGTGGGGATATGGTTCTTCTGTTGCAGTCATGGATTGTTTTAAGGTGGGGATATGGTTCTTCTGTTGCAGTCAAGGATTGTTTTAAGGTGGGGATATGGTTCTTCTGTTGCAGTCAAGGATTGTTTTAAGGTGGGGATATGGTTCTTCTGTTGCAGTCATGGATTGTTTTAAGGTGGGGATATGGTTCTTCTGTTGCAGTCATGGATTGTTTTAAGGTGGGGATATGGTTCTTCTGTTGCAGTCATGGATTGTTTTAAGGTGGGGATATGGTTCTTCTGTTGCAGTCAAGGATTGTTTTAAGGTGGGGATATGGTTCTTCTGTTGCAGTCAAGGATTGTTTTAAGGTGGGGATATGGTTCTTCTGTTGCAGTCATGGATTGTTTTAAGGTGGGGATATGGTTCTTCTGTTGCAGTCATGGATTGTTTTAAGGTGGGGATATGGTTCTTCTGTTGCAGTCATGGATTGTTTTAAGGTGGGGATATGGTTCTTCTGTTGCAGTCAAGGATTGTTTTAAGGTGGGGATATGGTTCTTCTGTTGCAGTCATGGATTGTTTTAAGGTGGGGATATGGTTCTTCTGTTGCAGTCAAGGATTGTTTTAAGGTGGGGATATGGTTCTTCTGTTGCAGCAAGGATTGTTTTAAGGTGGGGATATGGTTCTTCTGTTGCAGCAAGGATTGTTTTAAGGTGGGGATATGGTTCTTCTGTTGCAGTCATGGATTGTTTTAAGGTGGGGATATGGTTCTTCTGTTGCAGCAAGGATTGTTTTAAGGTGGGGATATGGTTCTTCTGTTGCAGTCATGGATTGTTTTAAGGTGGGGATATGGTTCTTCTGTTGCAGCAAGGATTGTTTTAAGGTGGGGATATGGTTCTTCTGTTGCAGCAAGGATTGTTTTAAGGTGGGGATATGGTTCTTCTGTTGCAGTCATGGATTGTTTTAAGGTGGGGATATGGTTCTTCTGTTGCAGTCAAGGATTGTTTTAAGGTGGGGATATGGTTCTTCTGTTGCAGTCATGGGTTGTTTTAAGGTGGGGATATGGTTCTTCTGTTGCAGTCAAGGATTGTTTTAAGGTGGGGATATGGTTCTTCTGTTGCAGTCATGGATTGTTTTAAGGTGGGGATATGGTTCTTCTGTTGCAGCAAGGATTGTTTTAAGGTGGGGATATGGTTCTTCTGTTGCAGTCATGGATTGTTTTAAGGTGGGGATATGGTTCTTCTGTTGCAGTCAAGGATTGTTTTAAGGTGGGGATATGGTTCTTCTGTTGCAGTCATGGGTTGTTTTAAGGTGGGGATATGGTTCTTCTGTTGCAGTCATGGGTTGTTTTAAGGTGGGGATATGGTTCTTCTGTTGCAGTCATGGATTGTTTTAAGGTGGGGATATAGTTCTTCTGTTGCAGTCAAGGATTGTTTTAAGGTGGGGATATGGTTCTTCTGTTGCAGTCAAGGATTGTTTTAAGGTGGGGATATGGTTCTTCTGTTGCAGTCAAGGATTGTTTTAAGGTGGGGATATGGTTCTTCTGTTGCAGTCATGGATTGTTTTAAGGTGGGGATATGGTTCTTCTGTTGCAGTCAAGGATTGTTTTAAGGTGGGGATATGTTTCTTCTGTTGCAGTCATGGATTGTTTTAAGGTGGGGATATGGTTCTTCTGTTGCAGTCAAGGATTGTTTTAAGGTGGGGATATGGTTCTTCTGTTGCAGTCAAGGATTGTTTTAAGGTGGGGATATGGTTCTTCTGTTGCAGTCAAGGATTGTTTTAAGGTGGGGATATGGTTCTTCTGTTGCAGTCATGGATTGTTTTAAGGTGGGGATATGGTTCTTCTGTTGCAGTCAAGGATTGTTTTAAGGTGGGGATATGGTTCTTCTGTTGCAGTCAAGGATTGTTTTAAGGTGGGGATATGGTTCTTCTGTTGCAGTCAAGGATTGTTTTAAGGTGGGGATATGGTTCTTCTGTTGCAGTCAAGGATTGTTTTAAGGTGGGGATATGGTTCTTCTGTTGCAGTCAAGGATTGTTTTAAGGTGGGGATATGGTTCTTCTGTTGCAGTCAAGGATTGTTTTAAGGTGGGGATATGGTTCTTCTGTTGCAGTCAAGGATTGTTTTAAGGTGGGGATATGGTTCTTCTGTTGCAGTCAAGGATTGTTTTAAGGTGGGGATATGGTTCTTCTGTTGCAGTCATGCGCAATGTTCTTGGTTGGTCATCAATCGATAAGATAATTGAAAGGAACATGCTTATTTTATTTCATAATATAAGTAATTTAAAACGGCCAAGTTCTATTCACAACTGTATTCAGTTGGTACGAGACAGACATTCCGTAAATATGAGGAATAGATTTCCACCATCTATGAGTTGTCTAGACAGAAAAGAGAAATAGGCAAAATAACATTTTGATTTAGAGCAATAAATCAATTGAATAAATTAACTGAGCAAACCAGAAACCTTTCAATATATACATTTTTAAATGATTTTAAAATGATTTAAATATAATACATAGAAATGTTGTGGGACTAAAGTAGATGAAGAATCAATATTTTTTTAGATTGAGTATTTATTGGGTCATTATGTTAGTATATTATGTAGGTTTGTAATAGTGTGTTATATGTGGAAATGTTGTTCGTATTATAAATTGTATTTTAATGTTTAAGGACTCTTGGAATATTAGTCCAAATGGGGACTAAAATAGATCCAAATCAAATCAAATCAAAACATCTGCTAACCATGTGTATGTGACCAGTAAAATTATATTTGATTTTATTTGGTTTGCGGAGGGAAAAAAAGTTGAGCAAGGCTTCTAAGGAGAACGAAGACGTCAATATCTCCTCTCTTTCTCTCTCCTCTCTCTTCTTAACAAACCGTCAAATCTGTGAGTTAACTTGGAACAAATAAAATACTACAGTCAAATTGAACATGGTAAATTCATAATCACTAATAAGAATTATAATAGAAAATGATGTTTTTTGCAAAGTGATGAAATGCGCATTTCAGATAATATATTGTCGTCTTTGGTAGTATTATAAACCTTTAGCTGTGAGCAGCAATGAACGGGGTTCACAGGATGACAGAAAGGACAAAAGATCAGTTGGATAACAAATCAAGCACTCTATCACGAAGGAACTATCTTCCTATATGTGCAATCAATGAAAGCATTACCATGTTTATCTCTCAATACCATAAGGTTGATGATGCAAGTGAAGTTTAGTCTAGTGGTGTAGATTGGCTATTTTTGAATGCAGCAGGTAATCCTTCTTAAAGTCATTACTTAATGCGGTATTTCACAAACTCAGTCCTGTGGACCCAAAGTGGTGAACGTTTAGGTTTTTGTCGATTCAAATAATCAAAGCTTGTTGATGAGTTGATTGTTTGAATCAGCTATGTACTGCTAGGGCAAAAATACAATTGTGCACCCCTTGGGGTCCCCAGGATTGAGTTTGAGAAACGCTGGCTTATTGTATTGAGTTTATATACTAATTCTGGGGTAAATTTGGTTTATGGTTTATGTTAAGATTAGTGAAATATTTTCAGAATTAGTGTAATGGTATATTGCGGTCATCTTTGAATTGTGGGACTTTATTCTGTTGAAATCTGTTTGTGTAAATTATTTAAATCTCAGTTGGTACACTCCACATTAGTGTTCAAAAAAGTACTTCTATACACTCTCACAGCTGTAACATGCTGACTGTGCAAGCGGCAGAACTTCCAGTTTCTAAATTTCACTACATTCAGACCACATAATAGGGCAACAATATGGAATTATACAGATCTACTAATCATGATATTTTACATTGGGTCTTTGCATAATTTGTATCTAATAATGAGGCTATATACCGAGTACCATTACTGAGTCAATGTGTGTGTGTGTGTGTGTGTGGAGGGGGGTTTATAGGTTAGTCAAGGTAATTGAGGTATTGTAAATGTAAGTAGGGGTAAAGTGACTATGCATTGCTAATAAGCAGCAAGTAGCTGCAGCATAAAAAAGAGGGGTCAATGTAAATAGTCCTGGTAGCCATGTAGTCCTGGTAGCCAACTGTTCAGCAGTTTTATGGCTTGGGGGTAGACGCTGTTAAGGAGTCTTATGAAACTAGAATTTGGAACCACTTGCTATGCGGTAGCAGAAAGAACAGTCAATGACTAGGGTGGCTGGAGTCTTTGACAATTTTAGGGCCTTCCTCTGATACCGCCTGGTATAGAGGTCCTGGATGGCAGGACGCTTGGCCCCAGTGTTGTACTTGGCCATACGCACTACCCTCTGTAGTACCTTGCAGTCAAATGCCGAGCAGTTGCCATACCAGTCAGTGATGCAACCATTCAGGATGCTCTTGATGGTGCAGATATAGAACCTTTTGAGGATCTGAGGACCCATGGCAAATCTTATCAGTCTCCTGAAGAGGAATAGGCATTGTCGTGCACTCTTCATGACTGTGTATGGACCATGATAGCTTGTTGGGGATGTGGACTCCAAGGAACTTGAATCTCTCGACCTGCTCCACTACAGCCCTGTTGATGTGAATGGGGGTGTGCTCTACCCTCCTTTTCGTGTAGTCCATGATCAACTCCTTTGTCTTGCTGACGTTGAGAGAAAGGTTGTTGTCCTGTCAGGGCTACTACCGTTGTGTTGTCGGCAAACTTGATGATGGAGTTGGAGTCGTGCTTGGCTAAGCACGCACCCCTGAGGAGCCCCCGTGTTAAGGATCAGCGTGGCAGATGTGTTGTTACCTACACTTACCACCTGTGGGCGGGCCATCAGGAAGTCCAGGATTCAGTTGCAGAGGGAGGTGTTTAGTCCTTTAGCTTAGTGATCATCTTTTTAACTTCTTGCGGCTCATTGGGATGCTCCTGTCCCACCTGGCCAACATCCGGTGAAATTGCAGAGCGCGGAATTCTAATTACAAATATCATAATATTAACTTCTTGCGTTGAGCAATCCCGTATCCGGGAGCGTAATCATAGCCTCAAGCTCATTACCATAACGCAACGTTAACTATTCATGAAAATCGCAAATGAAATGAAATATATATATTCACTCACAAGCTTAGCCTTTTGTTAACAACACTGTCATCTCAGATTTTCAAAATATGCTTTTCAACCATAGCTACACAAGCATTTGTGTAAGAGTATTGATAGCTAGCATAGCATTAAGCCTAGCATTCAGCAGGCAACATTTTCACAAAAACAAGAAAAGCATTCAAATAAAATCATTTACCTTTGAAGAACTTCGGATGTTTTCAATGAGGAGACTCTCAGTTAGATAGCAAATGTTCAGTTTTTCCAAAAAGATTATTTGTGTAGGAGAAATCCCTCCGTTTTGTTCATCACGTTTGGCGAAGAAAAAACCCTGAAAATTCAGTCATTACAACGCCAAACTTTTTTCCAAATTAACTCCATAATATCGACAGAAACATGGCAAATGTTTCTCAATCCTCAAGGTGTTTTTCACATATCTATTTGATGATAAATCATTTGTGGCAGTTTGGTTTCTCCTCTGAACCAAATGGAAAAATGCACGCAGCTGGAGATTACGCAATAATTTCGACGGAGGACACCAAGCGGGCACCTGGTAAATGTAGTCTCTTATGGTCAATCTTCCAATGATATGCCTACAAATACGTCACAATGCTGCAGACACCTTGGGGAAACGACAGAAAGTGTAGGCTCATTCCTGGCGCATTCACAGCCATATAAGGAGACATTGGAACACAGTGCCTTCAGAATCTGGGGCATTTCCTGTTTGAAATTTCATCTTGGTTTCGCCTGTAGCATCAGTTCTGTGGCACTCACAGACAATATATTTGCAGTTTTGGAAATGTCAGAGTGTTGTCTTTCCAAAGCTGTCAATTATATGCATAGTCGAGCATCTTTTCGTGACAAAATATCTTGTTTAAAACGGGAACGTTTTTTTGAAACGTGAAAAGCATGCTCAAATTAAACAGCCTGCTACTCGGGCCCAGAAGATGTGATATGCATATAACTGGTAGATTTAGATAGAAAACACTCTAAAGTTTCCAAAACGTTTACAATAGTTTCTGTGAGTATAACAGAACTGATTTGGCAGGCGAAAACCTGAGAAAAATCCATTCAGAAAGTAGTTTTTTTTGTTGGTTTTGTAGTTTTCTATTCAATGCCATTACAGTATCCATTGACTTAGTACCCAAATTGCAGTTCCTATTCATTCCACTACATGTCAACAGTCTTTAGAAATTGTTTCAGGCTTGTATTCTGATAAATGAGGGAGACCAGTCTGAATGAGTGGACCCTGACGTGTCACAGAGCTTTTTCATGGGCAATCCCGAGAGAGTGCCTTTCTTGTTTACCTTTTATATTAACAATGTTATTGTACTGTTGAAATATTGTAGATAATTTAGGCTAAAAACAACCTGAGGATTGAATATAAACCATGTTTGACATGTTTCTTTGAACTTTACGGATATTTTGATTTTTTTTTGTCTGCCTGTTTTGACTGCGTTTGAGCCTGTGGATTACTGAAGAAAACGCGAACAAAACAGAGGTTTTTGGATACAAAGAGACTTTATCGAACAAAAAGGAACATTTATTGAGTAAATGAATGTCTTCTGAGTGCCACCATATGAAGGTCATCAAAGGTAAGGGATTAATTATATCTCTATTTCTGAGTTGTGTATCTCTTCTGCTTGGCTGGTTACTGTTTGTAATGATTTGTCTGCTGAGCTATGTTCTCAAATAATCGTAAGGTATGCTTTTTAAAAAATCTGACACCATGGTTGGATTCACAAGAAGTTCATCTTTAAACCTATGTAAAATATGTTTTGTTTTCTGAATTTTTATAATGAGTATTTTTGTATTTGAATTTGGCGCTCTGCAATCTCACTGGATGTTGGCCAGGTGGGACATACCCTAGAGGGGTTAATCCAGCCGCTTTGTCAGATTTCAAAAAGGCTTTACGGCGAAAGCACACCATGCGATTATCTGAGGACAGCGCCCCGCAGACAAAAGCATTACATACATTTCCAACCAAGCAGAGGAGTCACGAAAAGTCAGAAATTAGAGCTAAAATAAGTCACTTGCCTTTGAAGATCTTCATCTGGTTGCAATCACAAGGGTCCCAGCTACATAACAAATGGTCCTTTTGTTCGATAAAGTCCTTCTTTATATTCCCATTCCCAGCCATTGTAATCAGTAGTGAGTTGAAAAAAAGACATTTCTGGATGGATTGTCCTCGGGTTTTCGCCTGCCATATTAGTTCTGTTACACTCACAGACATTATTTTAACAGTATTGGAAACTTTAGAGTGCTTTCTATCCAATACTACAAATTATACGCATAACCTAGCTTCTGGGCCTGAGTAACACACAGTTTACTTTGGGCACCTCATTCATCCAAACTTCCGAATACTGCCCCCTAGCCCAAAGAAGTTAAGGCACTAAGGTGTTGAATGCTGAGCTTTAGTCAATGAACAGCATTCTCATGTAGGTGTTCCTTTTGTCCAGCTGGGAAAGGGCAGTGTGGAGTGCAATAAAGATTGTGTCATTTGTGGATCTTTTGGGTGGTATGCAAATTGGAGTGGGTCTAGGGTTTCTAGGATGATGGTGTTGATGTGAGCCATGACTGGCCTTTCAAAGCACTTCATGGCTACAGACATGAGTGCTACAGGGCGGTAGTCATTTAGGCAGGTTACCTTGGCATTCTTGGGCACAGGGAATATGGTGGTTTTCAGCTGGTACGCTCCTGCATGCTTCAGTGTTGCTTGCCTTGAAGCGTGCATAGAAGTAATTTATCTCATCTGGTAGGATCATGTCACTGGGCAGCTTGCGGCTGGGCTTTCCTTTGTAGTCTGTAATAGTTTGCGAGCCCTGCCACATCCGACGAGCATCAGAGACGGTGTAGTACGTGTCACAATCATCTGAATGAATGGACCAAGGCACAGTGTACTTAGAGTTCCACATGTTTAATAAATATGAAACTCACCAAAAACAATACAGAAGAAAATGAAACGTGACGTTCTGGGCTGCTCACAGGCAGCTACACAAAAACAAGATCCCATAAACAACAGGTGGGAAAAGGCTGCCTAAATATGATCCCCAATCAGAGACAACGATAGACAGCTGCCTCTGATTGGGAACCATACCAGGCCAACAAAGAAATAGAAAACATAGATTGCCACCCTAGTCACACCCTGACCTAACCAAATAGAGAATTAAAATGAACTCTAAGGTCAGGGCGTGACAGTAGGATTCAATCTTTGTGCTGTATTGATGCTTTTCCTGTTTGATTGTTCGTCGAAGGGCATAACAGGATTTCTTGTAAGCATCCGGGTTACTGTCCTACTCCTTGAAAGCAGCAACTCTACCTTTTAGCTCAGAGCGGATGTTGCCTGTAATCTATAGTTTCTGGTTGGGGTATGTACGTACGTATGGTCACCGTGGGGACGACATCATTGATGCACTTATATTGATGTAGTCGGTGACTGATGTGGTATACTCCTCAATGCCATTGGATGAATTCCGGAACATATTAAAGTGTGTGCTAGCGAAATGGTCATGTACCTTAGCATCTGCGTCATCTGACCACGTACAGATTGAGCGAGTCACTGTTACCTCCTGTTTTAGTTTTTGCTTGTAAGCAGGAATCAGGTGGATACAATTATGAGGGACAGCTTTGTATGTGCCTCTGTGTGTGAAGTAAAAGTGGTCTATATTTTTTCCCCCTCTGATTGCACATGTGACATGCTGGTAGAAATGAGGTAAAACAGATTAAAGTTTTTATATTTTTCTGATGCATCTTTGAGTGCATCAATCTAATTGTTCTCAAACTCTTTAAGGACAATTACGATGAGTCCCAAGGACCACATTTGGAGTGAATCTGACCTTTAGTCCATGATAAGATTTTCATGATTATTTTAAGCATTACATAGTGAGAAAATGGTATTGTAAATAGTTTATAGGCCATTGTTGAGTGGATTTACAAAGGATTTAAATGGACTCGTAAAATTGGATTTGCTGATTTATCAATAACTCAGCCACTAAATTAAGATATGTACCATGGATCTACATACCGAATTTAGTGTAATTTGGACTTTCCAGATGGAGGAAAACATATCCTGACGAACCATGAGGAAAGATGCCTACATACAACGCTTCAAGTCTATGTCAAACGTGGCAACTAAAGGGGGGAATAATGTGGAATTTGTCCCACCTTTGCTGCTATAACAGCCCCCACTCTTCTGGAAAGGCTTTCCACTAGATGTTGAAACATTGCCTTGGGGACTTGCTTCCATTCAGCAAAAGAGCGTTAGTGAGGTCGGGCACATTAGGCCTAGTTACTAGTCGGCGTTCCAATTCATCTCGAAGGTGTTCGATGAGGGCTTAGTGTAGGCCAGTCAAGTTCTTCAACACCGATCTCAACAAACCATTTCTGTATGGACCTCACTTTTTACCCAGGTGCATTGTCATGCTGAAACAGGAAAGCGCCTTCCCCAAACTGTTGCCACAAAAGGTCAATTAAAAAAAGTTGGAAGCACAGAATCATCTAGGACAGGCCGGGAAATTCCAGTCCTTGGTGGCCTGATTGGTGTCACACCCCATCCCTAGAAAACCCAGAATAGAATGTCTAGAATGTCATTGTATGCTGTAGCCACGTTAGTGAGATCGGGCAATGATGTTGGCCGATTAGGCCTGGCTCGTAGTTCGGCGTTCCAATTAATCCCAAAGGGGTTCAATGGGATTGAGGTCAGGGCTCTGTGTAAGCCAGTCAAGTTTTTCCATACCAATCTCAACAAACCATTTCGGTATGGACCTCGCTTTTTGCACAGGGCCTTCCCCAATCTGTTGCCATAAGTTGGAATTGTCAAGAATGTCGTTGTATACTGTAGCTTTAAGATTTCCCTTCAATGGAACTAAGTCGGCCTATCCTGAACCATGAAAAACAGCCCCAGACCATTATTCCTCCTAAACCAAAATTTACAGTTGGCAATATGCATTGGGGCAGGTAGCATTCTCCTGGCTTCTGCCAAACCCAGATTTGTCAGTTGGACTGCCAGATCGTGAAGCATGTTGATTTTAGGCTTGTATGTGACTGCTTGGCCATGGAAACCCATTTTATGAAGCTCCCGGCGAACAGTTCTTGTACTGACGTTGCATCCAAAGGCTGCTTGGAACTCGGTAGTGAGTGCTGCAACCGGGGACAGATGATTTGTACGTGCTACGCTCTTCAGCACTCAGCGGCCTCGTTCTGTGAGCTTGTTTGGCCCAATTTGCGGATTAGCCGTTGTTGCTCCTAGACCTTTCCACTTCCCAATAACAGCACTTACATTTGACTGGGGCAGCTCTAGCAGAGCAGAAATTTGATGAAATTACTTGTTGGAAAAGTGGCATCCTATGACGATGCCATGTTGAGCTCCTCATCACGTGCCATTCTACTGCCAATGTTTGTCTATGGAGATTGAATGGCTGTGTGCTCGATTTCATATACCTGTCAGCAACGGGTGTGGCTGAAATAGCAGAAACCACTAATTTGAAGTGATGTCCACATACTTTTGGCGATGTACTGTATTTTCTGCATATGCATTGTTCTTTCGAATGCATTGTTATTTTAGTGCTATGGTCAGATGCCAAGAAAATAGAGGTCTTAGGCCACGTACACCAATGGTAGGTTTGGCTTTCGACAGAACAATGCATATGCATGAATAATTATTGGAACAATTGATCAGATAATTCACCAGAATTTCTCCACCCTCAGACCACTTCTAGACAGTCCTAGCAAAATTCTTGCTTCAGAAATGGCTCTTTGCTAAGAATCTATTTATGTTTCTTTTTGACCATTTTAATTGAAAACAAGCACTGTAAAGGTACTTAATTTTTAACAGACATGATTTGATATTGAGATAAAACAAATGGCTGCGTTGGGGGGTCTCGAAGGGTGTTAAACCCGAAACCATTGACCCCCCTCCCCCTCCAGTATACAACACAAAGGTCTGTAAATGTCCGGATGGAAACCTAATTCTGCTAATAGGACTTTGTCAATATGATTTACATAATGATCTCAAAAACATCCCATTTTATTCTATTTAACCAAAATAGAATTTTACTGATTGCGACACTTATCCATGGTTGTTTTATTTCTTAACCTTTTCTTGCCAGCAGACAATTTCCTCTCAATTAAAGCATGATATTAACACTCAGTAGAGAGTAAACTGGAATAACCGTACACTGCCACACAATATGCTCAGTGTGGGACTATGGATGGATATATTTACAGTATTAGAATATTTTGCTGACAATAACTGACAATGATTCGTACACATTTGTGTGTGGTTTCACACTAGAAGTGGAAGCTGAAGGAGATCAACCCTCCTCTCTAAGTGAGGGGGAAAAGACAAAAGTCCCAGGTAGTGTATAGAAAGTCAGCTAGTTGATGCCAGTCGGCCAAAGTTACCAGGAAGCTGTCGTAGTAAATGGCAGCAGCTGCTCGTAGTTAGAAAGTGCATGTCCCAGTCAGAGAAAAGCGATGGCATCTACATTAATAGTACCTTAATGGCCCATCTGGCACTCCGTAGGGTCTCTAGCTGCTTTATGGACTCATAGGCGTTTGACAGGCAGTCTCCAGCGCACCAGACGCGCATGGCATGCCAAATGGCGGGGAGACGCCTCCGTGGTGCACAGATCTGTCAAATTCTCTGAGCCGCCCGTCAGAAGCAGAGGAGTTAAGGCAAGTTTTCACACGTGACTGGTTCTTGACATGAACGAGGACGATGTCGAAGAGCTCATCTTTCTCTCTCTCTCCCACTCTCTCTCTCTCTCTCTCTCTCTCTCTATCTCTCTCTGTCTCTGTGTTTCTGAACATCCTCCTCTCCCTCTCACAATCCCTGTGCCTCCCTCTTCCCTTCTCCCCTCATCTTTTCAGTTCACCCCTTTGCTACTGTATGCCATGTTGCCGTGACTAGATTAAAGTACAATGAGAAGGCCAGGTTAAGATAAACCGTGATGAATTCAGAATGCTCTGATTGCTTGGGGAGATAGGATTGTCCATGCTAGTCCCAGGCACCCTCAGTAAACAAATACTGAAACCAATCGGCTCATTTGATGAAATTGTCGAACGTCTAATGAAAACAACACAGGGGATTCTGTGTATGATTGACATAATTGCTTCATAGAACGCTTGCATATATGTATTTAGTCCATAACATAGTTATATTTACTGATCACCAATAGCTCAGACCCTCACCCTGTTCTGTCCAGGCGCCGCTGTGTCTCATGTTGCTGTCCAACCATGTTCCCTACATCAGAGATCACAGTCCCAGCATCACAAGTAACCCTGCTGGAAATACCAGAGCTTCTCCTTTATACCAGTTACAAATCTGTGCAAAAATACAACCCATACTGTTACCGCTCACCACTTTTCTTGAGGCCAATTTGAGTATAACAGCAGTAAAAAAAAACAAGTATTTCAAATAGCTTATCCACTAGGCCCGGAGGACACCTTGAGGGGATAATAGTTGCAGGATGAAAAAATAATGAAAGAAACAGCCGTGACTAAAACAGTAGAGATGAAGAAAAAAATAAACGTCAAAAAGGCATCCTTATAACCTGGAGCTGCTGCATCTTTAGTCACGACTCCGGTATCTGTGTAGGTATCTGTGTAGGTATCTGTGTAGGTATCTGTGTAGGTTTGTTCTTTAGTGGAATCACGACTCTGGTATCTGTGTAGGTTTGTGCTTTAGTGTTTGCAGGAGGGGCCGGTTGTGCTGCTGTTCTTTGACCCGAGCTACAAAGCAGACCGTGTGCGTAGGAAACACTAAATGACTCACATCTGGATCAAACTTTTTCCTCTGCTGTTATTCTGTTGTTGTTGTTTCCGATGATTGAGACAGGCATGATGAGAGGGTATAATGTATTATTTATTCAAAACAAAACACAAAACTGAAGGTCAGACAGGGAACAGTTTCCGAGATTGCTGCAGGAGGTGTGTGTGTGTGTGCACAGATTTTGCCAGTAGATTCTGTAAAGGCGATCTCTTGCCTGTAACACAGCTGGGAATGAGAGGGAAAGTTGAAGAGTGCCTCCTGCTCTTTTCCCTCGTTTCCCTTTCTTCTGATGATTTTTTTTCTTCGCCCCCTCACTTTTTCTCTTTCTCTCTCTGTCTTCCTCCCTCTCTCTCTCCATCCCTCCCTCTCTCTCCCTATTCATGGAGTGTAGCAGAGTGAAAAGAGAGTTCAGTGAGGAGGCGAGGTGGTGGGGTGTCTTCAGTGAGGCTGTGGTTAGGGTGCGGTGGGAGGGGTGGGGGGGTTCTGTGGTACTGTGTGTGAACCTTCACTGTCTCCATCTCCGTCTCTACACGGCACTCCCCAGCCCCCCCACTGCACCCTAACCACAGCCTCACTGAAGACACCCCACCACCTCGCCTCCTCACTGAACTCTCTTTTCACTCTGCTACAAGCAATCCTTACCAGACCAAAAAACTCTGCAGCTTATCAAACAACTTTAAACAAAAGCTAGCAGATAGAACTACAAAGCTAAACTGAACTGGAGATCGTTTCTACCAGTTTACTCTATAGAGCTGTCAGAATCAACTGTCTTGCTCGTGTTGAACCTTCTACACAAACCTTTTTTTTCTCCAAACAAGCCTATAAACAATACAGATAAAATATGAAACACTACTACTAATGAAAAGATAATACAGAATATTAACATAAAGTATATAAATCAAATCAAATTGTATTGGTGTAGCGAAATGCTTGTTAAAAATGTTCTGGGCTAATAATGTAATAAATAACACACAAAAAACAAAATACTGCAAAGTTGCTTAGGAGCTTGAATTAGAGCTGCCATGTCTGTCAGCGCCATCTTTAAACAATCACATTAATATTTACACCATTGAAATACAACACAATTTAAATGATTAAATGGAGCCAAATGCATCTGGTATATCAGTACAAGTAGACCTGTCACAGTAGACTTTAAACATTGTTACCTGATGAAGAGGGAGCATGTTCAACACAAATTACATTGAGCACACCCATAGCATGTTGGAGAATAACTCTCAGATATGTGTGGATTTGAGGACTCAGATTCAAACCGGAGAGAATTACGAGCAATTAACATCAGGGCTGGTGATCCCTCTAACTATATACCAGTTTACAGTATGTAGTGTTCTTTCACAGTGTTATCACAAGTACTTTCACAAGATGTAGGCCATACTGTACAAGTGGGAGCCAACTCTGGTCCTGAAAGGCTGCAGTGTCTATCTGTGTATTTTTCCCCTTGCAGCTTTATCTGAAAATAGCCAAGCTCTCGTGCAGCACTGATACAGCGTATCGTCTGTGTTCTCCACAATGCAGAGCCCAGCCCCTCCCCTTCAGTTTGCAGTCAGATCTCGTGTCCAGTGACATGGTGACTCTCCTCTTCATTTTAAGGAAACACAATTTAAACGCAGTAAATAAGAATTCAGGGCCTGATTGAGTAAATAGCCTTCGCGTTTCTATCCTGTGATTCCTCCCATCCTCTCTGTCAGTACAGTAATATATGCCATTTAGCAGACACTTTTATCCAAAGCGACTTACAGTCAAGCTTGTATACATTTATGATCTTCCACCACTAGAGGGTGCCTTTAATATACCGTAACACCACTCTACTGTATTGGGATTACACCTGGACCATTCCCTCCAAAACTCACAGTCCTCCTAAAAGACCACATAAAACACATTCAGTAATATTGTTCTTTTAGCAAAACACATCAAATGTCAAACGGTTGTTAACTCTTAGATCTTTACACACATATTAGTGGTGTATTTCTTTTTTTATTTTTAATATGACCTTTATTTATCTTTACACACATATTAGTGGTGTATTTCTTTATTTTTTTAAATTTGACCTTTATTTAACTTTACACACATAATAGTGGTGTATTTTTACTCTGTAAACATTTATAGACAATGCATAAGGATTCATCTCTGCTGTCAATATATGGAATAAATTATGGCTGGATCTGTTTGCTAGCTTTACATTGCATTGTTAATTCCAAATATTGCCATTTAACTAGGATATCCATGTCCCAATAATTCCATTAGTTGTGTGTGTGTGTGTGTGTGTGTGTGCACGTGTGTGTGTGTGCACGTGTGCGTGTGAGAGAGGTAATCCCACACTGCATGAAGGTTTGTGTGTGCAGGTGCGTGTGTGTGACTGAGAGAGGACAGAGGTGCTAATTCTACAGCACAGAAGCTTTAGCAGTGATAAAACTAGCTGATCACACTGAACATGACCTGACATGCTTTCCGTCAGCTCTTCAATTGGAATGACATATGGAAGAAATGTGCTCATGTTAACTAAATTCAAAGCAGAAATACATCTGCTAACGGTTTAACTGTGTCATGCAGAGATCCATCTATTATACCTGTCCAAATGATGCTGAGCTGAAAATTAAAGGACATCCTTCGCCATCATTATTCTGACTAGAAAGACAGGGACAGTTGTATTTTTGTGGTCATTGTCAGCAAAAAAATTCAAAATCCTCACATTTATATTCAATTGTTCTCTTTTCTTGGTTTTTAATTTCCTTTGTGCTCTGAATGAATGCATACCAAACAGGCCATACCAATATAAATTGGCTTTCATAAATCCTAGATCTTTAATATTGGGGAGATGCCTGTTTTATTTCATAAATCACAGTATGATACTATTTAAAACAATCTTTTATCTTTACTATATGAAGGAATGTGTGGTTTAGTAGTTTACTCACATTGGATCATATGCCATATTTTGTCATCTTCATCACTTCCACTCATACTTGACATGATTCATGGAAAACACTATTCCTAAGTTTAGTGTTGGCTAAAAAAGGTTGAACTTTTAACAGAATGGTACTTATCTGCTGGGTCAGTTGGTAATCTTGCTCATTTTACATCCTGCACATTTCTCTCCAATTAATCAAAATATAAATCCCATAATTTATCCTATTAATTAGACTCAGTATACAGTACCAGTCAACATTTTGGACACACCTACTCATTCATAGTTAATAGTGAAAACATCAAAACTACGAAATAACACATATGGAATCTTCACAGTATCCAAAAAAGTGTTAAATAAATCAAAGGCAAATGCATTCCAGGTGACTACCTCATGAAGCTGGTTGAGAGAATGCCAATAGTGTGCAAAGCTGTCATCAAGGCAAAGGGTGGCTACTTTGAAGAATATAAAATATATTTTAATTTGTTTAACACTTTTTTTGGTTACTACATGGTTCCATGTGTGTTATTTCATAGTTATATGTGTTCATTATTATTATTGTACAATGTAGAAAGTACAAATTAAGAAAAACCCTTGAATGAGTAGGTATTTCCAAACTTTTGACTGGTACTGTAGATAAGTTCACCCAACTTAACCAGACTCTGGATAGATAAGTTCACCCAATTTCACCAGACTAGATATATAAGTTCAACCAAACCAACCAGACACTGGATAGATATGTTTACGTAACTTAATAGCTGTAAGTGACATAGATGGCAGGCAGCAAATGTCCTTGTCATACTGCTGTTCACCTGTTCCCAGGGTTTACCTAAAATGTCTCAGGCATATGCCACTCCATGAGTCAGATATCTTTCCCTTTTCTCTCCTCTTTTTAAAAATATTTTCCTCCCTTCTCCCCCTTTGTTTTTAATGATCCTACCTTGCCTGCTAGTAGGCCTGTTCCTGCTATGACTTCAATATTTCCACATTCTCTCACTGACATTGTTGAAAAATACACTATACAGTGAATTAGGAAAGAATTCAGACCCCTTGACTTTTTGTTACGTTACAGCCTTACTCTAAAAATGATTAAATTGTTTGTTTTTTCCTCATCAATCTAAACACAATACCCCATAATGACAAAGAAAAAATAGGTTTGTATAAATTTGAGCAAATATGCAGATATATTACATTTTCATAAGTATTCAGACCTTTTACTCAGTTCTTTGTTGAAGCACCTTTGGCAGCAACTACAGCCTCAAGTCTTGTTGGGTATGACGCTACAAGTATGGATCACCTGTATTTGGAGAGTTTCTCCCATTCTTCTCTGCAGATCCTCTCAAGCTCTGTCAGGTTGGATGGGGAACGTCGCTGCACAGTTACTTTCAGGTCTCCCCAGAGATATTGATCGGGTTCAGGTCTGGGCTCTGGCTGGGCCACTCAAGAACATTCAGAGACTTGTCCCAAGCCACTCCTGCATTGTCTTGGCTGTGTGCTTAGGGTCGTTGTCCTGTTGGAAGGTGAACCTTTGCCCCAGTCTGAGGTCCTGGGCGCTCGGGAGAAGGTTTTCATCAAGGATCTCTCTGTACTTTGCTCCGCTCATCTTTCCCTCGATTCTGACTAGTCTCCCAGTCCCTGCTGCTGAAAAACATCCCCACAGCATAATGCTGGCACCAACATGCTTCACCATAGGAATGGTGCCAGGTTTCCTCCAGGCGTGAAGCTTGGCATTAAGGCCAAAGAGTTCAATCTTGGTTTCGTCAGACCAGAGAATCCTATTTCTCATGGTCTGAGAGTCCTTTAGGTACCTTTGGCAAACTCCGAGCAGGCTGTCATGTGCCTTTTACTGAGGAGTAGCTTCCATCTGGCCACTCTACCATAAAGGCCTGATTGATGGAGTGCTGCAGAGATGGTTGTCTTTCTGGACGGCTTTCCCATCTCCACAGAGGAACTCTGGAGCTCTGTCAGAGTGACCATTGCATTCTTGGTCACCTCCCTGACCAAGGCCCTTCTCCCCCTATTGTTCAGTTTGACCGGTCAGCTCAAGGAAGAGTCTTGGGGGTTCCAAACTTCTTCCATTTAAGAATGATGGAGGCCACTGTGTTCTTGGGGACATTCAATGATTGAGAAATGTTTTGGTAACCTTTCCCAGATCTGTTTATCGACACAATCCTGTCTTGGACCTCTAAGGACAATTCCTTCGACCTCATGACTTGGTTTTTGTATGTTGACATGCACTGTCAACTGTGGGACCTTTTATAGACATATGTGTGCCTTTCCAAATCATATCCAATCAATTGAATTTACCACAGGTGGACTCCAATCAAGTTGCAGAAACATCTCAAGGATGATCAATGGAAACACGATGCACCTGAGTCTCATTGCAAAGGGTCTGAATACTGTTTTTATTACATTTTCAAAAATGTCTAAAAGCCTAATTTAATACATTTTAGAATAAGGTTGCCTCTGCAAGCAACATCAGCACAATAACTGTTCATTTGGAGGTTCATGAAATGGGTTTCTATGGCCGAGCAGCCGCACACGAGCCTAAGATCATGCGGAATGCCAAGCATCAGCTGAAGTGGTGTAAAGCTCGCCACCATTGGACTCTGGAGCTGTGGAAACGCGTTCTCTGGAGTGATGAATCACGCTTCACCATCTGGAAGTCCGACGGACTGTAAAGTTGTAAAGTTGGTGGAGGAGGAATAATGGTCTGGAGCTGTTTTTCGTGTTTCAGGATAGGCCCACTTAGTTCTAGTGAAGGGAAATCTTAAAGCTACAGCATACAATGACATTCTTAACAATTATGTGCTTCCAACTTATGGCAACAGTTTGGGGAAGGCCCTTTCCTTTTTTTAGCAATGCCCCGTGCAAAAAGCGAGGTCCATACCGAAATGGTTTGTTGAGATCGGTATGGAAGAACTTGACTGGCCTACACAGAGTCCTGACCTCAACCCCATCGAACACCTTCGGGATGAATTGGAACGCCAAACTGCGAGCCAGGCCTAATCGGCCAACATCATTGCCTGATCTCACTAATGTGGCTGAATGGAATCAAGTCCCTGCAGCAATGTTCCAACATCTGGTGGAAAGCCTTCCCAGAAGAGTGGAGACTGTTATAGCAGCAAAGGGGGGACCAACTCCATATTAATGACCATGATTTCGGAATGAGATGTTCTACGAGCAGGTGTCCACATACTTTTTGTCATGTAGTGTAAGGGGATATTACACCAGGTATGGCAACACACTAATACGGTCCACTATGATTAATATAACAATGATTTATTGTTAATAATAATAGTAGATAATGAAAAGCATTCTTTAGCAGTGCTGTTTGCCTCTGTACAGTCCTACGTGACTATAACCAGCAATAAGTAATATTTCAGTTGACATACATATTTTTTTCAAGCAACATCGGTTTTGGAGAATTATTATATTATAGCCTTAAATATGATGCCTTGCCTATATGTCTGTGGCATAGATCAATGTTCATCTACATATCTTGGTCGAACCAACAATCAGAACAAACAGCGTAGTTCGACCACAGACTCTCTCCTCACTGTTTTACTGTGTGTCTCCACTCGTTGTCTCGCCCACTGCAAAGTCGCTCTGATTAAGAGGGAGGCTGTGTGTGACAGATGCAGCTCTAATTGTGCAGTTGTTTTAAAGCTGTCAGGTTGCTGCTGTGCGTGGGGAACGGGGGGGCTGAAGGGGGGGCCCGGAGGCTTGATGGACGTTTAGAGGAACATCTGCATCTGGTGGAAGCTGCAGCTGCCATATGGTTCCCCTTCTACTCTACTATTGTATCTCTACCAGCCCTCCCCCAGTCCCTTGTTACCTAAATAAATATTGTCACAATCTGTCTTGTACCAGCAAGTGTAAACCACTCTAACAGGTCAATAACTGTTTTACAATGATGTTTTTCCTGCCATTTCCAGACTGTGTATTGATTTCACATTCCTGTTAAATGGCACCGAGCATCGTCCTTCTCCTCACCGCTCTTTCTTTGTTGCTCACATATACTTCCACTCAACTGGTTAGAGGTGGAAAGTAGTATTCTCAATTGACCAAGCTGTTATTTCCTTCAATTGTCATTGGATGCAGGATAGTTATCATTGTAACTTTAAGTGTTTAATTCTGATATTCGGTATAAGATATAATATCACTAACAGCAGAATAGTGTGTGAGTGTGTGTGTGTGTGTGTGTGTGTGTGCGCATGACAGTTCTTGCCATTATGTGAGCGTATGTGTGGTTTCTCCTCTTTGTTCTAAATAATATGTTAGATAGATGAACCATGGAATTGTGTAGAAAACAACGACAGCAATAGCTGTATTTCAACTCCACTTATCTGGGGCTTCATTTGACCTCAATATAAGCTTCTATATTTCAGCAAAATTATTTGCATGCCTAGTGTGACATGATGCCAGATATTTTTTTTTACAATTAAGGTGTGTGTGTAACGTCAAGCTTTATGTATTTCCATATGTCTTCCTCCCTTAGAGGACAGATGTTGGGGAAACCCACAGAATGAGAGATGAAGCAATGGTATAATCGCTGTGATTTTAATCAAGGTTTTGTCTTGCGACCCACTTCTTCTCTCACAGAGCTGATTGCGATGCTATTATTGGTATATGCCATGACTAGTATTACCAAGTGCAGTCTATGACGAACCTTCTCAACATAGGGATGTCTCATAACCTGCAAACATACATGGAATCTCTCCCTTATTCCTGTCTATAGCGTCCATCATGCTCCCTCTGTCACTGAGTGCACACACACACACACACACACACACACACACACACACACACGCACACGCACATGCACCCACACACACACACACACACACACACACACACACACACACACACACACACACACACACACACACACACACACACACACAGTATGAATAACATCAGCTTTGTAAATAATATGCAGCTATGCATGGAGAATTGCATTGGTCTAGTTGATATTGAGATAGTGAACGCAAAGGGTGCCCTTGGGTTGTGTGACATGTATCTGAAAGCACGTTAGTGAAGTCTCTGTGTATTGCTGTTGCGTTGTAGTGTTTCATGCTGACATTGATAAGACTACCAGTACTGATGGATACGGCTACCAGTACTGATGGATAAGGCTACCAGTACTGTTGGATAAGGCTACCAGTACTGATGGATACGGCTACCAGTACTGATGGATACGGCTACCAGTACTGTTGGATAAGGCTACCAGTACTGATGGATAAGGCTACCAGTACTGTTGGATAAGGCTACCAGTACTGATGGATAAGGCTACCAGTACTGTTGGATAAGGCTACCAGTACTGATGGATACGGCTACCAGTACTGATGGATACGGCTACCAGTACTGTTGGATAAGGCTACCAGTACTGATGGATACGGCTACCAGTACTGATGGATATGGCTACCAGTACTGTTGGATAAGGCTACCGTATTTTAAAATATGGCTTATTCTTTGATGTGCTGCAACACCATTTAATTTTGCCACCAGAGCGCTAAATGAGGGGGTTGAATCTTGCCCCAACATGGAGGGGTTCAGTGGGGCTCTCCCTCTCTCTCTGAGGACCTCTGAACAAGCTTAAACTGGACCCCCCAAAATGCACTCCTCCTTGACTACACATCAAAGTACACTCCCCACCTCAAGGGCTACTCCAGAAATGTTTTCCTGCTGAGATCGCATAAGATGGGTCCTCCGTTGTTCCACCTGCCATTAGGGCTCTTCACACTTTTATCCCAAACCTCTGAGACCCCAAACTGACAAATGAGGTGAATTATGGCCAGTTATATGGAGTGGACCCAGAGCCACGGGGGAGAGGGCTGAGGCTGTGGAACTGACCACACTGCTGACCACCAGAGCCACGGGGGAGAGGGCTGATGCTGTGGAACTGACCACACTGCTGACCACCAGAGCCACGTCGGAGAGGGCTGAGGCTGTGGAACTAGCCACACTCCTCCTGCTCCAGCCCCATATCCTGCTCCTTCTCCATACCCAGCTCCTGCTCAATGCCCTGCTCTTTCTCCTTTTACTTCTCGAGATCCAGCTTCTTCTCCAGCTCATGCTCTAGCACCAGCTCCTGCTCCATCTCCAGGTCCTGCTCCAACCCAGCTCAAGCCCCAGCTCCTTCGCCCACCATCATTCAATATTAAGGTCCTCCTGGCCTCCTCCTCTATATTTATTGATTTTACACGTAAGTCTTTTCTTTAGCTCTTTCTCTCTCATTCTTATTCTACTGATTCTCTCTCACTCTTTCCATCCCGTCTCTGTGTATCTCTGGCAGTCCTTTTCTCCTTCATTTAATCTCTACTCCCTTTCTCTGTCAACCTGCCCTCTTCCTCCACCTCTCCCTCTCCTTTTCCCTCTAGCCGAGGAGGGGGTATAACCACGCATGGTTAATTGCATTAGCTAAAACAACCATGACTCCTTTGGCCAAGCCACTGCATAAATAGGTCATATGAGCCAGGCAGCCCCCACAAATCCACTCAGACCACACTCTCTCACTGCTTTGCTGATTAGCCTGACTAGCTGGTTGTCTGGTTGGCTGACTGGCTAGTTGGCTGGTTATTTGAATGGCTGTTTGGTTTATTGGCTGGCCGGTTGGTTGGCCGGATGATTGGCTGGCTGGTGAACTGGCTGGCTCGCTGGCTGACCGGCTGGTTGGCTGGCTAGATGTTTGGCTAGTTGGCTGATAGGGCACTCTCTGGATGTCACCCATCCTGACAGACAGCCTGCTGTATTACATCCAATGGACTGTGCACTGTGCTGGATCTGATCTGCCACAATAACAGGGGCATCATGAAATGATGCCCCCCCCATCATTCTCTTGTCATTCATCCTATTAGTTTACAACGATTTCCTCTGAAAGTTGAGTGTTTTGATATATATTCCCTCAGTCAGTTGGTGTAGTGTCGGCTAGCGATAGCTCAGAGCCAGTCCGCTGAGGTGATGGGTGTTAAGTCCAGACTCTCCTCCTCTAATAGGGTTGGCTCGGGGAGCCGCTGGGGTCGGCTAATGACACCTGCAATGGATGCTCTGTCCGGGAAGCCAGGGTAAGGCTGATCGGGGGCTTACGGGAATAGAAATGTGCTGCTCTGGGCTGGACCCAGGTCAGCCAGGTGACCACAGAAATACTAAATTCAGCTCTTTCTGGCGGTCCAGGGCACAGTGCGAGGGTCCTGCCATTGTTCTGGGGTCAAAGTAGAGCCAGCTAGATTTTAAGAGCAGCTGACACCCATTCACTTCTATAGCAGTCCATATCGAGAGAAGCCATGTGAAGAAGTTTATCTTTGTTAAAGGATTTTCAGGAAAGTTCTACAGCTTCTTTGTTCTGGTAGCAAATCAAATCAAATTTTATTGGTCACATACACATGGTTAGCAGATGTTAATGCGAGTGTAGCGAAATGCTTGTGCTTCTAGTTCCGACAGTGCAGTAATATATGGGGCGGCAGGGTAGCCTAGTGGTTAGAGCGTTGTAACCGGAAGGTTGCAAGTTCAAACCCCCGAGCTGACAAGGTACAAATCTGTCGTTCTGCTCCTGAACAGGCAGTTAACCCACTGTTCCTAGCCCGTCATTGAAAATAAGAATTTGTTCTTAACTGACTTGCCTAGTTAAATAAAGGTAAAATTTAAAAAAATATCTAACAAGTAATCTAACAATTCCCCAACAACTACCTAATACACACAAATCTAAAGGGGTGAATGAGAATATGTATATACACGTAAATATATGGATGACCGATGGCCGAGCAGCATAGGCAAGAAGTAGATGGTATAAAATACAGTATATACATATGATATGAGTAATGCAAGATATGTAAACATTATTAACGTGACATTATTTAAAGTGGCATTGTTTAAAGTGACTAGTGATCATTTTATTAAAGTGACCAGTGATTGGGTTGGAATAATGGGTATCGGTGCAGGAATAATGCAGTAATAATGGGTATCGGTGCAGGAATAATGCAGGAATAATGGGTATCGGTGTAGACAGAAATGGGTAAATGGCTTGTTGAACTTCAATGGCAGATTTCACTCATTTAGCTTACTGCAACAAGTATTGTTACAATTATAATCATGATACTCTGCTGAACCACTAATCATAATAGTGAATGAGTCAGTCAGTTGATCCAAGTCCTAACTAATATCATCAACACTTCAAGGCAGTCCTCTTAAAAGTCCTGACTATGCCAAGTCATTTCTGTCTGATGAATGTCAATTCTTGCTAGACTGTGTAATTTTCATATCTTTGCTATAGGAAAACATCAGATTTCTCCCTTTTCTTCCACTTACTGGGGATGCATTTGGCTATTTGTAATTACTGTATGTCTTCTGTCTGGGGAGGGAAAGTCCATGTGCCTGGCTATTAGGGAACAGTTATAAGAGATCGGCTATTTGTAAACATCTGGCAGCATCCCTTGCTCGCACAATTAATGGGCATTTAATTGGCAATGATCCTTTTTACTTAAGCACTATGAAATAAGCAATTGCCCTGCTACAAACAGCTGTTAAAGGAACGTTACAGTAATGTAGCATAGGCGTTCTATACCGTTAGGTAATCAATGTTTCCAGGAGGTGGACCATACATGCAAATATGCACATCCAACTGTTGCAACAAACGACATGCAATATGTGAAATAGATATAGGCCTACTGTATCTTTGAGCCAACTCATATGAGTTCAGTTTCCAATGGGTAATATCCATGTATATGCTGATACACAACCACATTTCAAAATTGCACCAAGTGTACTCTATTATGAGACCCCGAATTCCTAAAAAATTATATAAAAATACAGTGCTTTCGGAAAGTATTCAGACCCCTAGACTTTTTCCACATTTTGTTACATTACAGCCTTGTTTTAAAATGGATTAAAAAATATCCTCATCAATCGACACACAATTCCCCCTAAATGAAAAAGAGAAAACGGGGTTTTAGAAAGGTTTGCAAATGTATCTACAGTTGAAGTTGGAAGTTTACATGCACTTAGGTTGGAGTCATTAAAACTCGTTTTTCAACCACTCCACACATTTCTTGTTAACAAACTATAGATTTGGCAAGTCGTTTAGTATATCTACTTTGTGCATGACACAAGTAATTTAACCAACAATTGTTTACAGACAGATTATTTCATTTATAATTCCTTGTATCACAATTCCAGTGGGTCAGAAGTTTACATTTACTCAATTAGTATTTGGTAGCATTGCCTTTACATTGTTTAACTTGGGTCAAACATTTCGGGTAGCCTTCCACGAGCTTCCCACAATAAGTTGGGTGAATTTTGGCCCATTCCTCCTGACAGAGCTGGTGTATCTGAGTCAGGTTTGTAGGCCTCCTTGCTCGCACACGCTTTTTCAGTTCTGCCCACAAATTTTCTAAAGGATTGAGATCAGGGCTTTGTGATGGCCACTCCAATACCTTGACTTTGTTGTCCTTAAGCCATTTTGCCACAACTTTGGAAGTATGCTGGGGCAGTATTGAGTAGCTTGGATGAATAAGGTGCCCAGAGTGCCCTGCTACTCAGGCCCAGAGGCTGAGATATGCATATTATTCGATATTATTCGATTAGATTTGGATTGAAAACACTCTGAAGTTTCTAAAACTGTTTGAATGATGTCTGTGAGTATCACAGAACTCATATGGCAGGCAAAAACCTGAGAAAAAAATCCAACCAGGAAGTGGGAAATCTGAGGTTTGTAGTTTTTCAACTCTTTGCCTATCCAAGATACAGTGTAAATTTGGTCCATTTGCACTTCCTAAGGCTTCCACTAGATATCAACAGTCTTTAAAACCTTGTTTGAGGCTTCTACTGTGAAGGAGGAGAGAATGAGAGCTGATTGAGTAAGAGGTCTGGTAGAAGGCCATGAGCTCAGTCAGGTGCGCTCCGGTGAGAGTTTGCTGCGTTCCATTGCATTTCTAAAGGCAAAGGAATTCTCCGGGTTGAAATATTATTGAAGATTTAAGTTCAAAACATCCTAAAGATTGATTCTATACATCGTTTGACATGTTTCTACTAACTGTAATGGAATTCTTTGAATTTGTGAATTTGGATTTGTGAACTAAAGGCGCAAACAAAAAGGAGGTATTTGGACATAAATGATGGACTTTATCGAACAAAACAAACATTTATTGTGGAACATTCTGATGAAGATCATCAAAGGTAAGTGATTATTTATAATGCTATTTCTGACTTCTGTTGACTACACAACATGGCGGATATCTGTATGGCTTGTTTTGGTCTCTGAGCGCTGTACTCAGATTATAGCATGGTGTGCTTTTTCGGTAATAAAAAAAAAAATCTGACACAGCGGTTGCATTAAGGAGAAGTTTATCTAAAGTTCTATGCATAACAGTTGTATCTTTTATCAATGTTTATTATGAGTATTTCTGTAAATTGATGTAGCTCTCTGCAAAATCACTGGATGCTTTGGAAGCAAAACATTACTGAACGTAACGCGCCAATGTAAACTGAGATTTTTGGAAATAAATATGAACTTTATCGAACAAAACATACATGTATTGTGCAACATGAAGTCCTATGCGTGTCTTCTGATGCTTATAATGAAAGGTTGGTGATTCATTGTATCTATATTTCTGCCTTTTTTGACTCCTCTCTCTGGAAAAATGGCTGTGTTTTTCTGTGACTAGGTACTGACCTAACATAATCAGATGATGTGCTGTTGCTGTAAAGCCTTTTTGAAATCAGACACTGTGGTGGGATTAACAACAAGTTTATCTTTAAAATGTTCTAAAATACTTGTATGTTTGAGGAATTTTAATTGAGATTTCTGTTGTTTGAATTTGGCGCCCTGCACTTTCACTGGCTGTTGTCATATCGATCCCGTTAACGGTATCTCAGCCGTAAGAAGTTAATAAAAACCTAGTCCATGATGCTCTAGACCTCAGACTGCTGCAAAGTTTTACCTTCCAACAGGACAACAACCCTAAGCACACAGCCAAGACAATGCAGAAGTGGCTTCGGGACAATTCTCTGAATGTCATTGAGTGGCCCAGCCAAAGCCCAGACTTGAACCCGATCGATGGGACAACAGCGGAGAAGATGGAAAGTTTTAAGTTCATCCGCGTACACATCACGGACAAACTGAAATGGTCCACCCACACACACAGTGTGGTAAAGAAGGCGCAGAAGGCTTGTCACCTAAAATCCTCACAAAATTTTACAGATACACAATTGAGAGCATCCTGTCAGGCTGTATCACCGCTTGGTACGGCAACTGCAATGCCCACATCCGCAAGGCTCTCCAGAGGGTGGTGCGTAGGGCAAACTACCTGCCCTCCAGGACTCCTACAGCACCGGATGTCACAGGAAGGCCAAAAATATCATCGACAACAACCACCCGAGCCACTGCCTGGTCTCCCCGCTACCATCCAGGCGGCGAGGTCAGTACAGTTGCATCAAATCTCAAGGCTATCAGACTATTAAACAGCCGTCACTGACACAGAGAGGCTGCTGCCTATGTACAGGCTCGAAATCATTGGCCACTTTAATAAATGGATCACTTGTCACTTTAATATATATATATTTTTTTTCACCTTTTTTTCTCACCTTTATTTAACCAGGTAGGCTAGTTGAGAACAAGTTCTCATTTGCAACTGCGACCTGGCCAAGATAAAGCAAAGCAGTTCGACACATACAACAACACAGAGTTACACAGGGAATAAAGAAACATACAGTCAATAATACAGTAGAAAAAGTATATATACAGTATGTGCAAATGAGGTAGGATAAGGGAGGAAAGGCAATAAATAGGCCATGGTGGCGAAGTAATTACAATATAGCAATTAAACACTGGAATGGTAGATGTGCAGAAGATGAATGTGAAAGTAGAGATACTGGGGTGCGAAGGAGCAAGATAAATAAATAAATACAGTATGGGGATGTGGTAGTTGGATGGGCTATTTACAGATGGACTATGTACAGGTGCAGTGATCTGTGAGCTGCTCTGACATCTGGTGCTTAAAGCTAGTGAGGGAGATATGATTCTCCAGCTTCAGTGATTTTTGCAGTTCGTTCCAGTCATTGGCAGCAGAGAACTGGAAGGAAAGGCAGCCAAAGGCAGAATTGGCTTTGGGGGTGACCAGTGAGATATCGCTGGTGGAGCGCCTGCTACGAGTGGGTGCTGCTATGGTGAGCTGTGAGCTGAGGTAAGGCGGGGCTTTACCTAGCACAGACTTGTAGATAACCTGAAGCCAGTGGGTTTGGCGACGAGTATGAAGCGAGGACCAGCCCAACGAGAGCGTACAGGTCGCAGTGGTGGATTGTATATGGGGCTTTCGTGACAAAACGGATGGCACTCTGATAGACTGCATTCAATTTGTTGAGTAGAGTGTTGGAGGCTATTTTGTAAATGACATCGCTGAAGTCGAGGATCGGTAGGATGGTCAGTTTTACGAGGGTATGTTTGGCAGCATGAATGAAGGATGCTTTGTTGCGAAATAGGAAGCCGATTCTAGATTTAATTTTGAATTGGAGATGCTTACAGTCTAACCAGACACCTAGGTATTTGTAGTTGTCCACATATTCTAATAATGCCACTTTAATCATGTTTACATACTGTATATATCTATTTATTTGAATTGGTTCACGAGCCTACAAAAGGGGACCTCTAGTTTCCTGTCCCTGGTCTATGTCCTTTATGCCCACAAGATGCATTTTTAAAAGTCTGAAAGAGACTGGTAACAATGGCCATACCTACACTGGAACACACACTTGGAGTATGTTTTCAAGCTGACCAATGTTTATTATGTGTGTAGTTTAAAGAACCTGTTGCCTTGTTCGACCCACCTTGTCGTGTTATATACTGTAGACCCCAGACTGTGCCAAAGTCATTTCATGCTTTCACTGGTTGGCTTTGGTCATTTCTCATGGCCTATGACCTGGGGTGCATGGTCTGGGCATGTGTCACTCCTGATATGATCTACTCGGCTTCCGAGTGGTGTAGCGGTCTAAGGCACTGCATCTCAGTATAAGAGGTGTCACTACAGTCCCTGGTTTGATTCAAGGCAGTATCACTTCCAGCTGTGATTGGGAGTCCCATGGGGCGGTGCACAATGGGCCCAGCGTTGTATGGGTTTTGCCGGGGTAAGCTGTCATTGTAAATAAGAATATGTTCTTAACTGACTTGCCTAGTTAAATAAAGAAATAAAAAATGACCAATGAGAAAGACACACATGATCTTACTCACGTAATCCAGCACTGTCATAAACCTTACTCTCAGTCCTATTCCATTAAAGCAGCCACAGGCCTGGCTGACTGGTACTTTATCTAAAAACATGACCCCTGCTGACATGGTGGGGTGACCCTGTGGGTGGAGGTCACAGGAATATTTACAGGTTTGGTAGGGCAGAGGCCAGTGATGGCTGGTCAAAGGACATTGTTAAGATGATGAAAATGGCTAATACAGGTCGGGGTTGCATGCTGACGCCTTTGTCTGTTGCTGTAAAGGCACGTTGCTCATTGATGTCATCATGCGTCATTTGCCATTCAGTCTGTCTGTTTTAGCTCATTCATACTGTTTACTGCCTGTAGAAGACAAAGGCCTGTACGAAGCCATTACAATTACATTTCATTCTAACCTCTCTTTACTGAGGCCAGGTCCCCTATCATGTGAGGGGGTTTATGTTGTTAGGTTGTTTTGAGCCGACTCTGTGTTGCTTTGCAACATCTTTCAAAACATAAAACTCCACTGGTAATATGTAAAGAACTACTAGCAATCACCACTGGTATGTAAGTCTCATTGAGAGAGGGAATGGGTTAAAGGCATTGTTCATGCTGACTCTCTACTTGTCAAATAAATGGTGGCTGCCTGCTTATCGCGCGCTCCCAATTGTCGTCTAATCTGTTGGTTGAGTGCAGAGCCTGCTCGTAAACACATTTCTCCAGTCAGACAGACAATGGAGTTACCGACTTGTTGTGCATCAGGGATTCCTGTACAGTATATCCTGCTCCACCTCTACATACATTTCTGACAAAGGACTTCATTGAATACCCATCCATAGCTAATTTGTCTCTGCTCCACGTCGAGACTCACATACAAGACATATATTCTACTTTAAGGATAGTCCCTCCATTCCGTTACGTTGGAAGTGTTGTTGCTTCCAATCCTTAAGGCTAAACAGTAAACAGATTCCATGGAATAAATTCAATTAACTCTGTAACCCTGTAGATAATTACAGGAAGGCAGCCACCATGGACTGGGCGGTAATGGTGTTTTTACCCTTGATCCCTGGCCCTACTTTTCCCATTTGTTTATCAAATTAGTTTAGGCCCATAGATTTGTAAAATCTATTCTTAAATACACAACTTTTTATTTTAGCTCCACATTACACTTGTGCTTATGCTAATTAAACCATGTTTAAACAGAGTGATGGCCGTAAATTAAACATCTAAAGAAGTTAAGGCCACTAAGCGCTCGGAAAAACAATTATGGGGTTTTGCTATTCCATGTCCTTGGGTGACATTGTCCGGGTTTTGGGCTGTTCTTACTTCCTCTATAAAGTCACACAGCTATGCATTATGAAACATGAGCTAATGTTTTATCAAAAATATTTAGATTTAGTTTTTAAAACGTTCCAATATATCTGTTACAATATTCTTTCTGCATCTTATCATCTTCCAGTTTTGTAAGATAATAACTGTGGTCACCGGGCGAGAGATTGTTGTTGTGTCTTGTTTCAAGGACAAATGTTTGACCTGTTAAATTTGACAGGCTGCTTGTATGCCCTTTCTCCATTAAAGTGAATGTCTGCACTAGCCCTTCTCGGCTTCATCCTGTATTGATGTGTCAAAAAAACACGGCTAGCTTGTTTGCCTTATACTAAGAAGTCCTTATTGTGCTTTATGTATTTGTTTATTTTTTAGATAAGGATAAGGCCTTTTATGGATAAGCAGCTGACACTCCCTCTATCTGCACAAAATGGTGTGAGGGAAGATGAAATGGAGTCTGTTTATTGTGTGGTGGTGAAGGGGGGAATAATGTTATTGACCTATGCTGACAACAATGTGTTTCAATTATACCCCGGCGACCAGTTGTCAGGCGAGCGGAGCAATGGAGGGACACGGAGTTTAAACCTGGTTTAGTCATTCTCCATCACTTATGATGTGTCTTTCGGATGCACTTTAATTTAATTACCCAATTTCTACTTCAAGCAACAACGCCTAGCCCAGACCCACGATGTGAGACAAATGAAGACAAGTTTGAAAGTTGCCATTTTGCAGACTGCATATCTCCGTGGTGAAAGAGGGGAGAATGCCAGACTGCATCTCTCCGTGGTGAAAGAGGGGAGAATGCCAGACTGCATCTCTCCGTGGTGAAAGAGGGGAGACTGCCAGACTGCATCTCTCCGTGGTGAAAGAGGGGAGACTGCCAGACTGCATCTCTCCGTGGTGAAAGAGGGAGACTGCCAGACTGCATCTCTCCGTAGTGAAAGAGGGAGACTGCCAGACTGCATCTCTCTGTGGTGAAAGAGGGAGACTGCCAGACTGCATCTCTCCGTGGTGAAAGAGGGAGACCGCCAGACTGCATCTCTCCGTGGTGAAAGAGGGAGACTGCCAGACTGCATCTCTCCGTGGTGAAAGAGGGGAGACTGCCAGACTGCATCTCTCTGTAGTGAAAGAGGGAGACTGCCAGACTGCATCTCTCTGTGGTGAAAGAGGGAGACTGCCAGACTGCATCTCTCCGTGGTGAAAGAGGGAGACTGCCAGACTGCATCTCTCCGTGGTGAAAGAGGGAGACTGCCAGACTGCATCTCTCCGTGGTGAAAGAGGGGAGACTGCCAGCCTGCATCTCTCTGTGGTGAAAGAGGGAGACTGCCAGACTGCATCTCTCCGTGGTGAAAGAGGGGAGACTGCCAGACTGCATCTCTCTGTGGTGAAAGAGGGAGACTGCCAGACTGTATCTCTCCGTGGTGAAAGAGGGAGACCGCCAGACTGCATCTCTCCGTGGTGAAAGAGGGAGACTGCCAGACTGCATCTCTCCGTGGTGAAAGAGGGAGACTGCCAGACTGCATCTCTCTGTAGTGAAAGAGGGGAGACTGCCAGACTGCATCTCTCTGTGGTGAAAGAGGGGAGACTGCCAGACTGCATCTCTCCGTGGTGAAAGAGGGGAGACTGCCAGACTGCATCTCTCCGTGGTGAAAGAGGGGAGACTGCCAGACTGCATCTCGCCGTGGTGAAAGAGGGGAGACTGCCAGACTGTAGGCGATTTTTATACATGTTCCATGAATCTGTAATACCAGAAATTGGATTCTAAAAAAAGAAGAATAAGGTGTAAGTTAGTATTTACATCTTTTAGTGATAATTCATTTTGTCCTTTCTTACACTGGAATTCAGTGGTGGAAAAAGTGCCCAATTTTCATACTTGAGTAAGAGTAAAGATACCTTAATAGAAAATGACTCAAGTAAAAATGAACATCACCCAGTAAAATACTACTTGAGTAAAAGTCTAAAAGCATTTGATTTTAAATATATTTAAGTATCAAAACTGAAAGTATAACTAATTTCAAGTTCCTTATATTAAGCAAACCAGACAGCATCATGTTCTTTTTTATTCATTTTTTAACGAATAACCAGGGACAAGCTCCAACACTCAGACACCATTTACAAACAAGCATGTGTTTAGTGAGTCCACCAGATCAGAGGCTGTAAGGATGACCTGGGATGTTCTTTTGATAAGTGTGTGAATTAGATAATTGTGTTGTCCTGATAAGCATTCAAAATGTAATGAGAACTTTTGGGTGTAAAAAATACATAATTTTCTTTAGGTGTGTAGTGAAAGTAAAAGTAGTCAAAAATATAAATAGTAAAGTAATGTACAGATACGACTTAATTAGTAATTTCAAGTGTTTTTACTTACAGTAAGTACTTTACACCACTGCTGGAATGAATGATTTTCACCCTGTTAAGTACTCAATAGTTTTCACCCTGTTAAGTACTCAATAGTTTTCACCCTGTTAAGTACTCGATAGTTTTCACCCTGTTAAGTACTCGATAGTTTTCACCCTGTTAAGTACTCGATAGTTTTCACCCTGTTAAGTACTCAATAGTTTTCACCCTGTTAAGTACTCAATAGTTTTCACCCTGTTAAGTACTCGATAGTTTTCACCCTGTTAAGTACTCGATAGTTTTCACCCTGTTAAGTACTCGATAGTTTTCACCCTGTTAAGTACTCGATAGTTTTCACAATGTTAAGTACTTGATAGTTTTCACAATGTTAAGTACTCGATAGTTTTCACAATGTTAAGTACTCGATAGTTTTCACAATGTTAAGTACTCGATAGTTTTCACAATGTTAAATATTTGTTTACCACAGATTTCCCAGATGTTTTTTTTTTTTCAAATTGCACTCGTGCGAATGAGATTAATTCTAATCAAGTCCAATTTATTCTCGCTGAGCAGCTGGAAGAGGCCTGACTGTTGTCTGTGTACTGTCTGTGTGGTGTCTAGGTAGATGGAGGTGTCGATCACAACTCTCCCCTCCAGGTGTTGAGGAGTTGGTTGTTTCAGGGAGAAGCAGGGAAACGTGCACTCTGGCCCTCTGCGCCTGGACATGAAAAACCTGCATGTCAGTTCACCCTTTCAGGACTACAACATGTGTCTCTTCCTCTAACAAAGTGTATCCAATCAACAGTGTAACTTTCATAACAACTCCCCAGCAGATCTTATTAAGAGGGAGAATAGTGGGTAAAATGTACTTGACTATAAGCATGTTATGTACACCAATTATGTTAATTGGAGAGTTGCTGATGGTCCAGTGTTGACTGTAGATTCAGTACCTCTTTTTAAATATCTGCTGAAGATACACTTTAATGAAAATATTTTTAATGTATGATTTCAATGTATGATTCTAATTGGAAATCTTGTTTCATGCTCCTTCCACCTGTCATTGTTTCTATGCTAGTTCTTTGTTAGTTTATTTCATTATTTTATGATGTGGAGCACTTTGTTACTCTTATTGAAAAACCCTATAAAGGTTGTTATTATTAGTGCAGCTCTAGGATCAGGAAGGCAGACTGGAATTAAAGCGCAGTGAGAATGTCCTGGCTGCTGAACCCTAAATGGAGATGTTGCCGTGAGAATGTCCTGGCTGCTGAACTCTAAATGGAGATGTTGCCGTGAGAATGTCCTGGCTGCTGAACCCTAAACGGAGATGTTGCCGTGAGAATGTCCTGGCTGCTGAACCCTAAACGGAGATGTTGCCGTGAGAATGTCCTGGCTGCTGAACCATAAATGGAGATAAGGCCGTGAGTGCTGCAACCTTTCTTAGCGGGGGACTCCCACAAGGCGTGATTTCTGTTTGATGAACATGTATAAAAACCCTATAAAGGTTGTTATTATTAGTGCAGCTCTGGGATCAGAAAGGCAGACTGGAATTAAAAGCGGCGGTGTCACGTGATGTTCATTATTGTGCAACCTCTCCAAATTTCTCCCGTCTCTGTCATCCATCTGTGCAGACGCATCAGTCTTTGACAGATAACGCTCTGTGGAGAACTTTGGGCATTGAATTACAGAGACACAAACCCCTCCACAAGTTTTAATTGTCAGTTGTTTTGTGGAGGAAAAGGGGTGTGTTCTGATAACTTTTGCATAATTAGCCATCTAAATCTGGTGTTGATTGGCAGACGGGGGGGGTGTCAACATTAGGTGTAAACATCTGTTGTAGTTGTGGCATTGTCCTATAAAAAAATATAATTTCAAGGGGATCATAGTCCAGAAGAAGGCCTTACTCTTCTAGGAATCTATCTGAAATGCTTACCAATCCATCCTGTCATCCGTCCATCCGGTCATCCTGTCATCCTCCCATCCTGTCATCCATCCATCCTGTCATCCATCCATCCTATCATCCATTATGTCATCCATCCTGTCATTCATCCATCCTGTCATCATCCAGTCATCCATCCTGTCATCCTCTTTTTCCTATCTGATTGGGAAATACTTGACAGGTGAAAACAGGGTCCCACATTAAACAAAGTACAACTTACAGTGTAAAGGTTGAGGCTTCATAAGCAATACATACATTTTTCACAAATCATCTATAAGCATATGTCATGTTCTATAAATGGTGTATATAGTGCTTTGTGTCACATTTGGCAATTCACCCTACGGTGGCAATGGCTGTCACCCCTTATACAGCATTTATAGAGTATGACATAAACTTATAGATGATTTGTAAAGTAATGTATGTAGTGCTTATGAAGCCTTTATTAATTGTACTTCGTTTAAAGGGGGACTAACAACAGTGTGGTGGAAGCCCATCAATGGGCTGGTGTTCACCTATCCATTTCTTTCAGATCAATGCAATGAGGCAGAGGATACGAGGAGAGGACATACTTTTAAGACAACTGAGAAAAGGACTAACAGACATGGAGATAGTAATATCAGAAGCAAAGTTGACCTAAAATCTCCTCCCGGGCTTTGAGTGACGTAAGTGCAGAATCTCCCATCTGAGCGCTTGAGATATGGAAAGCTATCTGTTCCCAGAGCGCCCGTCCGCTCCAGGGCCCAGAGAACCCACGTCAAATGCCAGACCTCTATGGGAAGTGACATTCAGAGCATGCCAAGATACTCAGCAGTGCATCAAGGAAATTAAACCCATCAGCACATCTGTGTTCGGGAACGTCTGGGTTCAGAATGTATGTTCTGACCAATGCAGGCCACTTAGTCCCCTGTTTCTTGTACTTTGCACAACCTAACTAAGAAAAACTCTCACACACAGACCCCTCTGAGAGCGGCATGGCTGCAACCCTAAATGGAGATGTTGCCGTGAGAATGTCCTGGCTGCTGAACCCTAAACGGAGATGTTGCCGTGAGAATGTCCTGGCTGCTGAACCCTAAATGGAGATGTTGCCGTGAGAATGTCCTGGCTGCTGAACCCTAAATGGAGATGTTGCCGTGAGAATGTCCTGGCTGCTGAACCCTAAACGGAGATGTTGCTGTGAGAATGTCCTGGCTGCTGAACCCTAAATGGAGATGTTGCCGTGAGAATGTCCTGGCTGCTGAACCCTAAACGGAGATGTTGCCGTGAGAATGTCCTGGCTGCTGAACCCTAAACTGAGATGTTGCTGTGAGAATGTCCTGGCTGCTGAACCCTAAATGGAGATGTTGCCGTGAGAATGTCCTGGCTGCTGAACCCTAAACGGAGATGTTGCTGTGAGAATATCCTGGCTGCTGAACCCTAAACGGAGATGTTGCCGTGAGAATGTCCTGGCTGCTGAACCCTAAATGGAGATGTTGCCGTGAGAATGTCCTGGCTGCTGAACCTAAACGGAGATGTTGCCGTGAGAATGTCCTGGCTGCTGAACCCTAAACGGAGATGTTGCCGTGAGAATTTCCTGGCTGCTGAACCCTAAATGGAGATGTTGCCGTGAGAATGTCCTGGCTGCTGAACCCTAAATGGAGATGTTGCCGTGAGAATGTCCTGGCTGCTGAACCCTAAATGGAGATGTTGCCGTGAGAATGTCCTGGCTGCTGAACCCTAAACGGAGATGTTGCCGTGAGTGCTGCAACCTTTCTTAGCGGGGGACTCCCACAAGGCGTGATTTCTGTTTGATGAATAAACGGGGTAAGGATCTTGCTGTTGGGGCGATGCTGCAAATGTCAGCGGCAGACAAACAGTGGGAGCAAGCCGTCCATAAAGCCCCTGTTTCCTTAGCCCAGACCTCCTGTAGCCCACCAGTCAGGAGCCCCCCAGTCTCCTATTGGATTGGAGTTCAAGGATACACATAATTAGAGAACAGTAGTTTGCTGATGGGGCCCCAGGTCAGACCACACTTTGTTACACACCAAATGACTGGTTCCAAAATGTGTTCTGTCTGTCTGTCCTCTCGGTCCTCTCGGTCCTCTCTGTCCTGTCTGTCCTCTATATCCAGTCTGTCCTGCCTATCGTCTCTGTCCTGTCTGTCCTACCTGTCCCGTCTGTCTTGTCTGTCTTCTCTGTCTTGTCTATCCTCTCTGTCCTGTCTGTCCTCTCTGTCCTGTCTGTCTTCTCTGTCCTTTCTGTCCTGTCTGTCCTCTCTGTCCTGCCTGTCCTGTCTGTCTGTGTGTCGGTAGTGTGACATGTATTCTAGAGCTGCTGTTATAAATAGAGTATCACAGGTTAGTGAATCAGTTCACTGTTAGTACAGTAGTTCAATATTGACCGAAGTGTATCTAAACAGTGTGTTTTAATGACAACTCAACCTAGATAGGTCCATGCACTAAAGATAAGCAAATTCCACACATCATTTTTTACATTGTAGACCTGAACATCACAGTTCTATCCGTGTCTGCTGGTGCATTTTGAGCCTCTGTCCTTCCCATATCTTTATATACATCCTGCTATGGGGAAATTAAATCCATTGTGGTCCATTAAAGAGTGCCCAGTCTGCAGGGCAGGCTTTATGACATCAGGCTGGGCATGGGGAGAGCATTCCATTACCCGCAGAAATGGGTGCCTGGATTTCCTCCTTGATTAGCTTTGTCTCCAATAACAATGATAACCGTAGGCAGGGCTAATTGAGCAGGGCTCGCCCCCCCCTCTCCATGCGAAAGTGCTTCCTCATTTCGTCTGTCCTTTTAATAATTACATTATCATTTTACACCCGGTGACGTTTTTTTCCGTTTGTGTTGAAGTGAAAGCTCATTATTGGGCCTGAATTATGTACCGTCTATTGATCCCCGTGCTGGATCAGGGGCCTCTAAGTTGGTCTAGACAGAATAGTTAGCCAGGTGACAGAAAGGAAACATAGGAGCCCCAAGGGAAGGATCCCTGAGCTCAGTTAGCAATTAATGCCTGCCAAGTAATGGAATTTAAGTTTCCACTAAATCCACCAAAGCTTTGACATTTCAAGTGCCTTATAAAAAACCATTAGCGTAATGAGAAGGTCCAAACAGAGAGGCATTATTTTTCTCCTCTATAACTCCCCCTCTTTCTCTCTCTCTCTCTCTCTCTCTCTCTCTCTCTCCCCCACTCTGTCATTACCCACACGAATGGTCTCAAATCTTTTCAACTTATAAGAAAAAAATGACCCTAGAATCTCTGAGAGATGTTTGGATGATAAAGGGTCCAGAATGCTGTTGGTGTATTATTGTTGGCCTGATTGGAGGTCTGTGGGTTTGATTGATGGGTATTAGCAGGTTCAATTTCCCTGACAGGCAGGGATAATCTCCATTTTGGGTGTGGAGGGTGTTCTTTAATAAAACACGCAATGAGCGGGGGAAAGACCAATATGCTGAGTCAGAAGCCAAGACGGCCATTCATCTCTATGGAGTTGTGGGTCAGTTTTAAAGCTATCCATCATTATCTTGATAAACACGCCACACTGCTAAGCTAACTGCACAACCCACTTGCCACCAGGGCCAGCAGCACTGTGTCCTTGAGTGGACTCAGAGGGAGTTGGGCTGTGGGGTGGGGGTAGATAGATTGACTCATAGGGAGTTGGGCTGTGGGGTGGGGGTATATAGATGGGCTCATAAGGAGTCGGGCTGTGGGGTGGGGGTATATAGCTGGGCTCATAGGGAGTTGGGCTGTGGGGTGGGGGTAGATAGATGGACTCATAGGGAGTTGGGCTGTGGGGTGGGGGTAGATAGATGTACTCAGAGGGAGTTGGGCTGTGGGGTGGGGGTATATAGCTGGGCTCATAGGGAGTTGGGCTGTGGGGTGGGGGTAGATAGATGGACTCATAGGGAGTTGGGCTGTGGGGTGGGGGTAGATAGATGGACTCATAGGGAGTTGGGCTGTGGGCTGGGGGTAGATAGATGGACTCATAGGGAGTTGGGCTGTGGGGTGGCGGTAGAGAGATGGACTCATAGGGAGTTGGGCTGTGGGGTGGGGGTAGATAGATGGACTCATAGGGAGTTGGGCTGTGGGGTGGCGGTAGAGAGATGGACTCATAGGGAGTTGGGCTGTGGGGTGGGGGTAGATAGATGGACTCATAGGGAGTTGGGCTGTGGGGTGGGGGTAGATAGATGGACTCATAGGGAGTTGGGCTGTGGGCTGGGGGTAGATAGATGGACTCATAGGGAGTTGGGCTGTGGAGGGGGTAGAGACGGACTCATAGGGAGTGTGACTGTGGGGTGGCTGTAGAGAGATGGACTCATAGGGAGTTGGGCTGTGGAGGGGGTAGAGACGGACTCATAGGGAGTGTAACTGTGTGGTGGCGGTAGAGAGATGGACTCATAGGGAGTTGGGCTGTGGGGTCACGGTAGAGAGATGGACTCATAGGGAGTTGGGCTGTGGGGTGGGGGTAGATAGATGGACTCATAGGGAGTTGGACTGTGGGGTGGGGGTAGATAGATGGACTCATAGGGAGTTGGGCTGTGGGGTGGCGGGAGAGAGATTGTTGTTATACAAAGTGGATTTATCCCACAAATCTACCGCCCTTCCCTCACACTCTCCAAACGGGTACCTCTATGATAGAGAACTGTGTGTGTGTGTGTTGCCAGTTGCAGGCCTCCACTTAAAAGATAGCCTTAATGAAAAGTGTGGACTAGCCATGTGATTGTGCTGCACCTGTTAAAGCAGCCCTGTTCTCCCTGGGAGAGAGATAGAGAGCCAAGAACTTCATTTCCCCCCTGTAATGAGGCCACTCTCCTCAAAGCCATTCTGTGTGTCCTTGGCATATATGCCTCGGTAATGCCAGTAAATACATACAGGGAGAATAAAGTAGGCTATAATCGACAAGGGCTGTGGAGGAGAAAAGCAGCTGATTAGACTTGTTTTACTGCCATACTGTTGCCCACCTAGACCAGCCCTGACCTTGCATAGCAAAGCCCTTACACATCTAATGATCTCTGAGTGATACAATGTGTTCTCTCCCTCTCTCTTTCTCTCTCTCCATCTTTCTCCTCGCTCATGACACGCAGGCACACACACACACACACACACACACACACACACACACACACACACACACACACACACACACACACACACACACACACACACACACACACACACACACACACACACACACACACACACACACACACACACACACACACACACACACACACACACACACAGTCTAAAAGTCTAAAATACCCAGTCAGCAGTTCAGCTGGGAGTCTAGCAAATTAGCTGTCCTATTGAAATAGAAAGGAGAGTGCTCTGTGCAGCTGAAAATGCTGCTATGGCAAGCCTTACAGAAGAGCCTCACAGAAGAGCCTTACAGGAGAGGGATGGAGGGGAAATTACTTGTTCGGACAAAGAAACATGAGAAGGTTCTTTCAATACAAATCTACCAATTTACATTCAGACGTTGGGAGATTACATCCATTTCTTTTTTCTTTTTCCCCTTCTCCATTTCTCCTCACATTGTCATCCATAGGTTTCACACAAAGTGCTTTTAGAAAAAAACATATTTCCCAATTCTGAAATACATCATTTTGATGAATACACTACTTCCCCCTTCCTCTTAGCCATTATTTTGGATTGAATACTATCATGACCTGATTAGTGTAATGGTGCCAATACTAAAGGACTGTGCACCTCCATTGAATTAAGGATACCTACTGTATTTCTAAGAATTTATGGTTGACACATTTAGGCTACTCTGTTATATTTTCGATGCTAGAGGTCTACAGATGAACCCATAGATGTTGCCTGCTTCCTCATAACATCCTCCCCTCTTCGCTTTAACTGCATCATGATGATGTGGCTTCTTGACTGTCCAATATCTTCACAACCTGACTGCTGACATGCAAAAAGTATTGGGACTGTATCAACAGTGGACTAAATAAAAAAATACCAAAATGTAGTTTTTATATATTTAAATCATCAATGTAAATGTAGGACTATATTTCTGTATTTGTGATAACTTTAGTTGAATCCTGAAACCAGCAGCTTAAGCGATTAATTGAATTGTCTAATTCTATCTCTTTGCCGTCTTCCCCCTTCAGCTGAACTGGCCCAAGGTAATTAAGATTCCATTCCGGGCTGAATTGGAATGTTAACACGCAGGGTAATCACTTGGCTTCTGTGACTGGGCCAATGGAGCACCTAAAGTGACCCCTGAGCTCTGTGATTGGCTCTTTAGGATTGCTGTGTGTGTGTGTGTGTGTCTCCCACCCCACGCCATCTTGTTGTGTGGTCCCCCTCTTCAGATCTCTTCACACCCTGGGCGGGGAGGCGGTGGCTGGGTGGCCTTCTTACCTGGATGAGTGAGTGTGCATAAGAACTTGTTTGAATTCATAATTGTGCTCTTGTGAAGGGAGGAATTTGTAAAGCAAGGCAGGGCTCATTGTGTGGCGGTGCGAGTCCAGTGGAGGGTGTGAGGCGCTCAAAGCTAATGTAATCTAAGCTATTAGAGAGGGTTAATTAGCAGCTGAACTGGAGCCCGAAGAGGAGGCAGGCAGGCAGAGGGAGTGGGCAGGGATAGAGAGGTCTTCAGGGAGTCATTAAAGGCTGCTTGTTGCGATACAGCCACATAGTCAATGGAGGGAAGAGAAAGAGAGGTTCACACAGTAAAAAATGCCCTTGTGTTCTCCTGTCTGAAAATAAAATATGAATTTTATGGATCTAAGCAAAAGGGTTTTATTCAGTGCTGCCATGCAAAGCATAGAGGGGAAAGGGTTTTCGTGAGGTGGTCTGGATATTTACCATAATTCATTGTTGTTAAAGTTTGCCATACATGAACATTTCCTCACCTATTCAAGCACATGCTATACGTATATGACAAATGCGCTAGGATAACCTAAAGTGGAGTAGATAATTCTGATGTGATGTTTAACATCATTTTATTATTATTTAAAAAACCATTAGGAGGTAGATCAGCTTTAATAGTGCAGATAGATTGTAGTTTCCATCATTTTCTGCATAATTTCCAGTCCCCCATATATTGTTGTGGTAAATATATACATGTATATATACTTTTTATTATTATTATTTTGTTATATATTTTCCTTTATTATTTTCCAGTAAAGCTTACCACCCCTCTAATTGGAGTAAAGTAAAGGACAACAATACTTAGGCTTCTACTTCTAGCTTATACATACTATATACAGTTGATGGACACAGTGTATTTTACAATATTTATTTTTTGTTTGTCTTTAATCCCATCCTTCAGCTCCCATCTATCTCTGAAGACCATCATGTTCGATTATTATTTGCCATACATTTTTAACTGTGCTGTTTCAAAAAAGTTCTGAACCTACACAGTGCATTCGGAAAGTATTCAGACCCCTTCCTTTTTCCCACATTTTGTTATGTTACAGCCTTATAATAAAAAATCATCATCAATCTACACCCAATACCCCAATAAGTATTCGGATCCTTTGCCATGAGACTCAAAATTGAGCCCAGGTGCATCCTGTTTTGTTTCCATTGATCATCCTTGAGATATTTCTGCAACTTGATTGGAGTCCACCTGTGGTAAATTCAATTGATTGGACATGATTTGGAAAGGCACACACCTGTCTATATAAGGTCCCACAGTTAACAATGCATGTCAGAGCAAAAACCAAGTCATAAGTTTGCAGGAATGTGTCAATGCACAGATCTGGGGAAGGGTACCAAAACATTTATGCAGCATTGAAGGTCCCCAAGTACACAGTAGCCTCCATTATTCTTAAATTATTATCTTAAGTTGTGAACCACCAACACTCTTCTTCGAGCTGGCCACCTGGCCAAACTGAGCAATCAGGGGGGAGAAGGGCCTTGGTCAGGGAGGTGACCAAGAACCCGATGGTCACTCTAACGGAGTTCCTCTGTGGAGATGGGAGAACCTTCCAGAAGGACAACCATCTCTGCAGCACTCCACCACAGGCCTTTATGGTAGAGTGGCCAGACAGAATCCCCTCCCTCAGTAAAAGGCACATGACAGCCCGCTTGGAGTTTACCAAAAGGCACATAAAGACTCTCAGATAATGAGAAACAAGATTCTCTGGTCTGATGAAACCAAGATTGAACTCTTTGACCTGAATGCCAAGCGTCACGTCTGGAGGAAACCTGGCACCATCCCTACAGTGAAGAATGGTGGTGGCAGCATCATACTGTGGGGATGTTTTTCAGCTGCAGGGACTGTGAGACTAGTCAGGATCGAGGGAAAGATGAACTGAGCAAATTACAGAGATATATTTGATGAAATTCTGCTCCAGAGTGCTCAAGACCTCAGACTGGGGCAAAGGTTCACCTTCCAATAGGACAACGGCCCTAAGCACACAGCCAAGACAACGCAGGAGTGGCTTCGGGACAAGTCTCTGAATGTCATTGAATGGCCCAGCCAGAGCCCAGACTTTAACCCCGATTGAACATCTTTGGAGAGACCTGAAAATAACTGTGCAGTGACACACCCCATCTATCTTGACAGAGCTTGAGAAGATCTGCAGAGAAGATTTGGAGAAACTCCCCAAATACATGTGTGCCAAGCTTGTAGCGTCCATTCAAGGCTGTAATCGCTGCCAAAGGAGCTTCAACAAAGTATTGAGTAAAGGGTCGGAAAATGTAATGTATGCAAATGTTATATTTCATTTTTTTTATTTTATACATTTGCCAAAATGTCTGAACCTGTTTTTGCTTTGTCATTATGGGGTATTGTGTGTATATTGATGAGGGGGAAAAAAACTATTTATTACATTTTAAAATAAGGCTGTAATGTAACAATATTTTGAAAAAGTCAAGGGGCCTGAATACTTTACCAATGCACTATATACATTTTATGGACACAGTATATTTTACATGAGTTATCTTGTTGTTTTTAGTCCCACCCTTCAGCTCCAGTCAACCCCCCCATCTATCTCTAAACACCATCCAGTTGTGATTCATATTTGCCATATCTTTTTCAACTGTGCTGTGATGTTTCACAAAAAGATCTTAACCTATATATTCTCTTAGTTTCTATATATTCTAAATGAAAGATAAACAATTTTGCAAAAAGCATTATTATATTATTGACTGATTGACTCTGCCTTTTCAAATCACCCAATCACCCAGTGCTATTTGCAGAGTTAGCTCCAGGTACATGGTGCGAGTCTTCAGCCATTCCTGAACCTGCGACCAAAAACAGCTACATATGGACTGTACCAAAACAAATGATCTCTTCGCAGCAGAATATGCAGAGCTGGGATGATTATATCCCCCATATATATAACATTCTATTGTTTTCCGTTGTTTTGCTTTCAGAATAATGATCAGTTGGCATATTGGTGTTTTGGTATGTCTCCTCAAAGACATCCTCTAGAAGACTATGATGGACTTCTTTAGTGTGTTCATTTTCATCCTAGCAACGTAATCAGATCATGATTTTGGACCCACTGGGGTGTCGACTCTCTAGCCAATCAATGACATTAACTGATAAATGAAGTTCCATCCAGGGAGAAGCAGTACCAAACTGCAGCATTTGATGACATGTTGTTTAGCTCCGTGAAACATTGTTCTTACTGTTCTTATAAGGGTCATTTTCATTCAACAGCAACAGATTGACTTAGCATTACTTCTTATTCACACTGTAAATAATACATCCTATGTCTATGAATTGTGTTAGGCCTGTATCCTGTTTTTATCTCAGATCAATAAACTATTACTGCTTAGACCTTCCTGGTTTAATGAATGGGCTTCACAGGCTCTTCTTGGTCATTCTCTTGCTTGGTTTTTGCAGTGCGGTCTGTGATCCAGTACCGCGTCTGGTGTCAGTCATCTGTTTCGCTGGTATATCTTATCATGGTATATCGTATCATGGTATATTTTATCATGGTATATTTTATCATGGTATATTTTATGATGGTATATTTTATCATGGTATGTCTTATCATGGTATGTCTTATCATGGTATATCTTATCATGGTATATTTTATCATGGTATGTCTTATCATGGTATGTCTTATCATGGTATATCTTATCATGGTATATTTTATGATGGTATATTTTATGATGGTATATTTGATCATGGTATGTCTTATCATGGTATATCTTATCATGGTATATCTTACCATATGTTCTGGTCATGCAGAGCCCAGTGAAAAAGATTTAGCATACAGTAAGGATAACTTGTATGTGAAACACACTCAGGACAGTACTTTCACCCCTAAAATATCTATACAGCAAATTCAATCACTACTGTGGCACGTACTGTACGTAGTTGGACAATGAATGTGTCCACCAAATGCACTCAATAAAACAAATGGCCTGGGACCTTAGGGAGGGAACATTTATGGTACACTGATAAGTATGTTCTGCTTTTTACAAAACCTCATATTCCTCTTGACATGTGCATTATGAATGTAGTGTTTCCCAGTACTGTGAGGACTAACTACAGCTCCATTACACAATGTACTGTATGTCTAGCACTGCTTGAGGCCTGATGTATTTATCATCGTCTCCTCCATCTTCTCCTCTCCTCCAGTCCTAGTCTACATTCTCTCTCTGTCTCTATTGCCAGGGCTCTTCAGCAGCTTACAGCCACATCTTACTTGGCTAGTTAGTGTCTGTTCCCATGGCGTTTTAATGCAGATGAATTACTTTACTGAGCCCCGGAAATATATGTTTGTTGTTTTGTTCCTGGTTGTTTTTAGCTTTCTCCCTGACCTTATGGTGAGGAGACAGAAATACACACCAACCCTCCACAGAAGACTTATTCCCTCTATTTACTAGAAGACGGAGGTGTTTCTCCTGCATCATCAGATCAATGAAAAGTAAATAGCCCACACTTCTTGTTTCCCAGTGCAGTATTGATCTTTCCTCAGCTTTCGCTTCCCTTTCCCCCGCGTCTCGTGTCTTTCAACCCCTGGGAGCACACTGATTGCCATAGATTGGACAAGCTAACAACCGCATGATCAGGAACCAGGCTTTATATTTCTTCCCCTGTTCTTTCATTTTTTCTTTTAGTGGCACTGGCATGCACCGACACACACAGACTTACACAGACCTAAACGGCAGATCCACACAGGTCTACTCCATTGAAAGGAATATACTGTTTCTGTTTTTCTCTACAGTTCATTTCTGCTCTTGATCCACCGTGAGAGGATCTGTTTTGATGGAGATGTGTGGTGCCAAATTGACGGAATATCAACCTCACTACGTTGGGATGCTCCTCACCTTACGGACAACTTTTTTTCCCTTTCCAGCTGGCACCACGTTTGTTCCAGAACCTTCCAACACGGAGAACATATCTCAGGTGGCCTGCGGAAAACGACACAATGTTTGTGCTCGAGATGGAAGTGTGGCTGTATGTGGGTGAGTTCAAAGCTGACTCTTCCCACAGTTTGGTGAAGTGAAAAGCTGGAGGAAAGGGGTAGGAGGAGGGTAAACCCTCTCCAGCCCTCCTCAAATTAGAGCATAGGCAAATTAAAGGGACCAGATCGAAGCGATGTGCATCAGTGTGGGTTGTGTTATACCATTGGCTATTTAAACATGGTTGTGTGTCTGTGTGCGCGTGTGTGATGTGTGTATGTGTTCCACTGTGCTCTGCATATGGTGTTGTAATACATCTTCTTGAGTATCAGTAAGAGGCTGGCTGCTACCGGGTGGTTGGAGATCAATATCAACTGTGTTTATTTCATTTGATTGCTCTGTTTCTGGTCCCCAGGAACAAAACAGCTGAAATAAGTGATTATTTGTGTTTTTTTAAGTCTCATCACCAACCTGCAAACTATATGGATCTGTTGGCATCCAACACACATACTATGCACCATGTTGAATTGTTCACTAGACATGGATAGCCTATAACTAGACAATAACTATACATTAATAAATACAGATCATAACTATTTCTTCAGTATAGTTTTTGTCACTTGCGTTAATTTCAGGTTCAGTCTTTTGTCCAGGGAAGTATATCAACTGTTCTGTTGTCATGTCCATGTGTTAAAAAGCTGATACCTATGTTGTGCCGTTTCGTCCCAATCAGACACACATCTGCAAATCACCATATCCACAAAACATGTTTCACAGTCAACTTGTCAACTTGTCAGTATTTTACACCTTTTAAATCCTTTCTGTCAGCTGAGAATATTGTGGAGGGAATCCCCATCATCTCTGCAGAAATTCCCTCCCTTCTCCTGCGCAGGTCTCTGTGTTTGCATGGAATATTTCCAGGGGTCTCTGGGAGGATGACAGTTATAACTAGCCCTATTAGATAACCCTCAGGGTGCCTCAGCGCTGATATGAGCACCATTCATTTTCTATTATGGAGTGATAAAGATGTGCCCCTGCGCACTTGTTCTACTGCCTTTTTGAGTCATACACCAAGTGTAGACTTTCCTGGGCGGTGTTATGGGGGTTACTGCGCCCCTCTGGGAGCTCATTTATTATTTGCAGATATTGATCTGGCAGGGAGGGCTGGACGAGCCATGGTCATGTTGACTTAGGTCCCGTGGCGGTTAACTCTTTCCAACCGGACAAAGACCTTGTGATGGACGGAGGCTCTCACTTCTGACGTTGGATTCATTTAGTTGGTGTGGTTATTGTTCTGTTTAGTTATTGAGGTGTGCAATTGTATGTTGTGCAGATATACAATGTGAGACGCACACACACACCTCTTCCCTCACATTCTGTCGGCTCTGTCCAAGGGAAATAAAATCACAGTTAAGAGGAATGAAAACAAATATAGAAGGTCAGACATAACATGTATCATTTGGTCCGTCTGCTGGTGTGTAAATAACACTGGGACAGTAAAGGGCAAGGCTCTGAAACCTGCAGATAACCACAGCAGCACACCGTGTGTTGTTCTACCCGCTGAAAATGTATTTCTCAGGACTAGTCCTAGAGATTTGTCTTCATATTCCATAGTGTTGCTTTATCTCATAGTTGACTTATTTGTATGTCTAATCTCAGCCTATCTGACTGACATTTTATACTTGCTGTAAACTGTGAGATTAATCAAGTTTGATTCATTTTTTTTTTTTGGGGGGGGGTCAGTACATGTCTAAAGTGGCATGAGACCATCAAGACTAATGTACTGTATGACACGGTTTTGATATGATATCCATATTAGGAGGGTAGAATGCCTTTTATTGCCGACACACGGTTGTTCCAGCACAAAATCCCTGTTACACGTGTGGGACAGCTGTTCCAGTTGGTTTGAAGTCTTGTTTTGGAGCCGTGCTAAACATAATGGGAACAGCTGCATCATAATATCAGTGGGATACCTTACTTGGTGGAATAAACCCCCTTATCCGACCTCCTCATAACGGAAAGAGAAAACAAGGTCGGGGAGATGGGTCTGGTTAATGGACTAGAGGCAAGGTGGACAGAGTAGTGAAGGAGTAGAAAAACAGAGCAGAAAGCCAGATGTGTTGGTTGGGAGATGATGTCTTTAGGGGCACAGCTCAGCTCCATGTTCCTGGAACCACCACATCCACACCCTGGCCTCCAAGGACCAATAAGCACCTTCCCACAGGCCAAGCCAGGCCACTACCACAGCCACTGCCAGGGCTAGCTCCAGACTAACTGGCATTTAATGTGTTGCATGAGCCTAGTGGGGTCAAGCTGTGGTATGGTTGGGGTTGGGGTGAGAGCAGTGCATGGGGGGGATTGGGGGCTGGTAGAGGACTGGAGATGGAGTGAAGGGGGAGGTAGAGAGGGAAGAGATGCTGAAGAGGTAAAGAGAAGAAAAGTCATGCGATTACACTTAAATAGATTGTACAATGAAGGGTGTTGTGATGTTTAGATTTTATTTAATAGCATTACCTAATGGTAATATGTGCAACATAACAGTATACCTGCTCTCATTGGCCACTTAAAACAAAATATCACTTTACAGAGGAACAGCTGAGAGTAATAACAGTACAATTTAAAAAGTAGGCGATTAGTGCTTTGGGCCAACCTAAACTTACTCTTGCCTCCTCTGTGGAGAACATTCCATCAACTATAAGTATTTTCTGTTGAGATTGGCCTATCTATGAAGATGCAGCATCCATGTGAGGTCAGAGAGAAGACAGTGATGGTGAGGAAACATGGTGTGGTGGATTTTCCGCTGCCGCCCGGCCTGGCTCGCCTGTCTTTCTAATGCCATTCTGAACAAGTGGGCAGCGTGCTCCCAGAGCCCTGACGAGGGAAAGGGAGACAGCAGCGAGCCCCTGGAGCCCTGACAAAGAGAAGAGAGACAGCAGCGAGCCCCTGGAGCCCTGACAAAGAGAAGAGAGACAGCAGCGAGCCCCTGGAGCCCTGACAAAGAGAAGAGAGACAGCAGCGAGCCCCTGGAGCCCTGACAAAGAGAAGCGAGACAGCAGCGAGCCCCTGGAGCCCTGACAAAGAGAAGAGAGACAGCAGCGAGCCCCTGGAGCCCTGACAAAGAGAAGAGAGACAGCAGCGAGCCCCTGGAGCCCTGACAAAGAGAAGAGAGACAGCAGCGAGCCCCTGGAGCCCTGACAAAGAGAAGAGAGACAGCAGCGAGCCCCTGGAGCCCTGACAAAGAGAAGAGAGACAGCAGCGAGCCCCTGGAGCCCTGACAAAGAGAAGAGAGACAGCAGCGAGCCCCTGGAGCCCTGACAAAGAGAAGAGAGACAAAGAGAAGAGAGACAGCAGCGAGCCCCTGGAGCCCTGACAAAGAGAAGAGAGACAGCAGCGAGCCCCTGGAGCCCTGACAAAGAGAAGAGAGACAGCAGCGAGCCCCTGGAGCCCTGACAAAGAGAAGAGAGACAGCAGCGAGCCCCTGGAGCCCTGACAAAGAGAAGAGAGACAGCAGCGAGCCCCTGGAGCCCTGACAAAGAGAAGAGAGACAGCAGCGAGCCCCTGGAGCCCTGACAAAGAGAAGAGAGACAGCAGCGAGCCCCTGGAGCCCTGACAAAGAGAAGAGAGACAGCAGCGAGCCCCTGGAGCCCTGACAAAGAGAAGAGAGACAGCAGCGAGCCCCTGGAGCCCTGACAAAGAGAAGAGAGACAGCAGCGAGCCCCTGGAGCCCTGACAAAGAGAAGAGAGACAGCAGCGAGCCCCTGGAGCCCTGACAAAGAGAAGAGAGACAGCAGCGAGCTCCTGGAGACCTGACGAAGAGAAGGGAGGAAGCAGCGAGCCACTTCCATGACTCAAATGTCTGCCCTGTGCCAGAGACCGCAGCCTGTGGAGACGCTTCTCACAACTCAGAAATATGATCAACAAGAGGAGGGGAGGGGGGAAGAAAGACATACAGCTGGTAGACTAAGATAATACCCTAGTCCTCTGCTTGGAGAGCTTCAAATTCCTTGGTGTCCACATCACCAGCAAACTATCACGGTCCAAACACACCAAGACAGTCGTGAAGAGGGCACGACAATGCCTATTCCCACTCAGGAGACTGAAAAGATTTGTCATGGGTCCTCAGATCCTCAAAAGGTTCTATAGCTGCATCATCGAGAGCATCCTCACTGCCTGGTATGGCAACTGCTCGGCCTCCAACCGCAAGGCACTACAGAGGGTAGTAGTTGTGGCCCAGTACATCACTGGGCCAAGCTTCCTGCCATCCAGGACCAAAATACCAGGCGGTGTCAGAGGAAGGACCAAAAATTGCCAAAGACTCTAGTCATAGACTGTTCTCTCTGCTACCGCATGGCAAGCGGTACCGGAGCTCCAAGTACAGGTCCAAAAGGCTTCTTAACAGCTTCTACCCCTAAGCCATAAAACTCCTGAGCAGCTAATCAAATGGCTACCCGGACTACTTGCATTATCCCCACCCCACCCCCCATTTTTACGCTGCTGTTACTCTCTGTTTATTATATATGCATAGTCACTATCTCTACCTACATGCACATATTACCTCAATTACCTCGACTAACCAGTGCCCCCGCACATTGACTCTGTACCGGTACCCTCTGTATATAGCCTGTCTACTGTTATTTTTAAAAATATTTTTAAAATATTTTTCTTATTTTTCATTTTTATTTCATGTACTAGTTTTTTACTTCAGTTTATTTTAATATTATCTTAACACTTTATTTCTTCTTTAAACTGTGTTGTTGGTTAAAGGCTTGTAAGTAAGCATTTCACTGTAAGGCCTACCTACACCTGTTATATTTGGTGGATATGACAAATAAAATTTGATCTGATTTGAGACATATCTGGCTTTTTACTCAAAGCGCAGAACATGATTCCAGTGCCAGTTCAGTCTACTAAGTAGAGGCCTACATGGTCAATGTTAGGTTGTTCCCTTTCTTTTACATAGGGTTCTCATCAATCTCTGTTGTCATGTTGTGATTAATTTAAAAAATATATATATTATGCAATTTTACAAGTTGATACAGTATTGTGTTTTTAGGCTTTGCAGTTGTCAATAAGTGCCAGACAGCCACTGATTTTTCATCAGTAATCCAGCCAGTCAGTTTTACAGCAAACACCCGTATAATGCTTGCATCCACAGAAATGTCTCGTTTCAACGTCACCGTACCTTGGAAAGGGAAAACAAATCAGGATGTCTTAGTGGATTTGACGGCGGATGCGTGAAAATACTAAGACAACTAGTTTGATATGGCGTTTTCAGTGCCAACAGTTTGCATTAAGCTAAATGTATAGGCCTAAGGCTAAATAAACACTGCCTGTCTCGACATCACTGGCTGCTCAAAGGCTAGTTCTAGTTCTGGCTCTGGTTCTAGCTCTGGTTCTGGTTCTGGTTCCAGTTCTGTCTCTGGTTCTGGTTCTAGTTCTGGCTCAAGCTCTGGTTCTGGCTCTGGTTTTGGTTCTAGTTCTGGCTCTAGCTCTGGTTCTGGTTCTAGCTCTGGTTCTGAATCTAGCTCTGGCTCTGGTTCTGTCTCTGGTTCTGGTTCTAGTTCCGGCTCTGGTTCTAACTCTGGTTCTGGCTCCAGCTCTGGTTCTAGCTCTGATTCTAGCTCTGGCGCTAGCTCTGGCTTTGCTTCTAGCTCTGGTTATGGCTCTAGCTCTGGCTCTACCTCTGGTTCCGGCTCAGGTTCTAGTTCTGGATCTAGCTTTAGTTCTGGCTCTAGTTCTAGCTATGGTTCTAGTTCTGATTCTGGCTCTGGTTATAGCTCTGGCTCTGGTTCTAGCTCTATCTCTGGCTCTGACTATGGTTCTAGCTACGGCTCCAACAGCAAGCTCACTGGTATTTCTGCCTGAATAGCTTAAAAAGAAAACCAAGCTACACAGCGAAGAAGGGAAATGCCTTTGGCCTGTTGGCTCCGTGTTTGCTATAGATCATTTTTTTATAATGTCACTGAAATCGATTTTCAGCCATGATTGTGTACACTGGAGCTAATCAAAGGTTTAGAATAATTGTTGCAACTTGACTGCCCAACATGGAATTACAGTGATAGAGACAGTCTTTTCCCCTTCTTCTCTAAAGCAGGGGTACAACTTTCACTGGGGAATGTGGGGGACATGACTCCCCACATTCTGAAATTGCATTTTTGTCCCCCAGTTTTATTGCACTGTGATACAAAAAGTGGCTGCGGTGTGCTTTAGGACCATGTGGATGCCTCCGAGTGGTCGGGTAAGCTGTTTGGCGGTATCAGCCGGCTGTATTTAGGACCGTGCGGACACAGAGCATGTGAACAGAGGCAGCTGTTGTCTGTGTGTGTTGTGCTTTATCTCCAAGTTGTAAAAGCAAGCAGAGCCGAAACTGGCTACTCTTTATTTGACTGATGTACTGTAGCTGACAAGGTAACTGCTGTTTGTCTTAACAGACAAAAGTATAAACAGCTCTACAGGCTTCCCTGTCATGGTGCACAGTCAGTATACAACACTATGCTCATCATGGCTTAGCAGGATCAGATGGTGACAGGTGTCCCAGCAGGGTCAGACAGCCGGGGAAGACCAGTCTACGGAGCTCAGGTGAATTTTGCAGTATATTTTGCAGTACAACCAGTGAATGGACACAAAGTTCCATCTTGAGTTGATGTTCATTTCAAGTATTGACCCATTTGTTATATTCATGGTAACACCAATGTAAGCCAATGTAATTCTTTGTCATGCCTCATCTGAGCATTATCAAATGGTGACAGGGGGTTCAGCAGGGTCAGGCAACCAGGGAAGACCAGTCTGTAATGGCACTGAGGTGTCTTTTTGCCGATATAACACTTTATTCTCTCTGTGCAGTAAACACTGGAAAAGCCAGAAGCTTCAGAGATGTATTTGTATTAAGGCAATCTGACAAACCTCTAAAGTTGATTTCCAAACTGTATCAACGGTTGATAGAGGCTTTTCCCGACGACAAAAAACATGTTAAACAAAAATGTGAAGAAGATCTGGGAGATATAATGATGATGAATGGATACATCGTAGCATCCACATTCATGTAGTAGTGTTTAGAAACATATTCAATTCTTATTTAAAGTAAAAGTAAGCCTAAAATTGCCTCAACATTGTCATATTAGATTGTATAGGTATGAAGAGAATTAGCTTTAGATGGGCAAAAGAAATCTGAGGGAGGACCCTAGACCCTCCACCAGGTTATGCCCCCCCCACATCTTAAAACCAGGTTGCGCCCCTGCTCTATAGAATATTAGCACAGAAAGCTATGACTTCACAACATACCTCTCAAATGGTTCCCAGTTGTTAAAATGACACCAGTTGTTCAGAGGAAATGCTTCATGAACAGATTCTTTCCTAAATGTGATAATATTAGAAAATGCCATGACGGTCCAGTATATAAACTGGCCAGACCAAGCTGTTGTCATTGAACATCATTTTTCAGGTGGTTCATGAGAAAATTATTCAGTTTTCCACTCCATATTGTAAGAAAACAAAAACAAAAACCAATTCTAAATAGATCAGTCATGTTCTTTTAATCTAGACCATTCATACACAGGTGAATTGGGGGCAGAAATGAAGAGTAACATCCTCCAAGTGCCTGCAGCTTAAAGGAATAGAAGAGGTTTTACTGGTCTGCTCCCAATAACTACTGTAGGCTCATATTGAACCTTTTCGCTGATGTAACATCCTGAGGAAGCTGTCGCTGTAATGCATGGCTGCCTTTTGTAAGGAAGACATCATCCCCCGAGACAGCCACGGTGAAATATGGTATTTCGTTTAACACGGTAATGTATTACACTGTTTGCGAGGTGAGAACCAGATTGATTAGGGAGCAGGGCAAGATTAATAACGCACACAGGCTAGTTATGACACCCATTGTTTCTCAGATGCCCTGTAGAGGTCTGCTTCCCAAAATGCATCATTGTGTAAAATATTGACCTGCAGCAATTCATTACTCTTGGCTCAAAGACAGATGCTGCTAAACAATAATAAACTGTTTTCCTTTTTCTTTGGAGAATATTACTAGGGAAAAAAATAGGCCTTGTCACAACGGCCCGAAAAACCCTGTCGTGTATGAAGCAGAGGGCATAGGTTACAGGAGCCGCTGCAGCAGCAGCCTGTGCCCGTGCTTAATAAAAGTGTTCGTCTGCCTGCCAGCATTGAGGAATTTGCCCCTGACAGGAGACACAGAGAAATGAGGGAGCCGTGGCCATGTTGCGGGAGATCATAGCAGCCCGTAACCTTGAGGGAGGAGCCATGCGACCCCCACAACTCCAGTGCAAGCCCCAGACCATGGCTCAGTCTGACAGTGGCACTGAAAGTGATGGGAATAGCTGCTAGGTCGGAGAGCCTGTGAAAATAACAAAGTGTGCTTGTCAAATGTCAAACTAACCTTGTCCACCTTCCTGTAACTGTACAGTGAAGATGTCAAAACACTCCTGACACAGTGACCCTGAACTGCAGACACTAATACTGTATATTATCGACTAGAGCAAATCATTAAAGTTCAACTTCAGCAAAGATTAAAGAGTCCCACAGTCTTAAATAGCAACCAAAACATCCGTCAAACTGAGACGAGCAGAGAGGCATTCACAAATACTGACACAAATGACAGGAAGTGCGTGTGAGGAGATTACATGAATCACTTCCCTCTCAGCTCTGCCCCACGCTGACTCTCTGACTCTGTCACAGTCGCGTTGAGCCTGGAATGGAGAGAAATCACACACTCACGTTGGGGCTGAAATGGAAAGAGTTTCTTGCTTTCACAACTCTCAAATGGAAGAGGAGCTCACATTCATGTCATGTCCTTGCCACAATGTCAAAAGAGCTCGTACCCAAATGGCGCTATTCTCTGCAACCCCAAGAACCCTGTCCAAGCCTGCTCTTTATCTAAATGTATAGACCTTAGAATAGTCATATACAGTACAGTGAACACCCATTACCAAACAGAGAATAGAGAGACGACTGCATATCCAACACTATTCCACTGCAGGCCTATGATGCTACTATACAATAGGTTCTGCATGAGTGAGTCTGGTGAGATAATGCTGCAATACAGGCTGTGTGCCTTAGTAGTAATCCATTCCTGATATGATGACTTAAACAAGGACAGCTTCTTCATGTACAATCAGATATGTGCATTGTGAGTCAGACAAATACATGACAGAATAGACTTTGCTGAGAGCTACTGTCTTTTCCAATCAAATCAATTAGAGACTAGACTGTTGGCTAGACTACAGAACTGACTAGATTAGAAGGTTATCGCATTCAAAAAACAAATAAATGCCCAGCATATTTTGACTGATGTAAATAAACATCATCTATGTGATGGTAGCCTAATTCAACTCATCCGTGGGTAGACAAAGTGCAACAAACAGTGCTTTAATCAATCCAGTGAACAAAGTCAATACAAAGGCACTCTTGTAATTTCGATTTATATGGTTTTGAGATAAAGACAATATATTTATATCTCAAAACTATAAAAATCGAAATGAAAAGAGTGCCTTTGCTTTGACTTTTGTTCACTATACATATCGGGCGATACTATTCACAAGGGCATTTTGTTCAGTCTCACGATTCTCAATCATGAAACGGCATATGGGATGTTCAGGGTGCTGCATGGCTATATTCACGAGAAACAGATTCCATATGGGATGTTCAGGGTGCTGCATGGCTATATTCACGAGAAACAGATTCCATATGGGATGTTCAGGGTGCTGCATGGCTATATTCACGAGAAACAGATTCCATATGGGATGTTCAGGGTGCTGCATGGCTATATTCACAGTGTGCTGCAGAAACAGATTCCATATGGGATGTTCAGGGTGCTGCATGGCTATATTCACGAGAAACAGATTCCATATGGGATGTTCAGGGTGCTGCATGGCTATATTCACGAGAAACAGATTCCATATGGGATGTTCAGGGTGCTGCATGGCTATATTCACAAGAAACAGATTCCATATGGGATGTTCAGGGTGCTGCATGGCTATATTCACGAGAAACAGATTCCATATGGGATGTTCAGGGTGCTGCATGGCTATATTCACAAGAAACAGATTCCATATGGGATGTTCAGGGTGCTGCATGGCTATATTCACAAGAAACAGATTCCATATGGGATGTTCAGGGTGCTGCATGGCTATATTCACGAGAAACAGATTCCATATGGGATGTTCAGGGTGCTGCATGCCTATATTCACGAGAAGCAGATTCCATATGGGATTGAATGGTGGGTTTTTGCACAGATGGGGCTCAAACATAATTTTGAATGGTCATCCAACTCGAAATTCCAACTCAGGAACTCGGGCCTCTTTCTGGAACCCTGACTTTCCGAAGTAAAGATCACTGATGTCATGATTTGACCTCTTATTTTTCCTGAGTTCCTAGTTGTCTTGAAAGCACCATAAAACTCATGGATACCCTTCGCCAGCTCATATCTGTATGCTGGATTCACTGCTCTCGTCTGCATTAAAACAAAATATCGATCCAGGTTGGATTGTGACAGCATGAGATGGGCACCGTCGACCACGCCCCATGACTTTGAGAATCTCCGACTCGACATGCACCAAGCATACCCATCTCATTAGTGGTGGTGAGATAAGATACATTGTCAGACTCATTTGTAATTGACTGCCCCAATACTGTTAGAATGTTTTTCATTTGACTGCCATAGCCCCATGGGTGGGGTCTCGAGAATCTCCAGATATCAAAATGGGATCGTGCGCCACAAAACATTTGGAAACTCCTCCATTAATATCACACGGTTATCAACCCCAGCATTTAAATGTGAAAAGGATACAACCCACCCTAAAATAACACAAACATTTCCTACAAAACAGTGAGTGCTAATGGCATCCTTTGTATTTATAGAGCAAGTTTATTTCAATTAGTCATATAGCAGAAATGTAGATGTTATCTAAAGTGTTCAAGGGATTTTTCTCCCTCTCTTTTTTTGTTTTTGCTGGAGGCGGACCTTTGTTCCCATTTATTTTACCAGCAACTTGTTTCATTTATTTCTCTGATTGCAAAATGTAATTTTGACCTTGATGATTATACAATCTAAGTGATTTTAAAAGGCATTGATACACAAAAGTCTGTGGGCTGGCTCTGAGGGGTTGTTCATCTTCAGCCATCTCCATAAGACTGCACTTTTGCTCCAGTCACATTTATGTTTTCTCCCTCTCCCACTCTCTCTCTCTCGCTCTCCCACTCTCTCTCCCTCTCCCTCTCTCACTCTCCCACTCTCTCTCTCTCGCTCTTTTGCTCTTTCGCTCTTTCGCTCTCTCTTTTGTCTTCATTATCTTAAGAGCACAGAGGAAAGCTTTTTGCTTTGGAACTTTACGTATAAACGTCCAAACGTCCACCACACACACACACACACACACACACACACACACACACACACACACACACACACACACACACACACACACACACACACACACACACACACACCCTCTACGTCCAAAAAGTGCAACCCTTGCGCTCTCTTACAACAGAATTAAAAACCATACGGTATTATGTTTTCAGTCGGGTATTATAATGTTTTCAGTAGGGTATTACAATGTTTTCAGTAGGGTCATATTTTTTCAGTATGTTATTATAATGTTTCAGTAGGGTATTATGTTTTCAGTAGGGTCTTATAATGTTTTCTATATGGTATTATAATGTTTTCAGCAGGATATTATCATGTTTAAGTAGCTTATTTTTATGTTTTCAGTAGGGTATTATGTTTTCAGTAGGGTATTATAATGTTTTCAGCGGGAAATTATGTTTTAAGTAGGTTATTTTTTATGTTTCAGTAGGCTATTATAATGTTTTCAGCAGGTTATCATCATGTGTTAAGTAGGTTATTTTTATGTTTTCAATAGGGTATTATAGTGTTTTCAATATGGTATTATATCATTTTCAGCAGGGTATTATCATGTTTTAACTACTTATTTTTATGTTTTAAGTAGGGTATTATAATGTTTTCAGCAGGGTATTAATGTTTCAGTAGGTTATAATTTTTTCAGTAGGGCATTGTGTTTTCAGTAGGTTATAATGTTTTCAGTATGTTAATGTTTTCAGTAGGTTATAATGTTTCAGTAGATTATAATGTTTTCAGCAGGTTAATATGTTTTCAGTGTGGTACTATGTTTCAGTAGGTTATAGTGTTTTCAGTAGGTTATTATATTTTCAGTAGGTTATTATGTTTTAGTAGGTTATAATGTTTTCAGCAGGTTATAATGTTTTCAGTAGGTTATTATGTTTTCAGTAGGTTATTATGTTTTCAGTAGGTTATTATGTTTTCAGTAAGGTATTATAATGTTTTCCATAGGGTATTGTAATGTTTTCAGCAGGGTATTAATGTTTTCAGTAGGGTATTATAATGTTTTCAGTAGGGCATTATAATGTTTTCCATAGGGTATTGTAATGTTTTCAGCAGGGTATTAATGTTTTCAGTAGGGTATTATAATGTTTTCACTAGGGTATTATAATGTTTTCAGTAGGTTACAATGTTTTCAGTAGGTTATTATGTTTTCAGTAGGTTATTATGTTTTCAGTAGGTTATTATGTTTTCAGCAGGGTATTAATGTTTTCAGTAGGGTATAATAATGTTTTCAGTAGGCTATAATGTTTTCAGTAGGTTATTATGTTTTCAGTAGGTTATTATGTTTTCAGTAAGGTATTATAATGTTTTCCATAGGGTATTGTAATGTTTTCAGCGGGGTATTCATGTTTTCAGTAAGGTACTATAATGTTTTCAGTAGGGTATTATAATGTTTTCCATAGGGTATTGTAATGTTTTCAGCAGGGTATTAATGTTTTCAGTAGGGTATTATAATGTTTTCAGTAGGGCATTATAATGTTTTCAGTAGGGTATTATAATGTTTTCAGTAGAGTATTATAATGTGTTCAGTAGGGTATTATAATGTGTTCAGTAGGTTACAATGTTTTCAGTAGGTTATTATGTTTCTATATGTTATACTGTTTTCAGAAGGTTATTATGTTTTCAGTAGGGTATTATCATGTTTTCAATATTATATTATGTTTTCAGTAGGGTATTATGTTTTCAGTAGGGTATTATAATGTTTTCAGCGTGAAATTATGTTTTAAGTAGGTTATTTTTTATGTTTCAGTAGGCTATTATAATGTTTTCAGCAGGTTATCATCATGTGTTAAGTAGGTTATTTTTATGTTTTCAATGGGGTATTATAGTGTTTTCAATATGGTATTATATCGTTTTCAGCAGGGTATTATCATGTTTTAACTACTTATTTTTATGTTTTAAGTAGGGTATTATAATGTTTTCAGCAGGGTATTAATGTTTCAGTAGGTTATATTTTTTCAGTAGGGCATTGTGTTTTCAGTAGGTTATAATGTTTTCAGTATGTTAATGTTTTCAGTAGGTTATAATGTTTCAGTAGATTATAATGTTTTCAGCAGGTTAATATGTTTTCAGTGTGGTACTATGTTTCAGTAGGTTATAGTGTTTTCAGTAGGTTATTATATTTTCAGTAGGTTATTATGTTTTAGTAGGTTATAATGTTTTCAGCAGGTTATAATGTTTTCAGTAGGTTATAATGTTTTCAGTAGGTTATTATGTTTTCAGTAGGTTATTATGTTTTCAGTAAGGTATTATAATGTTTTCCTTAGGGTATTGTAATGTTTTCAGCAGGGTATTAATGTTTTCAGTAGGGTATTATAATGTTTTCAGTAGGGCATTAAAATGTTTTCCATAGGGTATTGTAATGTTTTCAGCAGGGTATTAATGTTTTCAGTAGGGTATTATAATGTTTTCACTAGGGTATTATGTTTTCAGTAGGTTACAATGTTTTCAGTAGAGTATTATAATGTGTTCAGTAGGGTATTATAATGTGTTCAGTAGGTTACAATGTTTTCAGTAGGTTATTATGTTTCTATATGTTATACTGTTTTCAGAAGGTTATTATGTTTTCAGTAGGGTATTATCATGTTTTCAATATTATATTATGTTTTCAGTAGGGTATTATGTTTTCAGTAGGGTATTATAATGTTTTCAGCGTGAAATTATGTTTTAAGTAGGTTATTTTTTATGTTTCAGTAGGCTATTATAATGTTTTCAGCAGGTTATCATCATGTGTTAAGTAGGTTATTTTTATGTTTTCAATGGGGTATTATAGTGTTTTCAATATGGTATTATATCGTTTTCAGCAGGGTATTATCATGTTTTAACTACTTATTTTTATGTTTTAAGTAGGGTATTATAATGTTTTCAGCAGGGTATTAATGTTTCAGTAGGTTATAATTTTTTCAGTAGGGCATTGTGTTTTCAGTAGGTTATAATGTTTTCAGTATGTTAATGTTTTCAGTAGGTTATAATGTTTCAGTAGATTATAATGTTTTCAGCAGGTTAATATGTTTTCAGTGTGGTACTATGTTTCAGTAGGTTATAGTGTTTTCAGTAGGTTATTATATTTTCAGTAGGTTATTATGTTTTAGTAGGTTATAATGTTTTCAGCAGGTTATAATGTTTTCAGTAGGTTATAATGTTTTCAGTAGGTTATTATGTTTTCAGTAGGTTATTATGTTTTCAGTAAGGTATTATAATGTTTTCCATAGGGTATTGTAATGTTTTCAGCAGGGTATTAATGTTTTCAGTAAGGTATTATAATGTTTTCAGTAGGGTATTATAATGTTTTCCATAGGGTATTGTAATGTTTTCAGCAGGGTATTAATGTTTTCAGTAGGGTATTATAATGTTTTCAGTAGGGCATTATAATGTTTTCAGTAAGGTATTATAATGTTTTCCATAGGGTATTGTAATGTTTTCAGCAGGGTATTAATGTTTTCAGTAGGGCATTATAATGTTTTCAGTAGGGTATTATAATGTTTTCAGTGAGGGTATTATAATGTTTTCAGTAGGGTATTATAATGTTTTCAGTAGGGTATTATAATGTTTTCAGTAGGGTATTATAATGTTTTCAGTAGGGTATTATAATGTTTTCAGTAGGGCATTATAATGTTTTCAGTAGGGTATTATAATGTTTTCAGTAGGGCATTATAATGTTTTCAGTAGGGCATTATAATGTTTTCAGTACGGTATTATAATGTTTTCAGTAGGGTATTATAATGTTTTCAGCAGGGTATTAATGTTTTCAGCAGGGTATTATAATGTTTTCAGTAGGGCATTAAAATGTTTTCCATAGGGTATTGTAATGTTTTCAGCAGGGTATTAATGTTTTCAGTAGGGTATTATAATGTTTTCACTAGGGTATTATGTTTTCAGTAGGTTACAATGTTTTCAGTAGGTTATTATGTTTTCAGTAGGTTATTATGTTTTCAGTAGGTTATTATGTTTTCAGTAGGTTATTATGTTTTCAGCAGGGTATTAATGTTTTCAGTAGGGTATTATAATGTTTCCAGTAGGTTATAATGTTTTCAGTAGGTTATTATGTTTTCAGTAAGGTATTATAATGTTTTCCATAGGGTATTGTAATGTTTTCAGCAGGGTATTAATGTTTTCAGTAAGGTATTATAATGTTTTCAGTAGGGTATTATAATGTTTTCCATAGGGTATTGTGATGTTTTCAGCAGGGTATTAATGTTTTCAGTAGGGTATTATAATGTTTTCAGTAGGGCATTATAATGTTTTCAGTAAGGTATTATAATGTTTTCCATAGGGTATTGTAATGTTTTCAGTACGGTATTAATGTTTTCAGTAGGGCATTATAATGTTTTCAGTAGGGTATTATAATGTTTTCAGTAGGGTACTATAATGTTTTCAGTAGGGTATTATAATGTTTTCAGTAGGGTATTATAATGTTTTCAGTAGGGTATTATAATGTTTTCAGTAGGGTATTATAATGTTTTCAGTAGGGTATTATAATGTTTTCAGTAGGGCATTATAATGTTTTCAGTAGGGTATTATAATGTTTTCAGTAGGGTATTATAATGTTTTCAGTAGGGTATTATAATGTTTTCAGTAGGGCATTATAATGTTTTCAGTAGGGCATTATAATGTTTTCAGTACGGTATTATAATGTTTTCAGTAGGGTATTATAATGTTTTCAGTAGGGTATTATAATGTTTTCAGTAGGGTATTATAATGTTTTCAGTAGGGTATTATAATGTTTTCAGTAGGGCATTATAATGTTTTCAGTAGGGCATTATAATGTTTTCAGTAGGGTATTTTGTTGCATGTTGTTCTTTCTATCTTCAATGCCCATTTTCTTGGCTATTGCTACTTGCTTATTTCTGTTGGTTAAAGGACAAGCTTAATTTTTCCTCTGTATATATATATTTCTCTTTATATTATCATGTTTCATTTTCAACAATGAATGTCAAAAAGCATCATCAAACTTGTAGCTTTTTAATTAAAGTGCTCTATTTTGAAAACTTTACTGCTGACATTCATAATTGTTTTGGGACTATATAAACAGTAAACTAATGAACAAAATACTAAAATATGTTTTTTGATTAAAGGGATCCTTTAATACTTAGCCACATTACTTCATAGGTGATGAGTCTCAATGCCAAAAATCTTGCTGCAGATGCTCTCTCCCTCTCGGTTTCCTCTCTCGTTCTCTAATCACTCTGTTCCCTCTCGCTTTCTCTCCTCTCTGTCTCTCTTTCTCTCCTCTCTCTGTCTCTCTTTCTCTCCTCTCTCTGTCTCTCTCTTTCACTCCTCTCTCTGTCTCTCTTTCTCTCTCTCAGTTCCATCTCTCTTTCTCTCCTCTCTGTCTCTCTCTTTCTCTCCCTCTGTTCCATCTCTCTTTCTCTCCTTCCTTTGTCTCACAGCCATATCACTTTGGCGCCTGTAAAATGGGGAAGTAATGATGTCCATAGAGGATATATGGCTGAAAGGGCTGGCGATGGCCTATAGTGCTTTGTTCACCTTGAGGTCAGTCATTCGATTCAAGAGCACCTAAGCACTGATCATAAATAATTTCCATCTAATGACTGAGTGGGAGATGAGGAACAAGGTACAATGTGATCCCCAGTCTCAAGCTCTCAGATCAGGTGCTAACCACAGACTAAACCATGGGATCCCGAGTGGCTCCCGAGTGGCGCAGCGGTCTAAGGCAATGGATCTCAGTGCTAGAGGTGTCACTACAGACACCCTGGTTCGGATCCAGGCTGTATCACAACCGGCAATGATAAGGAGTCCCATAGGGCGGTGCACAATTGGCCCAGCGTCGTCCGGGTTTGGCCGGTGTAGGCCGTCATTGTAAATAAGAATATGTTCTTAAACTGACTTGCCTAGTTAAATAAAGGTTCAATTAAAAAAAGTACAAAACAATTACCTTCACAACCGCCTGTACTACCTGCTACAAACAGCACACATCCCCGGGGGCCCGGAAGGAGAGGGGTGTGTGTCTAAATGTATCTGCTTGTGATTGTGTGGATATTTGTGTGTGTGTTTGTTTTCTGTTCTGTTGGTGACACATTCCTGTGTGTTGCGTCTTTATTGCACCTGTATGTTTCGGTGATTTAGGTCTGTTAGAGAATAGTGTTGTTCCTGCTACTGAACAGGATCTATGGCATGTCAACACATTCAGCTGACGCTCAACTGTGGACCGGCGGATACTGGCAATGGGATTTTGTTTGTGCTGTCATATCACATTCTGCACACTCCACAGGTTTGTGTGTAGCTTTCCACACCCCGCTCACATTTCAGCTGAATGATCCAGCGGTATTAGTCAAAAGGAGAAATATCATATTCTTTCTCAAAGATGTTCTTAACTGGCACTGCTGTTAAAAGCAATGCTGCTGCATGGCTACAGGTCAATCACGGCCAATTTCAGGGAACAGCACCCAAGTGGCTCTACAGTAAAAACAAGCAGTCTACCGTAGTTGAAATCACACCATTGTCCAATTAACTGGTGAGGTATCAACTGTGTTCACTGTTCCATCTCCTCAAGCAGTAGTGTAGGCCTTTTGTGTAGCCTATTTACCCAGGTTTTCTAACGATTATCACAGTTTCTGTTTACTTTGCCCTATTCAACTTTACAAAAGCTTTGAGTGAGAGTCATTTGCTGGATGTCAGAGGCATAAACACACTCTGATCATAGTATCTCAGCTGGATTTACAGGGTTTATAGAGTTATACGATGTGGAGCTTTAATTCCCCTCTACAGTTAATAGTAGGCCCTGGCTACTTTGATAATGCAATGAGTTGAAGAACATCCTGCACTACGTCTTAACAATTCAAACCCCCCCTCTAAATGTATTTGATTGTGTGAGTGCTAAACATATTAGACTGTATTCTTAATTGTGTCATTATCAAAGGCCCTGCTCAGCTACTCTAACAACAAAATATGTACAGTATTTCAGAAAATGTGTAAGTACTTCTGATGAAAGTGGTGTAGGGCAGGTTTCTTCTGCAGGGCGATTTTTGTTGAATCGGATGGTCAGGAGGCTGGAACTTCGTCATAATAATTTTTACACAGCAAAGTCACCATGAGTAAGCCTAATACCTTGATTACATTGAGATACAATCACATGTGCTTCTTATTTTATTTGTGGGGATCAGATTTCCTAATTTGTGACCAGCCACCTCGATTCGGCCTTATGTAGCAAAGTTTGAAATTGTGTTTTTTTTTACGGTGGATCAAAGTAGAGACTCAGAGCTGCTGCAATTGAGGAACAATGGGCAAGTAATTCTGCTTTGAAAGTTGATAAACTTGTAACTCCACTTTTGAGAAAATGGCCCTTGAATGTTTTTGTACACCTTCACCTACCGGAGAGCTCATCTTTGTCTACACCCATTCAGCATCGTCCACACCCTCTTAGCCCCACCCAACTCTTTAAGGATTCACATTGTTAGGCCATGTACTAAACCGAATAAGTAGTTTAGTAACCAACCAAAGATTTCAAGACAAAGGGGTAAAAGTAGTAGCCTACAATAAGGGAAACCTCCAGGTAAAAATACACTTCCTCTAGTCCTTGACCTATATCCTGATCTGATCTGATTTGGTGCAGGTCATGTTGTTCTTCACTTTGGTAAAAACACACTATGTCAAATAAAATCCATGTTTATTTATCACATGCACAGAATACAGAAGGTGCAAACAGTACAGTGAAATGGTTACTTCCACAGTAGCAATATCAAAAATAGAAAATGTCCAGATAAAAATATTTCATAAATATTTCATAATTATTACCAGTGGTGTTAAGTACTTAAATGAAAAATACTTCAAAGTACTACTTAAGTGGAAACTTTTACTTTTACTTCACTACATTCCAAATATACTTTTTACTTCATACATTTTCCTTGACACCCAAAAGTACTCTTTACATTTTGACAGGAAATGGTCAAATTCACAGGCATCAAGAAAACATCCCTGGTCATCCCTACTGCCTCTGATCTGGTGGACTCACGAAAGACAAATGCTTTGTTTGTAAATTAATGTCTGCGTGTTGGAGTGTGCCCCTGGCTGCCCGTAAATGTTTTTTAAATAAATAAAATTGTGCCATCTGGTTTGCATAATATAAGGAATTTTAAATGATTAATACTTTAAATGTAACTTTTCATACTTAAGCTTATTTTAGCAATTCCATTTATTTGTGACACTTACGTATATTTAAAACCAAACACTTTTAGACTTTTACTCAAGTAATATTTTACTGGGTGACTTTCACTTTTACTTGAGTCAGTTTCTATTAAGGTATTTACTTTTACTCCAGTATGACATTTGAGTACTTTTTCCATCACTGATTATTAGATTATGCTTACCCGACACAACCAAATTGATGGGTCATGTGAAGGAAATGCCTCACCCCAGCCACAACTAGCTAAGTGGATGGGTCCCTATTTTCTACACATGTACACACATGTCCATGAAATACAATCGATGGCTGTAATAACTCCCAGACACATCTGGCTACCTTGATGGGTCATTGTATTCATCTGCCGAAGTGGAGTCTTTTGTTTAGACAAGTAGCTAGCTAGCTTAACAATGAACTGGCATGATCCTAACTAGTACTACTACCAATATAAACATTGTCATAGCTGTAGTATTAGGCTATAACTAGCAATGCGAACAGATTTCTGAATAGAATAATATTACTACACAGATCATACACATAACGTTAGCTAGCGAGTCAGCAAGCTAACATATGCTAGCTAGCTAACTAACAGTACGCTTTAATTTGCATTGAAAATGGCATTCTGACAACATCTGAAAAGTATAACATCTGAACATGTAGCTAAACTCTGACCCATATCCATGAACGCTTCACGGCAGACTGGAACCATTTAACTCTGTTTTGTTTGTAACTACTGTATATCTTGTTTGGCCAGCATTGCGTCAAGTCACTTCAGTGCACAATGACCGTGTGTAAGGAGTGTGTAACTGGTGGCAGGGAAGTCAGACGCAGGAGAGCAGAACTAGGCAATAGCCGGAGCAGTTTAATATCAAAACCAACGGCATGAAGTATAAACCAACATGGGTACAAAACCCCACGCGCACCAGTAAACATGTGCACAAGCACTTACAACAAACAATACCACACAAGGACATGGGGGGAACAGAGGGTTAAATACGCAACACTTAATGAGGGAAATGAGAACCAGGTGTGTAGGAAAACAAGACAAACAAATGGAAAAGGAGAAGTGGATCGACGATGGCTAGAAGACCGGCGGCGCCGGCCGCCGAACGCCGCCCGAACAAGGAGAGGAACCGACTTCGGTGGAAGTCGTGACACCATGGCGTGTGCAGAAAGAAGCCAATCACTTTTTCCAATAGATCTGTCCATAGCGCCAGCCAAATTCAGGGCATCAATGTCGTTGAAAAAAGTAGATTTTTTTTTGTAGTTCTCGATGTCTAATGTTATATATTTCAAAAACGGAGCAGTAGAAATGACTATCAACACACACTGAGCAGCTCACGTTATAGACAGAAGCATGCCACATGGCAGACCAATCCAAATCTCCCGGCATGTCCAGCCCATCCATTATCTCAGTCAATCATGGCTAGTAGGAATGTTCCTGTCTTTTTCCGTGGCTAAACCAACTAGGCTTGTAATTTAACAATTGTATTAGTATTTTTGGATGGAATGCAAGTTTGTTATGAAGACACATGAAAGTTCATATGTTCCAGAAGGCATTTCCTAAAAAAACTAATTTTAATTATGTTCAAACGCCTTCCCTTTAGATGAATTCCTGGTGATTTTACAGACTTTATGTGTTTTTTTTTCACTGAAACAAACAAAATGTGCTCTGTAAGAGGGGGATAGAGTGAGGAGGAAGGCGAGGGTGCACGCGCACACACATGCACACAAACAAAACAAAAAAACATTCTGCTGCACTGACAGGAGCATTTGTGTTTGGAGACAGCCAATCCTTGGCCTAATCCTTTCTGCCGATGCGACACACACTAACTTCAGTAGACTCCACTGGATTCTATCGTGCCCAGCACTTTCCCCTCTCAGCACTAAGTTCCCCAATGTCCCTGTGACATAGAGTCTGCAGAAGTGCTCACCTGCTCCAGGTCACCATGCAAATCACTGTAAACACTAATCTTCCCTCCAAAAGGAGACATATTGTTGATGTTGACCCCTGGCGTTGTCAGTAATCCTTCTCATTATATAGGGCTCTATGGAGGATGCCACATGCCAAAACGTTACGGCTCCTATTTTTTTAATCATATAGGTTATAGTTACAGTACACTGTTCAAAGTTGCTTTTTGTGTCTACAAATTGGGGGAGGGTCCCCAACACGATTTTTGTGTACTATGAAATATTTAATGTGGTTTAGTCTCCGACACCTTCAATTTGAAAAGGATTTGTAACCTAAATGATCTGGGTATAATTTAGTAAGGTTCCAGCAGAGCCAGGGGATGACTGGAAGTAAGGAAGGAAGGATGAGATGAGGTGAAAAGAAGGGAAGGGGATTCATTAGCATAAGCAGCATGTTGCCCAGATCGTTCTGATGCGAGTGTGTTTACCCCTCCTAGCTTGACAACGACTCACTCATTTTATAGTTCTGTGTGTGCTCAGGAGAAGGGCTGGGTCTAATAATGAGGATGTGGGATACATTGGGTCTTCAAATAGAATCATTGTGTTTGTAACATGCGCCGAATACAACCTTACAGTAAAATACTTACTTACAAGCCCTTAAACAACTATACCGTTTTGAGAAAAATAAGAGTTAAGCATAAATGAGATAAGTCAATAATAAAAAATGTAAATGACTAATAATTAAAGCAGTAAAATACATGTTTTATTTATTTGACCTTTATTTAACTTGGTAAGTCAGTTAAGAACAAATTCTTATTTTCAATGACGGCCTACCAGGGAACAGTGGGTTAACTGCCTGTTCAGGGGCAGAACGACAGATTTGTACATTGTCAGAGGATATATGCAGGAGTACCTGTACAGAGTCAATGTGCAGATGCACAGGTTAGTCCTGGTAATTGAAGTAATATGTACATGTAGGTAGAGTTGCATAGATTATAAACAGAGAGCAGCAGCGTAAAAGAGGGGTGGGGGGGGACAATGCAAGTTGTCTGGGTCTACATTTGATTAACTGTTCAGGGGTCTTATGGCTTGGGAGTAAAAGCTGTTAAGAGGCCTTTTGGACCGACACTTGGTGCTCGGTACCGCTTGCCGTGCGGTAGCAGAGAGAACAGTCCGGGACTAGGGTGGCTGGACTGTTTGACCATTTTTAGGGCCTTCCACTGACACCGCCTGGTATAGAGGTCCTGGATGGCAGGAAGCTTGGCCCCAGTGATGTACTGGGCCGTAGGCACTATCCTCTGTAGTGCCTTATGGTCGGAGGTGGAGCAGTTGCCATACCAGGCAGTGATGTAACCAGACAAGATGCTCTCGATGGTGCAGCTGTAGAACTTTCTGAGGATCTGAGGAGCCATGCCAAATCTTTTCAGTGTCTTGAGGGGGAATATACTTTGTGATGCCCTCTTCACGACTGTTTTGGTATGTTTGGATCATGATAGTTTGTTGGTGATGTGGACACCAAGCTTGATGCTCTCAACCTGCTCCACTTCAGCCCCGTTGATGAGAATGGGGGCGTGCTCGGTCCTCCTTTTACTGTAGTCCACAATCATCTCTTTTGTCTTGATCACATTGAGGGAGAGGTTGATATCCTGGCACCACACGGCCAGGTCTCAGCCTACCACTGTTATGCCGTCGGCAAACTTAAGGATGGTGTTGGAGTCGTGCCTTGCCTTGCCATGCAGTCATGGGTGAACACAGAGTATAGGAGGGGACTGAGAATGCACCCCTGAGCTGCCCCAGTGTTGATGATCAGTGTGGCAGATGTGTTGTTAACTACCCTTACCACCTGGGGGTGGCCCATAAGGAAGTCCAATATCCAGTTGCAGAGGGTGGTGTTTAGTCCCAGTGTAATTAGCTTGTGATGAGCTTTAAGGGCACTATGGTGTTGAACGCTGAGCTGTGGTCAATGAATAGTATTCTAACGTAGGTGTTCCTTTTGTCTCGATGGAAAAGGGCAGTGTGGAGTGCAATAGGGATGCATCATCTGTGGATCTGTTGGGGTGGTATGCAAATTGGTGTGGGTCTAGGGCTTCTGGGATAATGGTGTTGATGTGAGCCATGACCAGTGTTTCAAAGCACTTCATGGCTGAAAACATGGGTGCTACAGGTTGGTAGTCATTTAGGAAGGTTACCTTAGTGTTCTTGGGCACAGGGACTATGGTGGTCTCCTTGAAACATGTTTGAAAATGTCAGTGAAGATACTTGGTCAGCACATGCTTGGAGTACACATTCTGGTAATCCATCTGGCCCTGGGGCATTGTGAATGTTGATCTGTTTTAAGATCTTAACCACATCAGATATGGAAAGCGTGATCACACAGTTGTCTGGAACAGCTGATGCTCTCATGCATGCTTCAGTGTTGCTAGCCTCGAAGCGAGCATAGAAGTAATTTAGCTCGTCTGGTAGGCTTGTGTCACTGGGCAGCTCGCGGCTGTGCTTCCCTTTGTAGTCTTTAATAGTTTGCAAGCCCTGCCACATCCGATGAGCATTGGAGCCGGTGTAGTAAGATTCAATCTTATTCCTGTATTGACGCTTTGCCTGTTTGATGGTTCGTTGGAGCGCATAGTGGGATTTCTTTTAAGTGCCCTTTTAAAGAAATGTGATAGAAAGCACATTCACAGGTGATCCACAGGAATGATGGTGTTTCAGGAGGACATATAATAGCGCTCTTTGTTGGTCGCTTGCTCCTTTACTTCCCTTTGAGGTCCTTTTCACAGAGCATACAGGGATACTCATTATCAACCTGCACCTGAGAGGTCAGAACTTGAACCCCTCCCTTTTTTCCCCTCCATCCATCCATCCCTCTCTCCCCGGCTAACCCTGGTCAGCAGTTGGGTTTATTAGTAGAGCACATCTTTTCCAGTGACTGAGCTTTCCCTTATTGTCTACAGCGATCAGGGTCAAGTCAAGGGCACTCAGCCTAGATTGGAATCATTTGTCACATGGTCCTGGTGCGGGGCTGACTTCAGTAGGGCCTAGGGAGAGTTCTCTAGCCTCACACAGCACCTCTGACATCAGGAGCACGGTGCAGCTACCGGGCTTGGCAGATGGCTCCACATATTACACCGCCTCAGCTCGCCAACACAATACCTTTTTTGGAAATGAGAGGAAAACGAAAAGGGAGACATTGTGTACAAAAAGGAAACATGCTCTCTGGGCATTCAGGATATATTTCTAAGGGTTGAAGCCATTTCCAGCACCCATTTTGAGAGTCTAAAATTGCCCTTCGAGTGACCGTGATAATCACTACGCCTTTCAAGTCAGGAAGGAAAAAAATATTCAGTAGGGGGGCTTATTGCTTAACTGGTGTAACGGAGCAAAGTGTTGCAATTTAGTCTGGGAGCACCAAGGTTTTTATCCCCATGGTCAGCAGGAGTTTGCATGAGCAATAGGTAGTGCTGAGGTAACATGTGGAAAATGACTTTAACACAACATATAGAATGGTTTATTGCTTTGGTCAATAGGCTGTGGTGAAGATGGTGTATCCTGCCGCTTGGAAAGGTTACACCTGTCAGTGTCCTCAGTGACTGATATGTCCAACCCCCTTATGAGGTCCCTAACGGAAAAAAAACAGACAAGCAAAGTTATAAAGGTGACATATGACAGATACTGTACCTTGCCATTAAGCTTTAGATTAGTCCATATATTTCTCCTTTTATATGTGGGCTATTTCATACAAGATACAAAGAATGTCATAATGGCACTAAAGCTTCGGTGACATGAAAAGCTATTAAATAAATAGATAAGCCTGAAGCAAAATAAATAATATATTTTTCACAAATTCAAAAAAGAAAAGAGCAGAAGAAAAAACAGAAAAATGGAAAAGAGTGAGGCCATGTTTCCCTTCAGTGGTGAGGGTCAGAGAGAGAATAACCACATTGCCCATTACAGCACAGCTGGAGAAAGCATTGAAATATGGCCCTTTGTTTTCTCTGGGCTCTAATTGGTGGTGGAGATCTCTCCTTCAGTCAGCTGGGTTTTCTGATGGAACCATTCTATAGGAAAGGTCAAGGGCCACACCTGACGTCACAACACAGCTAAACACACACAGTACCAGTCCAAAAATTTTGGACACACCTAATCATTCTAGGGTTTTTCTTAATTTTTAAAATTATTTTCAACATTGTAGAATAATAGTGAAAATATCAAAACTATGAAATAACACATATGGATCATAAAGTAAGCAAAAAAGTGTTATATTTGAGATTCTTCAAAGTAGACACCCTTTGCCTTGATCACAGCGTTGCGCACTCTTGGAATTCTCTGAACCAGCTTCATGTGGTAGTCACCTGGAATGCATTTCAATTAACAGCTGTGCCTTGTTAAATGTTAATTTGTGTAATTTCTTTGCTTTTAATGTGTCTGAGCCATCAGTTGTGTTATGACAAGGTATGGGTAGTATACAGAAGATAGCCCTATTTGGTAAAAGACCAATTCCATATTATGGCAAGAACAGCTCTAATAAGCAAAGAGAAATGACAGTCCATCATTACTTTAAGAAATTAAGGTGTAACGCTCGTCGTTGTAAGGAAGAGTGGACCAAAGCGCAGAGTGGAAAGTGTTCATGATCTTTCTTGTCAAGAATCACTCAAACAAAAATAATTAATACAAAACGAAAGCAAACAGTTCCGTCAGGCACAGATACTAAACGGAAATCAACACCCCACAAAACCCAAACAGAAAATCACAACTTATATATGATCCCCAATCAGAGACAACGATAGACAGCTGCCTCTGATTGGGAACCACACATGGCAAAAACAACAAAGAAATAGAAAATATAGAAACAGAAAACCTAGAATGCCCACCCTAATCACACCCTGACCTAACCAAAAATAGAGAAATTAAAAGGCTCTCTAAGGTCAGGGCGTGACAGAAGGTCAGTCAATCTGGAACATTTCAAGAACTTTGAAAGTTTCTTCAAGTGCAGTCGCAAAAATAATCAAGGGCTATGATGAAACTGTCTCTCATGAGGACCGCCACAGGACAGGAAGACCCAGAGAAACTGTTGCAGAGGATACGTTCATTAGAGTTAGCAGCCCAAATAAATGCTTCACTGAGTTCAAGTAACAGATGCATCTCAACATCAACTCTTCAGAGGAGACTGTGTGAATCAGGTCTTCCTGCTCAAATTGCTGCAAAGAAACCACTAGTAAAGGACATTGATAATAAGAAGAGACTTGCTTGAGCCAAAAAACACAAGAAATGGATATTAGACTGGTGGAAATCTGTCCTTTGGTATGATGAGCCCAAATGTGTGATTTCCGGTTCCAACCGCTTTGTCTTTGTGAGACGCAGAGTAGGTGAATGGATGATCTCCGCATGTATGGTTCCCACCGTGAAGCATGGAGGAGGAGGTATGATGTTGTGGGGGTGCTTTGCTGGTGACACTGTCAATTATTTATTTAGAGTTCAAGGCACATGTAACCAGCATGGCTACCACAGCATTCTGCAGCGATACGCCATCCCATCTGGTTTGCGCTTAGTGGGGCTATCATTTGTTTTTCAACAGGACAATGAGCCAACACACCTCCAGGCTGTGTAAGGGCTATTTGACCAAGAAGGAGAATGATGGAGTGCTGCGTCAGTTGACCTGGCCTCCACAATCACCCGACCTCAACTCAATTGAGATGGTTTGGGATGAGTTGGACCGCACAGTGAAGGAAAAGCAGCAAACAAGTGCTCAGCATATGTGGGAACTCCTTCAAGACTGTTGGAAAATAATTTCAGGTGCAGCTGGTGGAGAGAATGCCAAAAGTGTGCAAAGAAAATGAAAAGTGGATCGGTGATGGCTAGAAGGCCGGTGACGTCGACCGCTGAACGCCGCCCGAACAAGGAGAGGGACCGACTTCGTCGGAAGTCGTGACAACGTTATTGCAGCCCAAGTGTGGTAGTGATGGTGACAATACAGTGATGAAATGTGACACTGTTTGACTAATGGTATCCACTTTTTTTTGTTTTGTATTTTTTTGTATGGAATTCAAGCGTAAAACACAAAAATACCTTCAACAAAGGCAACGGGTGTAACTCATTAATCCACATATAGGTATATAGTTTTGTATCTTAAATTACTTTGTTTTTTTTCATGAATTGGAAATAGTCTTGAAGTCCAGTCAAAAACAGAAAAGTGTACAACAGAAGTGGAGGTCGAAACTGTTGCAAGGAGCCAGAAATTGAATGTAATATTTTAACACTATTATATTACACAATATGTTATATTATAACACTATAAAACCTATAAAATGCATTTTGAAGGTAGTTCTGTTAAACTAGACTGCTAAACTGGAAGTTAAAATGTATTGAGCTCGATATCCATCATTTTGTGGTTGTCTTTCTACAAGCCAAACACTGGTTTTCTCAGCCCTCGTATCTGTGCTACAGCCATGTGCTATATATATAGTGAGAGATGGTTGTATGTGACCTCTGTGTAATTGGTTGGGAAAACAGTGTAAAGGATTAAAGGATTACATTTATTTTTATCGTCAATTGCACACAAGGTCCAACCAAAACTTCACTTCCGCTTTTAACCCAACTTCCCTGAATTGGAGATGTGCGGGGGGCTGCTGCATTGGGCGCCTGGGGGGGTCGCCTCACACTCTGCTCATTATAAGTCCTGAACCAATCAACCCCGCAGGTCGACTGACCCTGGTCAGCTGACCCCAGCCTCAGGGTGTTGGGGTCACCGTCAACAGATGTAGAGGTCACAGTGCCGGCTGAGTCATATCTTCATCTGTTTCATAAATCCTGAGGTTAGCTGACATGGTGGGAGGGAGGGACAGAGAGAGGTACACACACATACCTTTAATAAAGCTGATCACCATGACAGAACTAACTCCTCCTGGCTAGTGGCTATGCTAACAACAATCTCCCCTTGCCTGGCGGTTCTCCAGGGCCTTATGGGGTAATGTAGAGCCTGGCGGTTCTCCAGGGCAGTTTGGGGTAATGTAGAGCCTGGCAGTTCTCCAGGGCCATATGGGGCAATGTAGAGCCTGGCAGTTCTCCAGGGCTGTGTGGGGTAATGGTAGAGCCTGGCGGTTCTCCAGGGCCTTATTGGGTAAGGTAGAGCCTGGCAGTTCTCCAGGGCCGTATGGGGTAATGTAGAGCCTGGCGGTTCTCCAGGGCTGTATGAGGTAATGTAGAGCCTGGCAGTTCTCCAGGGCCGTATGGGGTAATGTAGAGGCCGGGTTGTACTGCAGGGCCGTATGGGGTAATGTAGAGCCTGGCTGTTCTCCAGGGCAGCTAGCTGCCTGTTAGCAATGGAACGTCAGCATGTTCATTTTCATTAACTTGATGGCGGCCCACACCTCTTAACCGATTAGCAGTATGAGGTATTTGTGGGCGGTATTTGAGGACAGTAGCTCTGATCTTGATGAACTCACAGATGTTGTTTCAGACTATGTAAACAAATGTGTTGAGTCAGTTGTCCCTAATAAAACCTGTCAAATCTTCCCTAACAATAAGCCTTGGGTATCAACAAATCTAAAATCACTACATAATAGGAAGAAGGCAGTTTATGCTGAGGGTAATAGATAGGCTTTAAGAGGCGTACAACGTGAGATCAGATTATGCTGAGGGTAATAGATAGGCTTTAAGAGACGTACAACGTGAGATCAAAAGACAGATACTGGTGGACAAGGAGGCACACAAGCAAAGGGTGGAGAGGAGCCTCTCCTCAGGAAACTCAAGGGTGGCCTGGCGAGGGATTAAATCCATGGCTAGTGCCCCCCACATAGGCAGGGGAAAAACCAGTGCTGACCTTGGAAGACATGAGGGCCAGAACATGGCTAATGAACTGAATGTTTTCTTCTCAAGATTTGAATCAAACAACTTTGTGTCGGAGGTAAAACAAATGAAGGCATCATTACAAATGTTTGAGAGGGTTGTTGTTAAATAGCTTGATGTTTTGAAGTTGCTCAGGGGATGTAATTCACACAAAAGCCCAGGCCCAGACAAAATAAGTGGACATGTGTTTATGCTCTGTGCTGAACAATTCGCTGGTGTTTTTACAGACACTTTCCTATCCTCGCTCAACCAGCAACACTTGCCAGTATAGTGGAAAACCTCAAAAATTATATCAATTCCTAAAGCATCTAATCCCTTTGTGATGAATGACTACCGCCCTGTTGCCTTGACATCCTTAGTAATGAAATGCCTTGAGAAAATTGTGAAAAGACTCATTCGGGACTTCTCCTTAGATGGGGGCTGGTTTTGTGGCTGTTGGACTTCCTTAAGCCAACGGTCACAGCGGATCAAAATAGGTCCCCACGTGTCAGAAAACACAGAATCTCCTCAGGGATGTGTTTTGCCCCCACTCCTGTACATCGTGTACACTAATAGTTGTGCTAGTTCCCAACCTGACAGACACCTCGTTAAGTTCGCTGATGACAGTGCCTTGATCAGCCTGTTGCAAGATGACGAGGAACACCGTGGCCCGGTCCTAGATGACTTCAGTGTAGTAAATGTACAGACATGATCTTAAAAAAGGGTCAACAGAGACTCTACTTTCTCAAAAAGCTTGGATCTTTTAATGTTAATTGTACTATATGACTCTGTTTTAAAAATCTTTCATTGAGAGTATTTCATCTTTTTGTATTGTTTGTTGATTTGGAAATGCCACTGTCAGCCAGAGAAATATGCTGAGAAGGATTATCACCACAGCAAACAAGGTTCTTGGAGTCAAACACAGGCCTGGATGCGATCTTTAAGTTCAGGGCCCTCCACAAGGCTCACAAAATAATTTTAGACTCAAGACACCCCCTGTACCCGGACTTTGAACTAGTCCCCTCAGGCCGCAGGCATAGGGCACCCCTCGGCAGGAAAAAACTGAATTAGGCAATCATTTGTGCCAGGTGTGATATCCCTCCTAAACAACTTGGGCTAATGTTCCTATTGACCCAGTAAGGCCAGCAGGCTAGTCTCTTTGTATTGGTATGTAACTGTTATGAAAGTTGTATTGTCAATTTGTTTTGTATTTAAACACCACTTTAAACGTGGACATGACACTGCAACAAAATTTCCCTATGGTGACAAGAAAGTCAGTAAAGTAAAGTATGAGATGGCTACTGATGGCAGGCATGTGCTGCATTATCAGAGGGAGAAAGCCTATCTGATCCTGCCTGAGATAGTGGGCTTCGAGCTATAATCTCTGTGTTAACCCAGATGATTTTCTGATCTCTGCAAACATGGAAGCACAGCTCCATGCCATCCAGGCGGTCCCAGACATACATACTGCCAGCCAGGTTGACCCAGACACACATACTGCCAGCCAGGTTCACCCAGACACACATACTGCCAGCCAGGTGGGCCCAGACACACATACTGCCAGCCAGGTTCACCCAGACACACATACTGCCAGCCAGGTGGGCCCAGACACACATACTGCCAGCAAGGAGGGCCCAGACACACATACTGCCAACCAGGCGGGCCAGGACACACATACTGCCAGCCAGGTTGACCCAGACACACATACTGCCAGCCAGGCGGGCCCAGACACACATACTGCCAGCCAGGATGACCCAGACACACATACTGCCAGCCAGGTTGACCCAGACACACATACTGCCAGCCAGGTTGACCCAGACACACATACTGCCAGCAAGGTGGGCCCAGACACACATACTGCCAGCCAGGCGGTCCCAGACATGCATACTGACAGCTAGGTGGGCCCACACACACATACTGCCAGCCAGGCGGGCCCAGACATGCATACTGTTAGTCAAGCGGGCCCAGACACGCATACTGTTAGTCAGGTGGGCCCAGACACTCATTCTACTTGTATGCTGTAGTGCACTGTGGGATACTGGAGATTAGACTGATTTTTATCCTTTTTTTATCTCTCCTGGTTTATAACTTCAGTCAGTCTGCTCCTACTATCCTTTTGTTTTTAATATATTTTTAGCTTTAGATCGATTGTAGCTTCCATCAACGTAATTGTCTGCATCACTTCCAGTCCCCCATATATTTTGGGGCAAAAGTTGTATTATTTTGTGATCCAACACGTAATATAGTACACTTATCATAATATGGTTGTAATCCAGAGAGGTTACAAAAAGTATCTAGATCCTCTATGAGGCCGTGGAGGGATTGTGGTTTTAAAAGAAAACATGAATCATCAGTTTACAATGACACATTTATTTTTAAGCCCTGGATTTCTGGCCCCTTGCTATTATGGTTGGATCTGATTTTAATAGCTAACATTTACATGGCCATAATAAATAGATATGCCGATAGTGGACAACCTTGTTTTACTCCATTAGACCGTTTAAAACTTTCTGAGAAGTAGCCATTATTTACTATTTTACACCATGACTTTAACCCATTTTATAAGAGATTCTCCAAAATTGAAATGCTCCAGGCATTTATATATACATTCCAGTCGTACTTTATCAAAAGCCTTTTCAAAGTCAGCAATGAATAGCAGGCCTGGTTTCCCAGATTTTCCATAGTGTTCTATTTCCAGTACTTGTCTAAAATGATCTCCGATGTATCGTCCATCTAAAAAAAACTCTCTGATTAGGATGAATAATATCCAACAATACCTTTTTAATTCTATGCACAAAACATTTTGCTAAAATGTTTGCATCACAACACTGAAGTGTAAGGGGCCCTCCAATTTTTTTTAATGGACTGGATCTTTAGTTATACCACTTGTATTCTGTTTCAGTAATAATGAAATCAGACCATCTTGTTGAGTGTCAGATAATCTACCATTTACATAGAAGTGGTTAAAACATAGTAATAGTAACATAGTAAGGATAACGGTCCTCTGAGTATATAAAAAACAAGTTTGGTATACCTCAACTGGTTTGCCATCCAGCCCTGGAGTTTTCCCGGACTTAAAAGGCTTTAATTGAATAAACAGGTTCCTCCTCTGAAATTTCACCTACTATCCTCCTTTTATCCATACCTTGAAAAGAAAGGGATATTCGGTAGATATAAAGCCCAGTGAGTGTGTTATCCCCTGAATTCGTGAGGAGACTCAGTCTTTGGTTGCTTACTCCCTAAGCCTTATTGATCAGTAGGCGTTTTTCTCCTCCATTTTTCAGAGTTGCTAAGCTCGCATCAATTCATCTTAATCTGTTTGCTCCTTAAACCAGGAACAAGGCCTGTCGTTGTTCCTGGATGTAGGAGTCTCCAGGCAGGCTTCCCTTAACATCCTGCTTCTGTCGCTCAGCCCAGCTCCTCCTGGGTGGCAACAAGCAGCCTTTCATATTGAATCAAGTGTTAGTGAGTTCCCCGGACCACCACTTTCTCCTCCTGCTCTCCTTTTCTCTCCTGTCCACTGGCAACAAAGCAGCCCTTTAATGACTGTGGGCTTACCGTTCCAACCTTTTGCAGCCAGTCTGCGGACCTGCCTGTAATCTGACCTCATTACATCATTGCGACAAGCTCAGGGCTCGCTCGGCACTGACTAAACCTTATCCCTCTGAAAGGCCACAGCTAGTGCCACATAGCTACCGCCCAAGTTGCCGCTCACCTCTCACCCACAGACATACCTGTCCACCAAGGCGTAGGATCCCTTTTCCTCCCTCAAAGAGGCAGGCATTCTGTGGTTAGAAAAACAACAAGTGGTCAAACCTCCACTTGTTTTGGTAAAAGGCTGAGGGATGGGGCTGGAGAAATGTATCCACTCTCCAGTTTGTAGACAGAACTATGTCTGCAAGGAATGACCATCCATGAGATCAAAATGATAGTTGTACCCATGTTTTGAAGTTATACAGTGTTTGTTTACAATTAACTAATTTACAACCAATAGTATAAAACACACTGATATTTTGGGTTCTGATGGGGTACCACAGTTGAACTAAACTCATGAGGTATTTATATGTTCTACTCTTTCTCCCCCATCCCTCCTTCCCTCCCTCTCTTAGCAGTCAGGCTAACACAGACCAGATCTACACAGATGCTGCAGACTGACAAAGGACAGCACACAGATGGAACAGAATGTTACACTATTTTTCTTCTTTATAAAATAAAACCATCAGTCACAGCCCTTTAGACATTGGCCCGAAATGTCAGTGCATTACATTACAGAAATCAAGAATTGGATTGATTAGTTTCAACTGAATTGGTGCTGCTTGCCATTAAGTGAAAGTGTACCTTAACCATAGCCCCCTTGTCCATCCCCCTACCCCAACCCCCCTCACCCAAACCCCGCCCCAGCCGTGTACTGTACATGATGACCTTTGACCTGTGTTCCAGACCTGGTGGTGGGCGAGGGAGGTGAGGGTTAGCTGATGACAGTGAGCTGGTATGTTGTCAGGACTCTAGATCTAGTGGATCTCTCTCTCTCTCTCTCTCTCTCTCTCTCTCTCTCTCTCTCTCTCTCTCTCTCTCTCTCTCTCTCTCTCTCTCTCTCTCAAATAAATGTTTGAAGTAAAAGATGATAAATTAATGGCTTGGCGGAGCATACAGAACTAAACAGCTTTTTTGGAGTAAGAGACACAGACAGCTGTTATATTTATATTATACACATGATCATATTTTATTTTCTTACCAATGGATACGACTGAGGAATATTGCATGGAGCACATATACTATTTGATGATCGAACCATTAGCATGCAGGAAGGGTGTGGGGATGGTCATCCTTGGAGATTAAGATTAAGATCACCTTATTGGTCAGTTGCAGACAAGGTACAGACACCCACCTGTTTTGAGATCCGCATTTTTAGCAAAAATATAATAATATAATAAAATGTATAGATATACACTACCGTTCAAAAGTTTGGGGTCACTTAGAAGTCCATTAAAATAACATAAAATTGATCAGAAATACAGTGAAGACATTGTTAATGTTGTAAATGACTATTGTAGCTGGAAACTGCAGATTATTTATGGAATATCTACTAGGCGTACAGAGGCCCATTATCAGCCACCATCACTCCTGTGTTCCAATGGCACGTTTTGTTAGCTAATCCAAGTGTATCATTTTAAAAGGCTAAATGGTCATTAAAAAACCCTTTTGCAATTATGTTAGCACAGCTTGTTAGCACAGCTGAAAACAGTCATGCTGATTAAAGAAGACCCTAGCAGTTTGTGGGCACCGTTTGTCACGGTTATAGTTCAATGAATGTATTGTTTAGTGTTGTGTCTGGCTTTGCTGGCATGCATCCCACTTTTTTTCACCCACCAAGGTTTACATGCTAAAATCACCACTACCTACAGTACATACAGCACATACAACACATACCACATACAGCACATGCAACACATGAGGCACATACAACACATACAGCACATACAACACATGCAAAACATGCAGCACATGCAGCATATACAAAACATACAACACATACAGCACATACAGCACATACAACACATGCAAAACATGCAGCACATACAACACATACAGCACATACAACACATACAGCACATGCAGCACATGCAGCACATACAACACATACAGCACATACAACACATGCAGCACATACAGCACATACAACACATACAGCACATGTAGCACATGCAGCACATACAACACATGCAGCACATACAACACATACAGCACATACAACACATACAACACATACAACACATGCAGCACATACAACACATACAGCACATACAACACATGCAGCACATGCAGCACATACAGCACATACAACACATACAACACATACAACACATACAGATTTTGGAGAGGTGAGGGGGGCTGAGCAAATGGATTGGATACCAGCAACCCTCCGGGATTCAAACTGGCAACACCAGTTGCTGGCTCACCTCTCTAACCACTAGGCTACCTGAGAGAGGAGATCCTCTCCACTCGTTAGGATCCCAGTGATTGTGTTCTGTCACAGAAATGCTATTCCTCCAGCTGCAGTGTTTTTTCTAATGCATATTGTGGCAGTGAGCTAATACTTCTCCGTCCAGCCATGACTAGACGTCCGGTCTGTCAACAAACTCAAGCCTCTTCCAGATTGGGCACGCTCACCAGCACATCATGGAACACAGATGACACCCAATCAGGGCAAGAAGGGACGGAGAGAGGAATGGAGCGAAGGAGGGAAGGAGGGACGGGAGGATGCCCTGGAAGCAGGTCTTGAGTTACAGTGGCTCCTCTCCTCTCCACAGCAGAGATGCCAGTGCAATAAGGCCAGCCAATCAGCAGCTTTTTTTACGAGCCCCTCCTATTGGGCAGGACAAGGCCTCCCAGTCTGAATTGATCACCAACGGGGCCCAGGACATGTAGGAAGCAGGTTAATAGACACTCATCAGACATCTGCCGCTGTGTTGCCTTCCAATCATCTTCTCCCTGGATCTGCTGCCCCCTCAACTCCTCGCCTCCTCCCTCTTTCCTCACCTCCCCCTCATCTTCTCCCTGGATCTGCTGCCCCCTCAACTCCTCGCCTCCTCCCTCTTTCCTCACCTCCCCCTCATCTTCTACACACACACACACACACAATCCATCCTTCCCTCCCTCTCCCAATCCACTCATGGCAGCAGACTTTTTCAATTTGGAGGGCCACTCCTGTTGGACTCTGGTGACAGATTTGGGAGCACAGTCGGGTCTTAGTGTGGCTGTAATGAAAAGGGCCCTGTCAGACAAGTGTCCACTGTAATCCCCCCTCTAAGAACTCGGCTCTTCATCCTCCTGGCTCATCATCACTTCCTGGCCACAGCCAATGAAAGAGGACAGCATCACTCTCTCTTGCTCTCTGTCTCTCACTCTCTTTCTCTGCTTGGTTGATCAGTGGCCAGTCACCTGATGCATCCTGGCGCCATCAGGACACCAGTTTTCTCTTGTTCCCGTTCTCTCCCTCCCTCTCTCTCTATCTACTCTCTCATTCGCTCAATCTTTTTCATTTTACCTTTATTTAACTAGGCAAGTCAGTTAAGAACAAATTCTTATTTTCAATGATGGCCTAGGAACAGTGGGTTAACTGCCTTGTTCAGGGGCAGAACAACCAACAAGTACATTGATCTACTCTCTCTCCATCTCTTTCTGTGTTTTAGTCTTTCCCAGCGCGCCATTCAACATTTGTTGTAGTTGGTTATCTTGCAGCTCCTGTACATTCTCTGTAGTTTTCATACATAGACTATTTTGCAACAGACATTTCATCATGGCTGCCAACCGTCCAAGAGAATGAATGTTTATTTTATTATCCTCACGTGACTACTTATCCTCACACAAATAGTTCTAAAAGTCAAGGCTTGTATTACACTCAAGGGTAGACAATAGCCCTAATGATGGCAATCACATAGCTCTAGTTAAACCATGTGCCTCTGTCTTAGGGAATGTTTTCTGAAGCAGGTTCAGAGGGTGAGTAAAGAGAGTGAAGTGTTATTTATGACTTCTCTCCCCCAAACATATATGTTTTCTGTGATTGCCAAGTGGTGTGTTCAATCTGACGTGTCGGGAAATTAGTCAACCTGCCATCAAGCACAGATGGTCAATTTGGTGTGATGAGAGGAACTGGATCGCACAACCCCTGGAATCGCTCAGAGGGGCCCTGGGGGAAAGGCCCTGCTCCCCAGCGCTCTCACTCTCCACACACACACATACAACCCCTCATGTGAGGATATCCACACACACACCGCCAATGTGGTAGTCATTTCGGCCACCAAAATCAAATGGGGTTCAATCGTTTCCACGTTTCTTAAAATAACATCATGAGAAGGCTGGAGCAATCAAACACGTTCTGTTCTAGGGGCTTCTATGGGAGGAGAAGTAATAGGGTCAGAATATGAAAAGTGAGGCATGTGTGAGTTCAGTAGAGGGTTCATATGTCGGACAGTGTCACTGGCTTTTGACTTTGGCAGATAGGCAGGGTTCAGGGCTGTCAGAGGCTAAGTTTTACTGTGAGCCCTGTGGTCAAAGCATGGCCATTCCTCACAGTAATCAGTGTAATTGGCCTAACAAATTTGGGAATTACTAGAAAAACCGGGAAAGCATAATGGTAGCTAAAAACGCGTGCTAAAGCACATGTTGAAACAGTTATGAATATAATTGTCTTCTGAAAGACTCGCTCTATGAATTATGTGAATTCATGAATGTTAAAGAACCTTACCGTTTGCTAAGCAAGGGTAGTTTGGTGGAAGCCTATGTTTACCATCAATTATGTTGTGCCATTATAGTGACACTTCAGCTCCCCAATGCTCCATCTCTAAATGTCTGAGATGATGGGAGTTGCCGAGGGTCATATTCTCTGTTCCATTGTCGGGGTTGTATGGGACAGGGGCGAGGTCAATGAGGGGTGTACACCTCTGGGGGTCTCCGAATGGGTCAGGGGCGGTCCACTTCTGCCCAGCGATGCTGAACCCCCCAATCCTCATCTCCTCACAGTCACGTACTGTAGGGCCATCTTGTATTGAGCAGCAGATTAATGAAGTGAGGAGCATTAGGGTCAATGTGTCTAATACATGGGCAGGGCTAATGGCTGCCAGCTAGGCCCAGTCCACCTCCACACATTAACAGAGAAGACGTTAAGGAGTGATTTACGAAATGGGACGAACCTCACATAGTGGAATTTAATTTAAAATATGCTTCTAATTTTCTGTGCTGACTCGTCACTCAATCAGACCTCTTTTACTGGGTAACAGAGCGTGTGTGTGTGTGTGCACGCGCATGCACATAAAGTATTTTTGTTTAACATAATGTCCATAGGACTCACCAACAAGTACATTGTTTATGTGAGTTAAGGCATGTGTGGCTAACAAATTAGTTTGCTGTAGACACGGTCACACCTCCCTGAGCCTTTAGTGAAAAACGTCAGTTCCCTCTGATTCCTGGAAACTCCTGAGGTCAGCACTTCCCAAGCCAGCAGCACACATTACAGTGTCCACATAATAAATTACTACAGTTTATTGTAGTACTTTATCTCTCCATCATGTAGTGCTTACTACATGGTCGACTTTTGTAGTATACTGTAGAATACTATACTACACATTGTAGTATCCCTCGATCATGTAGTACTTAGTTTAGAATGTTGTAGTGTACTGGAGCAATCTATACCACACACCGTAGTATCCCTCAATGACGTAGTGCTTGCTTTACTGCTAGCTGCAAGCTTTGTTGATTCTGTTTTGATTTCAATGTGCTGTCTGTCCTTGGTGAGCTCATGCCGGGGATTTCCTCTGAGCTTCCATCTTGATTGTGTAGCGCTTACTATAGAATTATGTAGTATACTCTAGAATACTATACTCCACACTGTAGTATCCCTTGATTGATCAATTGTATTTGACTATTTAAAAACACAATACAACCACAAATGTGGATACAATGAATTGAGCAATTTGTGGAGAATAACAGAAAAACAGTTGTACATTTATTTCCATTGTGGTCATAGTTCTATCCCATTTAAATGGACATGGTACAAAGGCAGGTAAAGAACAAGCAAAGTTTATTAAAGATTAGAAAGTTAGGTTTGCTTGTTTGACACAGATAAATAACACACATTAATCAAGAATACACACAGAGATTCAGCAGACCAAGTTGACAAGATGACCAAAAAGAGTGCCAAACAATACTGTACCTATAATGGTAGAAAAGAAACAGTTAACCACTGCCTTTACATGATTTGATATTTTAGGAATAGAAAATACTTCACTTAAAGACAGTCACCTTATTGGAGGGCACTGCCAATAAACTGCCTGGACATCAAACCAGCAAAGCCTCTCCAAACGAACCAACTGAAAACCAGAAGACATTATTGCTGTAACGGTTTTCTTCTGGTGAAAGAGGCGGACCAAAATGCAGCGTGGTTAGTTTTGTACATCTTTAATAAACATGAAAATACAACAATCTACAAAACAAGAACCATGAAAAAACCAAAACAGTCCTATCTGGTGCCACAAACACAAAGACAGGAACAATCAGCCACAAGAGACCTAAAGAATATGACTGCCTAAATATGGTTCCCAATCAGAGACAACGATAAACACCTGCCTCTGATTGAGAACCACTCTAGGCAACCATAGACTTACCTAGAGTACTACTCTAACCACAATCCCATAACTACAAACAACCCCAGACAAAACAAACCACATAAATCCCCATGTCACACCGTGGCCTAACCAAAATAATAACGAAAACACAGAATACTAAGGCCAGGGCGTGACAATTGCAGTGGCTTTCATAATGAACATTTTCAATATTGTTGCATGAATAAACTCACAATTGGTTAAACTCAACACGTATCATTTAGAACAATTGAACACACCCTCCAATAAGGTGACTGTCTTTTAAGTAGTCATTTGTATTTCTATAATATCTATTCATGTAAATGCAGTGGTTGACTGTTGATTTTCTACCATCAGAAGTACAGTATTGTTTGTCACTGTTTTTGGTGATTTTGTGAACTTGGTCAGCTGAATCTCTGTGACACAATGTTTAATTTCAGAAAGCTATCTAGTGAAAGTAACAGATCTAAGAAGCCATTTTTGGTGTACTCTTGTTAATGTGTGTTGTTTATCTATGTCAAACAAGCAAACATAATCTTCTAAGCTTTAATAAACCTGCTTGTATCTGCCTCTCTACTGTTTTCCTTTAATGGGCCTAGAACCGGTCTAAAGTTTTGATTTTACAATTGTAATAATAATAAAAAATGCTCAGGTCTGTTGCATTTCTCAGAACTGTTGACCCAACTCGATAGGTGGCCTGTCACGAACCTGTGTGTCTTATGTTCTGCTTGAGGTGTTTCCCTCATTTGTCTTAGTCGAACCTGTGTACTACAATGTACCATGTCTTATGTTCTGCTTGCAGTGTGTTTCCACAAAAACACTACAGTAAATATTATATTCATTCAACATTAACTGCAGTGCTTAGTCTGCAGTGAACACTATAGAATACTACAGCCATGCCATTTTCATGTCTGCAAAAAACCATCAGACTGAAGGTGTTACTACAATGTACTACAATGTACCATGTCTGCAAAAACACTGCAGTGAACACTATAGAATACTACAGCCATGTCCACAAAAACACTACAGTAAATATTACATTCATGTCTGCAAAAACACTGCAGTGAACACTATAGAATACTACAGCCATGTCCACAAAAACACTGCAGTGAACACTATAGAATACTACAGCCATGTCCACAAAAACACTACAGTAAACACTATAGAATACTACAGCCATGTCCACAAAAACACTGCAGTAAACACTATAGAATACTACAGCCATGTCCACAAAAACACTACAGTGAACACTATAGAAAACTACAGCCATGTTCACAAAAACACTACAGTCTGCAAAAACACTATAGTGTACTACAGCTAGTATATAAATCTAGTAATACTACAGTATTTAGACCATAGTATTTTTTCATGTGGGTGGCCCTATCAGGAGTCAGGGATTCTGGGCTTGGACGCCATGTTGGAAGTCTCCGTCACATTCCATGTTCTGGCCCCTGCTTGAGCCACGCTTCTCCCTAACTCACTCTCGAGCCATGAATCGTGATTGGTTAAAACCGCATTCAAGCCTGTGTCTATTCCACAAGTTACCACCGGCTAAATCTATGATGTTAAAATGAACAACTGGGTCGCGTCTCTGTCAGCCGAACTGATAGAACGAAAGACCAGCCGGCTAGGTAGCATCTCTATATTTGTGTTGGGACTATATCTTGTGGAAGGATGAAACATTATGAATACACTCATCAAAATAACGTTTTTAATGAAAATATGTCAATCATTATTTGAATATGTTACTAACACTTTGTATATAAGCAATAATGCCCTCAAAGCCGGTGTTTGTAGGGTATATTGGCACCGTTTTCTGGCCCTCCACTTCGTCTCTGGCCTAACAACAACTGTGCAAATATATCCTCCAAACACCAGCTTCTCGGGCATTATCACTTCAGTAATACCCTAAACGGAAACACTAGGGGATGGATAAACCTTTGCAGAGTCAGGCAGTCTCTGGCCCTCGACCCAGCTCTTAATTAAGCAATAAGGCATGAGGGGTGTGGTATATGGCCAATATACCACAGCTAAGGCTGGTTCTTATGCACAACGCAACAATGAATATACCACAAACCCCTAAGATGCGTCACTGCCTCTATAAACTGGTGACCAACATAATTAGCAGTAAAAATGTATGTTTGTCATACCCATGGTATGCGGTCTGATATATCACGGATTTCAACCAATCGGCATTTAGGGCTCGAACCACACAGTTTATAATTCCATAAATAACCTCACACAATGATTGAGTAACACCCAGAATATGTGTCAGGGAAAAAGAAGTGATGCTGATTGGTTTTCAACAGAAAAGCTGTGGAAAAGCAAACCTACGGTATGTCCAAACCAAACTCTCTTAAAAACCTAGTACTGCATGCCAGGAAAAAACCACAGACCCATTTTGCTAATGTGTTGACAAGCTGCATTGCTTTGCATGTGAAATAAGGAAATAAGACATAAGACAAAGATGTAAAAGCCTCTTCTGATTCCATATGTCTGCAACACTGGATGGGTGCCCCTGGTCCCGTGTCGGGGGCGTGTAAGACAGGGGCGAGGTGAATGTGGGGCGTACCCCTTTGGGTGTCTCCGAATGGGTCAGGGGCGTTGACACTTGAGCCCTGCCCAGCCATGCTGAACCCCCCCAACCCTCATCTCCTCACAGTCATATAGGGCCATCTTGTATTGAGCAGCAGACTAATGAAGTGAGGAGCATTAGGGTCCATGTGTCTAATACAGGGCTAATGGATGCCAGCTAGGCCCAGTCCACCTCCACACATTAACGGGACAGTTTTGGAGATACTGTTAATGGACAATGGCATGGGTGTCACCAAGATGTTATTTACTCTGCCGTTCTCAATGCTACTAATAATGTGGATACTCAGCACCCACTATGCAGATAATTGTGTCATATTTACAGTTTTTTTTTCCTGAAATGCTCTCTCAGATAAAAATGTCGAAGCCTTAGTTAGTGCTATATATTTTAGTTACAATAATCTAAAAGTGTTGCTGAATACTAATTCAGTAATTGCTAAGTTCCTATGTCGAATCTAATTATACCAATAGTATATATGTACTGTATACAATACTCTGTAAATGTATGTGTTTGAATGTGGCCATGTGTGCACCTGCACGTGGCTGTGTTTGTGTGTGTGTGTGTGTGTGTGTGTGTGTGTGTGTGGCGTGCATGTGTGTGTTTCTGTATATGACCATGTGTGTGTTTCTGTGAGTGACCATGTGTGTGTTTCTGTGTGTGACCATGTGTGTGTTTCTGTATGTGACCATGTGTGTGTTTTTGTGAGTGACCATGTGTGTGTTTCTGTGTGTGACCATGTGTGTGTTTCTGTATATGACCATGTGTGTGTTTCTGTGTGTGACCATGTGTGTGTTTCTGTGTGTGACCATGTGTGTGTTTCTGTGTGTGACCATGTGTGTGTTTCTGTGTGTGACCATGTGTGTGTTTCTGTGTGTGACCATGTGTGTGTTTCTGTGTGTGACCATGTGTGTGTTTCTGTGTGTGGCGTGCATGTGTGTGTTTCTGTGTGTGACCATGTGTGTGTTTCTGTATATGACCATGTGTGTGTTTCTGTGTGTGACCATGTGTGTGTTTCTGTGTGTGGCGTGCATGTGTGTGTTTCTGTGTGTGGCCATGTGTGTGTTTCTGTGTGTGACCATGTGTGTGTTTCTGTATGTGACCATGTGTGTGTTTCTGTGTATGACCATGTGTGTGTTTCTGTGTGTGACCATGTGTGTGTTTCTGTGTGTGGCGTGCATGTGTGTGTTTCTGTGTGTGACCATGTGTGTGTTTCTGTGTGTGGCGTGCATGTGTGTGTTTCTGTGTGTGACCATGTGTGTGTTTCTGTGTGTGACAGTGTGTGTTCCTGTGTGTGACCGTGTGTGTTCCTGTGTGTGACAGTGTGTGTTCCTGTGTGTGACCGTGTGTGTTCCTGTGTGTGACAGTGTGTGTTTCTGTGTGTGACCGTGTGTGTGTTTCTGTGTGTGACAGTGTGTTTTTTATTTATTTTATTTTTATTTCACCTTTATTTAACCAGGTAGGCTAGTTGAGAACAAGTTCTCATTTACAACTGCGACCTGGCCAAGATAAAGCATAGCAGTGTGAGCAGACAACACAGAGTTACACATGGAATAAACAAATTAACAAGTCAATAACACAGTAGAAAACAAAGGGGGAGTCTATGTACAATGTGTGCAAAAGGCATGAGGAGGTAGACGAATAGTTACAATTTTGCAGATTAACACTGGAGTGATATATGATCAGATGGTCATGTACAGGTAGAGATATTGGTGTGCAAAAGAGCAGAAAAGTAAATAAATAAAAACAGTATGGGGATGAGGTAGGTGAAAATGGGTGGGCTATTTACCAATAGACTATGTACAGCTGCAGCGATCGGTTAGCTGCTCAGATAACTGATGTTTGAAGTTGGTGAGGGAGATAAAAGTCTCCAACTTCAGCGATTTTTGCAATTCGTTCCAGTCACAGGCAGCAGAGTACTGGAACGAAAGGCGGCCAAATGAGGTGTTGGCTTTAGGGATGATCAGTGAGATACACCTGCTGGAGCGCGTGCTACGGATGGGTGTTGCCATCGTGACCAGTGAACTGAGATAAGGCGGAGCTTTACCTAGCATGGACTTGTAGATGACCTGGAGCCAGTGGGTCTGGCGACGAATATGTAGCGAGGGCCAGCCGACTAGAGCATACAAGTCGCAGTGGTGGGTGGTATAAGGTGCTTTAGTGACAAAACGGATGGCACTGTGATATACTGCATCCAGTTTGCTGAGTAGAGTGTTGGAAGCCATTTTGTAGATGACATCGCCGAAGTCGAGGATTGGTAGGATAGTCAGTTTTACTAGGGTAAGCTTGGCGGCGTGAGTGAAGGAGGCTTTGTTGCGGAATAGAAAGCCGACTCTTGATTTGATTTTTGATTGGAGGTGTTTGATATGAGTCTGGAAGGAGAGTTTGCATTCTAGCCAGACACCTAGGTACTTATAGATGTCCACATATTCAAGGTCGGAACCATCCAGGGTGGTGATGCTAGTCGGGCATGCGGGTGCAGGCAGCGATCGGTTGAAAAGCATGCATTTGGTTTTACTAGCGTTTAAGAGGAGTTGGAGGCCACGGAGGGAGTGTTGTATGGCATTGTGTTCCTGTGTGTGACCGTGTGTGTTCCTGTGTGTGACCATGTGTGTGTTCCTGTGTGTGACCGTGTGTGTGTGACTGTGTGTGTGTCTTCTCCTCTGAGGACTACAGCTGGGTCTGTCTAGAGCCCTTACTCACAGTGTCCAGGTGAGAAGCCATTAGTCCAGATAGATGTATGACCAGACCAGGCCAACCAGGCCTTGGTTGCATGGATCTGCTGTGAGGATGCTGAGCAGGGGAGAAGGACTATTTGCTTTAATTGTTCAATGGCTTTCCACTACTGTTAATGTTGTAGCAATGGGAGCTATCAATATCTGGACAGCGACTTGTGTCACCAGACGACACACTCCCCATTAAGAAGCATCATAATAGCACACGGACACGTTCTCCCAGCCGGCGGTGGGCTTCTGTTGTTTTTTATTCCTTGTGTTTGGTTGTTGACTCCTTCCGCACCTTACAACCTCCTTTCTAATTTCTCATGGCAGTTGAACACGGCAAGCTGGAATCAGTGTGAATTGTAATTATAGCCAATCCCCATGGTTGGATGCTATCCACTGGACACCGACTGGTAGAATCAATCTTTTTTCCACATAATTTCAACCAAATTGCATTGAACCAACATGGAATAGACAGTGAATTGATGTCTCTGCCCAGTGGCTATAGGGAAAACACAGAGGCAAACAATAATTTTGCGACGGAGCCACAAGGTAACTGATTAGACCACGCCACAGCAAGGTGTTTCAGAGGAAGAAATGTGCCTTTTTTGTGTGTGAAATAATAATAGGCTGTTGCTGGATTTTCTTGGCTGTGGTTCAAATGCTGAGGGGAAGAAAGGGGAATGTTTGTTTCTAGTTCAAGGTGTGTAATGTACAGAACCAAACATAATGGTCTATTGTCAAGGGGTTGGAGTGGGGATATTAATACCCTGGTTTCTCCTATGCTATTTTGCGCAGTCTCTCCCCTCCTCCTCCCCCCTCCTCTACCCCCCAGGCACTGACTAGAGGTCACTCTGTTTATCACGATCTCTGGACCCCACTTCTGCCACTGCACCGCCACTAGCCTCCTGCACCTGTTCTTTCCTCCTGTGATCTACACTATTCTACACTGCGCTGCGTTACACTGCACTGCCGCTAGCCTCCTGCACCAGTTCATTCCTCCTGTGATCTACAGTATTCTACACTGTGCTGCGTTACACTGCACCGCCGCTAGCCTCCTGCACCTGTTCTTTCCTCCTGTGATCTACAGTATTCTACATTGCGCTGCGTTACACTGCACCGCGGCTAGCCTCCTGCACCTGTTCTTTCCTCCTGTGATCTACAGTATTCTACACTGTGCTGCGTTACACTGCACCGCCGCTAGCCTCCTGCACCTGTTCTCTCCTCCTGTGATCTACAGTATTCTACACTGTGCTGCGTTACACTGTACCGCCGCTAGCCTCCTGCACCTGTTCTCTCCTCCTGTGATCTACAGTATTCTACACTGCGCTGCGTTACACTGCACCGCCGCTAGCCTCCTGCACCTGTTCTTTCCTCCTGTGATCTACAGTATTCTACATTGTGCTGCGTTACACTGCACCGCCGCTAGCCTCCTGCCCCTGTTCTCTCCTCCTGTGATCTACAGTATTCTACACTGTGCTGCGTTACACTGCACCGCCGCTAGCCTCCTGCACCTGTTCTCTCCTCCTGTGATCTACAGTATTCTACACTGTGCTGCGTTACACTGCACCGCCGCTAGCCTCCTGCCCCTGTTCTTTCCTCCTGTGATCTACAGTATTCTACACTGTGCTGCGTTACACTGCACCGCCGCTAGCCTCCTGCCCCTGTTCTTTCCTCCTGTGATCTACAGTATTCTACACTGTGCTGCGTTACACTGCACCGCCGCTAGCCTCCTGCCCCTGTTCTTTCCTCCTGTGATCTACAGTATTCTACACTGTGCTGCGTTACACTGCACCTGTTCTTTCCTCCTGTGATCTACAGTATTCTACACTGTGCTGCATTACACTGCACCTGTTCTTTCCTCCTGTGATCTACAGTATTCTACACTGCGCTGCATTGGTAATCATGGAACCTCTTTTTCTGCCTAATTGTATCCCGAGCATTCCGCCGTGTTTTTAAACCTTTCAGTATCTACGCTAGCTCATCCCTCTGTGTAATCCCACTCTACCCTTATGCATATGCATACTCTATGGCTGTGCATACATTTGCATCAGATTCACCCTCCCTTCCTTCCCTACCCCTGCCACCTCCGCCAACACTCCTTCCTGTAGCCTCTGAGTGAACTTGTTTACGTTTTAACATTTTCGCTGGCATTTGAACTCGTCCCATCGATTTGTTTATGGTGGAGGGGTTGCGAGGCAGTTCCTTAAAGGGGTTGAAATCGACCGTCTAAATATTTGACTAAGGGGTCAGTGAGAGAGCATCAGGCCCAGGCTACACATCACATCCAGACAGAGGGAGGGAGGGAGCATGGACAGGAGAAGTGGCAGGGTGTCAGCCAGGGGGGAATGGAGGGGTGTCTCAGCAAGAGGGGAAGTGGAGGGGTGTCTCAGCTAGAGGGGAAGTGGAAGGGTGTCTCAGCTAGAGGGGAAGTGGAGGGGTGTCTCAGCCAGGGGGAATGGAGGGGTGTCTCAGCTAGTGGGGAAGTGGAGGGGTGTCTCAGCCAGAGGGGGAGTAGAGGGGTGTCTCAGCCAGGGGGAAGTGGAGGGGTGTCTCAGCTAGAGGGGAAGTGGAAGGGTGTCTCAGCCAGAGGGGAAGTGGAGGGGTGTCTCAGCCAGGGGGAATGGAGGGGTGTCTCAGGCAGGGGGAGTGGAGGGGTGTCTCAGCCAGGGGAGAAGTGGAAGGGTGTCTCAGCCAGAGGGGAAGTGGAGGGGTGTCTCAGCCAGGGGGAAGTGGAGTGGTGTCTCAGCCAGGGGGAAGTGGAAGGGTGTCTCAGCCAGAGGGGAAGTGGAGGGGTGTCTCAGCCAGGGGGAATGGAGGGGTGTCTCAGCCAGGGGGAGTAGAGGGGTGTCTCAGCCAGGGGGAAGTGGAAGGGTGTCTCAGCCAGAGGGGAAGTAGAGGGGTGTCTCAGCCAGGGGGAGTAGAGGGGTGTTTCAGCCAGTGGAGAAGTGGAAGGGTGTCTCAGCCAGGGGGAGTAGAGGGGTGTCTCAGCCAAGGGGAGTAGAGGGGTGTCTCAGCCAGGGGGAGTAGAGGGGTGTCTCAGCCAGGGGGAGTAGAGGGGTGTCTCAGCCAGAGGGGAAGTGGAGGGGTGTCTCAGCCAGGGGGAGTAGAGGGGTGTCTCAGCCAGGGGGAGTAGAGGGGTGTCTCAGCCAGTGGGGAAGTGGAAGGGTGTCTCAGCCAGGGGGAGTAGAGGAGTGTCTCAGCCAGGGGGAGTAGAGGGGTGTCTCAGCCAGGGGGAAGTGGAAGGTGTCTCAGCCAGGGGGAGTAGAGGGGTGTCTCAGCCAAGGGGGAGTAGAGGGGTGTCTCAGCCAAAGGGGGAGTAGAGGGGTGTCTCAGCCAGGGGGAGTAGAGGGGTGTCTCAGCCAGGGGGAGTAGAGGGGTGTCTCAGCCAGAGGGGAAGTGGAGGGGTGTCTCAGCCAGGGGGAGTAGAGGGGTGTCTCAGCCAGGGGGAGTAGAGGGGTGTCTCAGCCAGTGGGGAAGTGGAAGGGTGTCTCAGCCAGGGGGAGTAGAGGAGTGTCTCAGCCAGGGGGAGTAGAGGGGTGTCAGCCAGGGGGGGAAGTGACTGAAGTAGAGAGAGAGTTCCAGAAACAGTCAGAGAGGGAATGCTGTCTCAGCCAGCCCACTGAATACCGAGGAGGATGCACCACTGAGGCCAAGCAGGGAGGCAGGCAGGGAGCACAAATCTCCTTCTCCACAAGAGGGAGGTGCTGCACAATACATTTCACTTCCTGCAGAAGAATAAACAAAACCCAACTTGCACACTCTCTCTCAAAGAAAAAGTTATGTACTTCTGCATAAGTTGCAGACATGAAAGCTGAATTGACAGTATCAGCAGTAAGTACTGTGCCATTGTGTGTGTTTGACAGTAATTACCATGCTTAGCTGTCTCGGTGACATGAAGCAACATTGACTTTTCACTCTGCCCCTTCGTTGTCTATCCATCTTTTAAATAACAAAACAGATGACTCAGATGCTGAAAAAGAGAAAAATAGAAATCATTGAGAAAATTGATTGACTATTAAAAGTGGTGTTTATTGCAGAGTTTGTAAATTGAGTGGCAGTGTCCAGAGGATTACCAGTCACTGTTTTTCACTTTTCATTCCTTTAAAGGATCATCTCTCTCCTTTTCCCTGTCCATCTCTCTCTCTCTCTCTCTCTCTCTCTCCATCTCTATCTCTCTCTCTCTTTCCCTTTCCATCTCTCTGTATTTCTCTCTCTCTGTATTTCTCTCTCTGTATTTCTCTCTCTCCCTCCCTTGCTCGCTCTCTCACTCTCTCTCTCTCTCACTCACTCTCTCTCTCGCTCCCCTTTGTCTCTCTGTCTCTCTCACTTTCTTTCTCACTTTCTCTCTCTCTCTTTCAATTTCTCTCTCTCTCTCGCTTTCCCTTTCCATCTTTCTCTGTATTTCTTTCTCTCTCTCTTTGTATTTCTCTCTCTCTCTGTATTTCTCTCTCTCTCTGTATTTCTCTCTCTCTCTCTCTCTCGCTCCCCTTTGTCTCTCTGTATCTCTCACTTTCTTTCTCGCTTTCTCTCTCTCTCTCTCTCTCTCTCTCTCTCTCTCCCTGTCTCTCTCTCTCTCCCTGTCTCTCTCTCTCTCTCTCTCTTTCCCTACCATCTCTGTCCTTCTCCATCTCTTTCTATTTCAGTCTGTAACCCATAATGATATCTTTCTTCTGATTACAATTCTGTCGCGACAGCCCCAAATCATACAATCATTTTGATAATCCACATTGACTCTGTTACAGTTTACAGTATCCATGTGATCACGTTCACTGTACTACAGCCCGCTAGCCCACTTACAACCATGGCTGCCATGGCGGTAGCCTCAGGGCAAAGACGGTGTCTCATGTAGCAACTCTTTGTACCAATCATGCTAAACTAAATCATACATATTGCATTGAAAAACACTGCAATACTAGTCATTAGCCTCACACAATAATAAGCATTGTACACATATCTCACCATGATATACGTTGCCGTGACGGACAATGGGTTAAAACGACTGTATATGGATGTAGTATTAACTGTAGCTGACATTACACAATGGCTGTCAGACATTGAACTTACAAAAGGATTTGCATCAGAACCATTTCAGAGACACTCGGCTTCACGCAAGCTCGGCTCTGCATAATCCACTTGTTATTTGGACTTGTTTAAATAATGGTAATTACTGATCTCTTTACATTTTATTCCCCCCAGTAACAAGCTGCGTCTCCTCTTTCTCTTCTTTCTTACACACCGTTTTGTGTTGCCGGGGAGTCTGTTGTTGTCATGGTGCTCAGAAGCCGTGCCAGATGTCATAGTCAAGTTTGTGAAAGAAAATAAAAAATCACGCCAGAGGCTATTGTGTTGTCACTGATTTAGATGAGATACAAAGATGTTAAAATGTTAGACTTGCCCTACAAAGCCTTTATTCTTTTTGGAGCTAGATAGTACATTTACCTTGAGGGTGAACAGCCTTTTGCTCTGCTAGATGCTAACCCAGAGTAAAGCGCCATTTAAAATCAACATGAACGGCTACATATCAAAGTTTGACACTGACTAGTTCTGATACAATGTACTTGGTTCCTCTATTGCTATATATTGCTGCTGTTTCTATCACTACTGTGTTGGTGAAAATACTATTATCAATACCACTGTTATCAGTGACATATTATGGGAATGTTACAGAATTGAGTGCGTTTTGGTTGTGGGATTTTAGCACATTTTAAAAAAACAAATGTTGCAGCAATTGCTGCATCTTGCAATGTAGAGTGTGGCAATGTGTGTTAAAATTGCATCAATCCATCCATTTAAGGCCTACCTCAATTGTTCTAATACATTATCTAACGCATACTGTTTTTGTCAATAGGACAGTTGACATTACAAAAACCTTTGTTTTTATATTAATAATAGACCTACATATGACATTTTTCTATATTGCCATTGCTGGAGAACATCATTATCATAAGAGATATACAGTGACTTAGATAAATCAATTGACTTTATTGCCATGTCATGAGTACATTGCAGTTCAATGCAAATTAATTCATATGACTCACTCAAATCATGTACTTTGCCAATACAATTATACACTCACTGCATTTAGCACAATTTGAGTTGGGTATTACAATGAATGGCACATTTAAAGAGAGCATTGCAAAACATAACATTTTATTAGTTCAGTCCGTCATTCTAAAGAAAAAAAACTATTTTGTGAATTTGCTGCGTTGACTACTATTTTTGTGGCTAGACAGGTGTTTCCCAACCTTGGTCCTCCAGTACCCCCAACAGTACACAGTTTAGTTGTAGCCCTTGACAAACACCTCATTCAACTCATTGAGGTCTTGATGATTAGTTGACAAGTTGAATCAGGTGTGCTTGTCCAGGGTTACAGTAAAAATGTGTTCTGTTGGGGGTACTGGGGGACCAGGGTTGGGAAACACTGGGATAGACCATTGACCATACACTCTGATTTAATGTTCATGCACACTCTGGCTTATGCAAATGATGGATTTTCCATGACTGGCTTTTTCCAATACTACTGTTCAATTAACATGTAAAATAAATAAAGAATACATTAGATCTACATTGGAGCTGAAGTTTGTAGTGTTTTTAAGTTTATATAATGTATCATGTCGATAATGTTGATGTACTGTGCAGGATTTGCAAAGCAAATCTTTATATTCAGTGAGAATAGTAATGTCATTGAATAGTTTTTGAATGTGACTTTTTTTTGTCATGCAGATTATAAAGGCAAGACCTTCTTTAATTGATATATTTGGCCCAAATCAATGTAGTATCTCATGTTGACATACAGAAAAAGTACATCACAATCAACTTATTTAACTTAGCACGTTTATCCTGTGTACCTTTTATTTCATCTTAAAAGGGTGTTCCATGTCACCAGAGAAAATGGGTCTAGCCTTACAATGACAAAGGGATATGCTACTTCTTTTAAAGTTCTTGTAATATGTATATTGTGTAAAATATATAGAATGTGCTTGTTACCTTCAGTGAGTATCTTGCAACCGAGGTTGTTCGGGAAGCAAATCCATTAATTTGTGTGTTTATTACTATATGCATGTTGCATTTTTATTTTGGTTCAGGGTATATTGTGTGGGGATAGGAGTTACTGGGAATGAATTAGACTGTAACATTTTATATTTGGGCAATAATTCATCAACTAAATTCTATTAGTTTAATTTACGGATAAGCAAATTTTCACTACCGGCACGGCAGTAAACATCGTTAATCAAAATATCTTATTTTGATGAAGCCGTTTTAAAATGTTTAATAAAAGACATAAAAGAGGGTAACTCTCGCTGTGTGCATCTTTCCATTGTCGCGGTAATTAATAGCCAAACAGAGTTTTTCTGCAACCAATAGGGATGAAGAATGACAATGGGGACAATAGTGCATTATAATTTCACCTCAAGTGATGATCATTGTGTATTACTACAGGAGTAGCCTCACTGCTAATGCTGCCTCACACAATACTGGGACACCACGGCCAATTACATCTGACATGTAAATGACCAGATCTGTATTGCTGTTGCTCATTGGATAGTGGGTGGCCTCTGGGTGTGTTCCTTATTGGGGGGAGGTCGGGGAGAGGAGGGGGAGAGGGAGCTTGATGTTTGTTTATGGGTAGGAAGCAGTGGTAGATTATTGCCATGTCTGCCAAACAGTGCCATTTTTTTCAACATATGTTACTGATCTACATACTCACCTCAGTGGTCTAAAATTAATTCTCAATTTACATGAAGCTGAATATCAGCAACCGAGGTAAGACATGCAATGTTCCCTGTCCCTGTCTTGTAGCTTCCATGGCCTATTGTCACGCCCTGGTCTAAGTATTTTGTGTTTTTCTTCATGTATTGGGTCAGGCCAGGGTGTGGCATGGGGTTTTTGTATTGTGGTGTGTTTTGTCTTGGGGTTTTGGTGTGTATGTATTGGGATTGTAGCTAGTGGGGTTATCTAGCAAAGTCTATGGCTGTCTGGAGTGGTTCTCAATCAGAGGCAAGTGTTTATCGTTGTCTCTGATTGGGAACCATATTTAGGCAGCCATATTCTTTGAGTTTGTCGTGGGTGATTGTCCTATGTGTCGTTGTTCCTGTCTCAGTGTTAGTTTACACAAGTATAGGCTGTTTCGGTTTTCGTTAAGTTCTTTGTTTTGTAGTTTTTGTTATTGATTCGTGTTTTACGTTCATTAAACATGGATCGCAATCTACACACTGCTTGGTCCGTTGGTGGTGGGTGATTCTGTTACGGTTTTCTAGGTGTGAAGGAGAGTCGGACCAAAATGCAGCTTGTAGATTGCGATCCATGTTTAATCAACAAACGTAAAACACGAATCAATATTCAACACTACAAAACAAAGAACTTAACGAAAACCGAAACAGCCTATACTTGTGTAAACTAACACTGAGACAGGAACAACGACACATAGGACAATCACCCACCACAAACTCAAAGAATATGGCTGCCTAAATATGGTTCCCAATCAGAGACAACGATAAACACCTGCCTCTGATTGAGAACCACTCCAGACAGCCATAGACTTTGCTAGATAACCCCACTAGCTACAATCCCAATATATACACACCAAAACCCCAAGACAAAACACACCACAATACAAAAACCCCATGCCACACCCTGGCCTGACCCAATACATGAAGAAAAACACAAAATACTTAGACCAGGGCGTGACACCTATATTGTTGGCCTAATGAAACACAGCCATTCGAGACTTCACGTTGTTGACGTCACTAAGTGAGGTGTAACCCCCCCCCCCTCTCTCTCTCTATGGCCCGCTGTCCACAGCAGGGATGAGGAATCACACGTTCCCTGCCTTAAGTGCCATTTGTTAATGAAGGCCAAAGTGTCAGATGATAAATATAACGGAAGAAAAATGACACATGTAAGTGATCTCATTTGAGAGCATTACATTTGAATTTATTGGGGTACTTAGAGGGGACAGAAAGGCCGTGACTCTGAGCACGGGAGGGAGCGGGATGCAGATGAGTGTTGAGTTATGATGAGATGAGAGAGTGCTGTGTGCCTACGTGTATTATCATACTGGAGGGCTCTGACTGGGACCATTAGCTGGGCCCTATTATGCCAACTAAGGGTGGGGGCCGGGGCCCTTACACCTCCAGTGCCCTTTCCCCTCCTCTGACAGTGCAGAAGACTCTAACCATAACACTTAGTCTGTATATAAGTATGCCATACCAGTGGAGGCTGGTGACTTGAAACATTTAGGAGGATTGTAGACTTACAGTACAGGCGCTGAACGCATGGCGACAACAAAGTGTTTTAACATAAAACATTCAATAAAGACATTTATAGTACAATATTATGGGGCACGGGAATGAGAGGGCTACTTACACAGTGTTGGAAAGGGAAAACAGCAGTGATTGAGTGAGGGTATGTGGCATGAGTTGAGGTGTTCAGAGGCTTGACCAGTGGAAGACAGGATTTGACTGGGAAGGCAAAAGACTATAAGACTACACACCACACAGTTAGACAACAGAGCTAAGAATGAGTTAGTCCAAGCAAGGAGGAAAATCATTGATGTGTAATAACGTGATTGTGTTTGTGATTGACTCTACATACACTAATGAGATAAAATTGATAGGGGGACTCACAGTGCTTGGATGGGAAACCTTTAATGTGCCAGTGGATGAGAGGGCCCATGAGACATGGATTCAGTTCATGTCAGGAGAAAGTTGACAATGGCAGCTGAGTGGAGTAGTCATCACCTCTTAATCAGGGAAAATGAGGGGACTTAGCTGTAAATACAAATAGCAGATACAGTCCATTACAGCTGCGCCATCGTAGGTTTGGACAACGAGTTTCTCTATGAACTTAAACTCAGACATCTCAAAATTCATGAAGGCAAACACAGACTGCGCATCTCACCCACTTGACACATCAAGCCCAAGAAACATTCCTGAATAAAGCCCTGATCATCCATGTACCTGACAGTAACTGACAACTGCAAGCAGACTGGTGGTACAATAGGTCCCAGAGTGGTGGGGCTATTTTTAACAGTTGATCAGACTGAAAAATCGTCTCGTTTTCATCCCATACAGCATGTCAGATTTCTAATGTTTAGGTGTAGCCTAGGCTACTGCAACATTTATGTTGTGAGTTTTTGCTTGTGTCTGTCTGGAGTGATTGTGTTATAATCTTTGCTAAATTAGTACCGGAGAAAAGTGGAAAGCCTACCTTAGCGCACATGAAAAAATGTGTTGCGTCAACCTCTACCTTTAATATAACTTTTAATCGATGATGCAATGGAAGCTATCAAATGATTCAGAATTGTTTTCAACATCCCAGAAAAGACAGTAGAATGTGTTTTATATATATTTTTTTCATTATTAGCCCCTCCCCCCCTTCGGGGACAAATATCTGCGTTTCTTTTACAGGTTTTTTGCTACATATACATTTGACATAGAATTTTATATAACAATTTAAATTGAAAATCAAGTGTAGTTTTTTGTACCAGTTCATAAACCATGTGCCATGGAATTGGTACTTTGAAAATCTACTCCCATTTCTTTTGCAACCTGTATGGCACAGCTGTCAACATTTTTGTCCTCAGATGAAACTGGAATATTTTTCTATTTATGCCAGTTCCTTTCAACCAATTTGTATCTTTAATATATGGCAGGCAAACAAGTTCCCGACCTTCTCCCTTATCCTCTTGCCTCCTCCATGTTAGTAGGTAGTGCTGCAATCAGTTGGTTGTAAATCTGGATTGAGCAGATATTCCCATATATTTTTCGATAACTGCATATGTGACATAACTCCTCCATTTCTATACATAATATCATTAATAAATATAATTTAAAAAAAATTAAATCCATAAAGAATGTTTTTTTAAATGTATTAATCAGTATATTTGAGTTGAACCATAACATCTTTTGTAATATTTGTTCGATCTTCTCTGGAGGATAAAACTGAAATTGTAACCAGCTTTGTATGGCTTGTTTAAGAAAGGGCAATACTTTAAACAACATTTCAATTTCAATTAGTAGGAAATGAGAAGTTGTAATCTGTATGAATGCAGAAATACAATTCTTAAACGAAGGATGAGCCTTTCTTAATAATTTACTGAAGAATCATTTTGGGTTCAAGTATAATTTGTGTATGAGTGAAGCTTTTAATGAGAGGTTTATAACGTTTTAATATTTGATCATTTTAGCCCCCAAACTCATATTAATTATTAATTTTCTCTGGCTTAGCATTCCAAATGAAATGAAATATGTTTTGCTCATATGATTTAAAAAATGAGTCATCTGGAATAGGCAGTGCCATTAGTAAGTAAGTACACTGTGACAGGACCATAGAGTTAATAAATGTGATTTTTCCATAAATAGACAAGTATTTACCTCTTCATGGTTGCAGAATGTTATCTATTTTTGCGAACTTTCTATTGAAATGAATTGTGATAAGTTCATTTCTATTTTTTGAGATGTGAATACCAAGTATGTCTACTTCACCATCTGCCAATTTTATTGAAAAACTACAAGGTAGTGTAAACACTGTATTTTTTAACGATCCAATACGTAATATGCACTTGTCATAATTAGGTTTCAATCCAGAGAGACTAGAAAAGTGATCAAGATATTCAATGAGACTGTGCAGGGATCCAGAATGCGGACTAGAGTCATCGGCATAAATTGACACTTTTGTTTTTATCCCCTGGATTTCTAACCCCTTGATGTTCTTTTTGGATCAATTTTTAATAGCTAGCATTTCAATGGCCATAATAAATAGATATGGAGACAAGGGACAGCCTTGTTTTACTCCTCTTAAAAGCTCAATACTTTCTGAGAAGTAACCATTATTTACTATTTTACATCTGGGGTTGATGTACATAACTTTAACCCGTTGTATAAGAGATTCACCAGAATTATAGTAATCTAGGCATTTATATATAAATTCTAGTCGTACTTTATCAAACGCCTTTTCAACATCTGCTATGAAGATGAGGCCTGGTATTTTCGATATTTCATAATGTTCAATTGTTTGAAGTAATTGTCGCATACTATCTCCAATATATCTTCCGTGTAAAAAACCTGTTTGATCAGGATGAACAATATCTGGTTAAACCTTTTTATTCTATGTGCTATGCATTTCACCGGGATTTTCACATCACAGAATTGAAGTGTTAGAGGCTTCTAGTTTTTTAAATAGGACTGGATCTTTATACTTACCACCTGAGTCCTGTTTTAGTAGTAATGAAATAATATCTTCTTGTTGAGTACATGAAAGTCTACCATTTGTATAAGAGTAATTAAAACATGCTAACAATGGTTCTTTGAGTACCTCAAAAAAGGTCTGATGTCCCTCTACTGGTATACTGTCAAGCCTGGGTGTTTTTCCAGACTGAAAAGATTTTAATGCCTCAAAAGGTTCCTCTTCTGTAAATTGGCCTTCACACAGGTCTTTCTGTACATTTGTTAATTTTACATTATTATTATTATTAGGGAAGAAATTTTTACAGTGGAAGATGCGATGGAAGCTATCAAAACATTCAGAATTGTTTTAGACATCCCAGAAAAGACAGTGGAAAGTTTGAGATGTTCACCAAGTTAAGCATCATAATGTGTAATTACCTCTGCAAGCTCCTTGTAGTTGCCCTTGTTAACTAAACTTTCCCTCTCATCGTGTCCTTTAGAAGCAAATTCTTGCATGCCCTGCTTTCTTTTACTTTGTTTAGCTGAACGATCAATGTTAATCAGGTCACTGTACCCATCTTTTGACCAAGGCTCAGAGCTTCCAAAAAGCAGGCAAGGCCAGCAATGCAGGTGGCCTGATGAAAGGCTCCCTGTTACCCAGCTATATTTTTGATACCTGTTGGTATTGAACGCCCTCACCTTTTCATCCTTCTTCATGAAAATGATCTCAGGCAGAGGTTGACCATCGCTTTTAATTTCCACCTTTTCTGTGTACCCCAGAGAAAGAAAGGTGTTCTTCAACAAAAAGTCTACAATATTTTCAGCAGTGTTGGCCATTCTACCATTCTGGCGGAGAAAACTCCACACTCGTGCTGGTAGCTAGCTAGCTACTGAAGTTTATTTTTATGAAATTTCACAGAGGAGCCTCCACTGTGCCAGACAACTGAGCCCTGCAAGTTCTTACTTTTACGTTTCATGCTAATGCATGTTTGGTTTAGTTGCAGTGACTACGCCCATAGTGAGCTGTCAACTATTCTCTAGGTCCCCACAGTATATGAAAATGAAAGATGCATCCATCTTTCAACTGGTTGACACAATTTGGATGGCAGAAGAGGAATTATATATCCAATCAATTTCTTGGCCTCAATGCATTTAGTAAATACGGCTGCATATTTTTGTAAGAGGGATGTTGACAGAAAATCAAAAGCAATGTAGCGGCAGTATCCCATAATGTAGACTTAGTTCTACTTTACACTCCTCTTACAAGATCTAAAACAATCAAGCCCTTCACGAGAGCTTGTTATTTTCTCCTATAATAAGTGTAACGGCTTTTCATCATTCCTCCACCCAACTGATTGTGTTTGCACAGGAAGCTCTCTGGAATATGCTTGTATGCTGAAAAGAAAAAAGACAAAATGTGGCAGGGGTTTTATTTTGGAGCATCCCACACTCATTTTCTTATTCATTCCTCCTCTCAGAGTTTGTGTCTTTGTCAGATGTTATTGAGGACTGGAAATATCTTCATGGCGTATCGACGGCTCGGCATGAAGGTGGCACAGCATGGCGTCAGGAACTGGGCGGCAGATTTCTCCCTCTCTTTAATATGAGGCAAAGGAGCTTGTGTGAGATTTACCAAAGAGTATTTGTGCAATTAGGTGCGGATGGAGAGTCTCAGAAAGTCTCCTCTTGTAACTTTTTTGTGGGCCGCTCCTGCCTTGGCGCCTTCGCTGTCTCCTCGCACCTACCACCTTCATGTTTGTCAGAGTCTAGTTCTTAGAGCATTTGATGGCAAGTCTGGGTAGCTTTGTGTCTGTTTCTTCATACGTTAAAGATATCACACATTTCTTCACAACACCTGGTAAGTTCTGGAGACACAGTGAAGTCACAACCATGATCAGAGAAGTCACAACCAAATGTTCGAGGTCTCCCTTCTCTAAGTGGAGGCGGGGTTGGGCCGGGCCTGACAGGTTTATTTCAGGGGAGGCCCTGTGTCACTTTGTGACAGGGTCCTTACGGCTCTGCCACCACCAGTCTGTTATGTGTCTTCCTCTCACAAATGACCGTTTAACCGTCTTTTCAGCACCCTGACACCTCGTCTGTTATTACCACATTGTCTCTCTTCCCACTGCATACATGTGTGAGGCTATGCCCTGAAATGTGCTGTGCTTTTCCTCAGCTCTCCTACAGCAGGCATCACTGTATTCACTCCTCAGCAGAATACATTCCATACCAGAAGGTTGACATGCTGTTTTGTTGCCATGGTAAGTCCCTAAAAAATAGTTTTTTTCTATTTTGGCCTGGATCATTTTATCTTGGCAGTATATGGAGCCTGTTGCCCTCAGGGACAGATTTAAATGTGTGTGGGTCTTCAAGGATTTCTCTGCAGAAAAGCTGTTTGGATGGAAGCCACTCCGCCATACAAGTGCAACTGAATTGTGTCATTTCAGGTTTTCTAGTCGTTGCTGGAACCAAAGGAAAGTCAAAATGGGAAGCAAAAAAGACAAAACAAAAGCTGATAAAAATGGACCTGATTGGATTATTTCAGAGTTGGCATGTTCTGAAGGAAGTATTGGTTATGTCTTATCACTGCCTGCCTTACAGCTAAATGAATCAGAAAAAGCACAGCTTCCTGAAAGACAACCGGGAGATTGTTACTGTAAATAGGGAGTTGAAATGGTTTGGGCTCTACACAGCTAAGCGCTACCATCAGTAAGTGAGTAGCTAGTTGCATATTCTGAAATGTGTGGATGGTCACATTGTATGGAGCAGGCTACTAGGTCAAACCAAATGACTTCCAGGTGTCTGAGACATTATGAGACATACAATTTTGAATTGCGACCAAAATATAATGCAAAAATAAAATGTGACTAAAGTTTTTTTTTTAAAAGTCTCCCAAAATATGACAAATCTCAAGACAGTTTGTGACATAACATGACATGGTTTTATGTGAAAAGAAAAACACGTATGCATGTGGAAAAGTGGCCTGGATTCTACTGTTCCCTAATATCTGTTGCAACATCACAAGCACTGCTGTAATGTCAAACCTCACTGCGCAAGCACTCCTGTATTGTCAAACCTCACTGCACAAGCACTCCTGTAATGTCAAGCCTCACTGCACAATCACTCCTGTAATGTCAAACCTCACCGCACAAGCACTCCTGTAATGTCAAACCTCACTGCACAATCACTCCTGTAAAGTCAAACCTCACTGCACAATCACTCCTGTAATGTCAAACCTCACTGCACAATCACTCCTGTAATGTCAAACCTCACTGCACAATCACTCCTGTAATGTCAAACCTCACTGCACAATCACTCCTGTAATGTCAAACCTCACTGCACAATCACTCCTGTAATGTCAAACCTCACTGCACAAGCACTCCTGTAATGTCAAACCTCACTTCACAAGCACTCCTGTAATGTCAAACCTCACTGCTGGAGGCTTTATGCTAAACCATAATCATCAGTTTTGATATCACCATCTCTCTCACTCAAATCAAATCAAAGTTTATTGGTCACGTACACATATTTGCAGGTGTTATAGCAGGTGCAGTGAAATGCTTATGTTACTAGATCCAACAGTGCTGTAGAATGCCTCACAAATACAATACAAATACACAGATCATGTAAAAAAAATATTTAAAAAAATGACAGAACGGATCCAATCAACAACCCAGGATAGATATATTAGAGTGAGCATCTGTCAGAATACAGAATATAAATACGTGGTGTGTAACGACAGTATTCATTTGGATTGAAAATGGTATGTACAGTAGAAGGTGTATTAGGATGAGCTATGTATAGTATACAGTATATACATACACAGAGCGTAAACAGCAGTATAGAAACAGAATATGAGGTGACCAGCGTTCTACATCTCCATATCACTTTCAATTAGTGCAACTGTGCTTAACATCCCTTTATTGTGGGAAACACAATAAACACAGCTGTGAGGAGAAAACACAGGTTCCATGTTTCAGGAAGTGGTGGCAATATTTACTACTTCCAAACCAGGAAGGGGAATTTTAATTGACAGTGAGCTGTAAGTGCTAAATCCGGAGGAGAAACGTTGAGTAGTTTATACCTTTTCTATTCTAGTTTAACATGCCACAAATAATGTAATGATGCCTGGAAAGACGCTGTCAACATATGATCAGAAACTAAACTGCCTTCTTTGAACCAGTGCAATGTAAAAAAATATGTTGACTGATTATCTACAGTACAGGCTGCATTAAACCAATTGTTTCAATCCCCTAATGATATTAGTACCTCGGTAGAACTATATTTCCCATAATTCCCATAATTAAACCAAAATCATTACTCAACGTTGGGTTCATGCAATGTATAGTCGAAAATTGAGTTTTAGACAGAAACATGAAGAAGAGGAACAAAATGGCCACACCGTCTTAGCCTGCAGAGGCCTCTGAGGAGTAGCTGAGACTGAAGCTGTTCTGGGAAGTGTCATTAAGAGAACACTTCCTACATCTGGGGATTTGAACCAACTTGCCTCTGGTCAATTGCCTGTTACCCTTATGAACTGTTCAGGATTGGTGTACTGCATGTACTGTGGAACAGGTTATGATCACAGAAAAGAGGCTAGCTATTTATTGGTGTAGCTTTACATTTCTATCAAAGTCACAACAAAAATGATAGAATATATGTTGTATTGACTTAACAAGCTTTCCCTCCCCTTTTCATTCTGGACCCCTGTATCATAGGGAGCCCTTTTAATTCTGCTGTGACATATCCCGGACTCCTTCTTTAACACCTCTCCCTCTGGACAAGGGGTGTGAACTGATATCTTGTGTCAGCTAGCAACAGGGAACGGATGGTGAGATGAAGATGGAGGGAGTGGGTCAGAAGGTTTAGTCTTGAGGAAGAAGGGGCCTTGAGGAAGACTGGGAAAGAGAAAAAGACAGGAGAAGGGAGGAGCGAGGGAAGGAGAGCATGAGATTTCTCAGTCACCTCGGTAGGAAATGATTTATTACAGAGTTCGATCAATGAGGCTTTGGAGCCATTTCCCATGTATTAGTCCACAGTGACATCAGCTCGAGGTGTATTTACGGCTGCACTTCAATAAGAGGCAGAACAAACCATTTCTGCAGCGAAAGCCTTATACATAGAGCCAGGACCAGAGTTCAGTGTGAAACACTTTGATTTAGCCCTCTGAACTCTCCCAGGAAAGAAATCAGCACTCATAATGCCAATTCCAGTATGATCATAGCCCAAGGATATGGACCTCTTTGTCCATCATCACTGGGTCTGCCAACCAGGGCACCATTAATAACTAATGCAATCACCCTCACGAGCTGAACTTTAGAACCCCAACCAAAGAGATACATGCATCACAGTTCCAGTGAATAGAAGGAGAGGGAATGAGTCACCCTGTGAGGCGCATCATACATCTGTATGAACTCATAGCTCTGCAGCTGGCCTTGCCCGAGGGGTGTGAAGTTATAGCCCTGCTCATTAGAGATGAGGTCACGTTTTGGGATTCAAACGGGAAGCCCAAATCAAAGGAACACGTGTGAACGAGTGTGTACACGCTGGAATTAGAATGCACAGGAGTGGATGAGAGAAAACATACGGGCTGTGAGCGTCAACAGCGTCAACATTTGTGTGTGATTAGATAGCTTCAATTCACATGCACTGGTAGCATATGCCAACTGAACTGTCACGAGAACCGATAATAAACAGTTGTTTGTTATGTTCGCTATGTAACTCTTGTGAATGATTATAGTGTGTTCCTTTTGACTCATCTTATATGTTCTAAGAGAGCCACCGTACCTGCCTGCTCTAAACAGTTTTGTTAGATCACCAATGTGAGGACAGTTGTAGCTAATACGCCTAAGCAGTTTATAAATAATTTAGCCAGTCTAGTTTTTTCTACACTACAGTGTTTTCACATTAAATCCGAGTTCTCCCGAGTTTCCCAGCCGTAGCCTGCTTAGGCTATATGCCTGTGATAGAAATTCTTTATAAACTGCTCGGTGTACTAGCCCCAACTCTTCTTCGTGAGCTAACATAACAACTGTTAGTGTAGGCAGGTGAGGTGGCTCTCGTAGGACATATAAGGTGAGCAAAAAAGAACACACAACAATCATTCACAAGGGTTACATAGCGAAAATAACAAATACAACTGTTTGTTATGGATTCTCGGGATAATTCAATTGGCATACGCTATGCAGTACATGTGAATCGACAGTCTCTACTCTAGTGCGCAAATTTTGACACTGCTCCTAACATAGAAGGAGCTGGAAGAGAAGCTGAACTGGTAGGCTAGGCACTTATTTTGAAAGATAGGAAAACATTAAGCAGAAAGTATCGGGAGAGTTATTTAGGTGTGTGTGTGTGTGTGTATTTGTGTGCGTGTGTGTGTTCGCATGCACTCTACTATGACGGTATGGACCATTGAAGATCTCACAGTGATCCTTTTTAGGATGTTCCAATTCCCTATAAAGGCAAGGCCAATGTTTCATCTTTAGATTAATTTAGTATAATTATTTATCTTCTTTGACATTCTCAAAATGGACCCCTTTAATTAAAAAAACGTATACAACTGTAGTCAGTCAAGGCCCATCTAAATGTTTAAACATCAAGTGAAAGAATAAGGCTGTTAGACCTGAAGTTATGTCGCCAGGAAAATTTCACAAAGATTCCTCTCAGATTTATAGGCACTTACCTAGGAGCCTGAGTCAATATTCATAAACCAAGACCCCATCCACTATCACTGCTTGTAAATAAATAGAGATATGCCTCTTTTATAGACAGCATCAATTTAAAATATTACCACCAGCACAATTTTACCACACACATTAATATTTTACAGCACATTGTATTTTAGCTCATTGAATCTTTCAGTTTCATGGCTGGCCCCATCGATTTGATCCCAGGCCCGTTATAAGACTCAGTAGGTGTACCGAGTGTACAGTTTGGCTGCTGGTTGTCCAAATAATTTGGAGTTTAAATATCATAAATCCAATGTGTCATCGAGTAGACCCTCTCACCGGCACAATACACTTGTGACCATTTGCTACTTTTAATGACATTGCATTAGACTTAAACAGTTTAGTTCCTGTCCCCAGAGATTCGAAGTAGTGAGAATAGTCCAAGTTTCCTTTACTGAACATTTGTCATTTACATTTTAGTCATTTAGCAGATGCTCTGGTCCAGAGAGACTTACACTTAGTGGATTCATCTTAAAGTCATAGTAAGATCATTTTAGTCATTTAGCAGATGCTCTGGTCCAGAGAGACTTACACTTAGTGGATTCATCTTAATGTCATAGTAAGATCATTTTAGTCATTTAGCAGATGCTCTGGTCCAGAGAGACTTACACTTAGTGGATTCATCTTAAAGTCATAGTAAGATCATTTTAGTCATTTAGCAGATGCTCTGGTCCAGAGAGACTTACACTTAGTGGATTCATCTTAAAGTCATAGTAAGATCATTTTTCTTCGATAAAAGTAGCTATCAGCAAAGTCGTTGCTAGCAATAAAAGACGAGTGCGAGTGTTAGTCCAAGCAAGGCACGGCTGTTAGTTTATAACCTTTTTCAAAGATACTTTTGGACAGCGTCTTTAAATCAACCATCTCTCCAGTTTTTATATGCTTTACTTACCATGAAAACAAGCTATTGAATCATGTTTGAAACGCTAAGTTTCCATCATTAGCAAATAGAACCTAACTTGTACATGCTTCGTTATGGCTGAAATAAAGTGTAACATCTGCATGTGTGATTGTGTTTAAGTGTCAAAACAACAATAATGAGAGAACATTGTAATGATCTGCCAATGGAGTTCCATATCACCATCTACAGGCTGTATGTTAGAGTTAATAGCTTTGATATTATGGGCCATTTTACAGTTCTCAACATGTTTAGCAAGAATATTCCCCATGGATAATTTAGACATTTTATTTGTTCATGCCCGTGTTTAAGTGTTGTCCCATCAACAATGCTTATGACCGCTGACATTCCTTCACAGATGATGGTGTTGTCCTCGTTTGTGCCTGTTTGCTGATGGAAAGATTTCTTGGATAAAGGACTTTTCCTTTTACCTGGATGTTGCATCAGTTGTCACAGAGCTTTTATTACAGTCAATAATAATGAAAACATTATTTGTATAGCGATTTTTAATACATTTGAACAGTGATGATTTTAGCATGTCAATCTTGGTGGGGCAAAAAAATAAAAAATACTTGGGATCAATCAAATTTATTTATAAAGCCCTTCTTACATCAGCTGATGTCACAAAGTGCTGTACAGAAACCCAGCCTAAAACCCCAAACAGTAAGCAATGCAGGTGTAGAAGCACGGTGGCTAGGAAAAACTCCCTAGAAAGGCCAGAACCTAGGAAGAAACCTAGAGAGGATCCAGGCTATGAGGGGTGGCCAGTCCTCTTCTGGCTGTGCCAGGTGGAGATTATAACAGAACATGGCTAAGATGTTCAAATGTTCATAGATGACCAGCAGGGTCAGCAGGATGCATGCCACTAAAGCGACAACACAACACTAAACAATACATCAATTGCACTATAATGGTGACAAACGGTGCCCACAAACTGCTAGGGCCTACAGTACAAAAACCTGTCCCAACAGCAGAGTCCCAACAGCAGTCCGCACACCTTACCGCTGCTACACCTGGCTATCAGTGGAGCCTTGTCTGGCAGCGAAATAGTTCATTCAGCCTCATTTACTACCTGTTAAAAAAACACAGCTGAAACAGCTGACTTGCTTAAACAAATGTGGTTTCTACTGACAATTGAGATGTACAAACTATGGCATAAGGGGACGACAAGCGGCAGAGGCAATCCGTCATTTTGATGAGCGAGCTAGAATGGACGTAGTTAATATAACTATTTGTTCTGCACTTTTGAAATGTACAGCAACATAATTCAGAACATGGTCCGTTCTTACAGTGTTCTCCCTGCACACCAAGTTAGAACCGTAGGATAAATAAAGGGGGCATATAAGCAGACAATGAAAGCTCTTACAACATTTAATGATTACATTTCTCTAAAACAGGTTATTGGCTACATGTGCACCACCAATTCAGAAGGGGGAAATATACCAAATTATTAGGGTGAGGCACATGGGCTACTAACAGCTTACTACACAACATACACTTATTATTACTTTCTTAGCTACAGGACACATATCTCCCTGGCATACACTACATTTTTGGACTCACCTGTTGTTCTGTGCTCACTTCAACATAATACAAATATTCCAAAATATTCCAAAACATGTATCTTGTTTGCAATATGTCACTAAGGTATAACGTCCTTCAGATATTTCTTTCTGGACTATCTGTTCATGCATGTATGAAGCTGTTATTCAATGCGTTTCTATGTGCTAACAGCAGTACGGATAAATTCAATGTTTCATAACAAAAAAAAACTAAATCAAACATCTAATTGATTATTGATATTTGATATGACCATCTTAAAACAAGTACATATGTTAGCTTAGTAGAACCCCCCCACCATCTAGCACTAATCAACAACCAACTTGACAGAGCTTGAAGAATTTTAAATAGAATCATGTACAAATATTGCACAGTCCAGGTGTGCAAAGCTCTTACACTTTGAATGGAGACTCCCTTTCTATTTCTATGACTAACACTAATGTATACTGGACTAGAGACTGAAAAGACATGGCTCCATCGAAGAAGACTGACTGTCTGTCTGTCTGACTGTCTGTCCGACTGTCTGACCTTCCGACTGTCCGTCTGTCTGCCCGTCTGTCTGACTGTCTGTCTTTTTTCCTTATCTCGTCACTTTGCTCTCTGTCTCTCTCTCGCTCTCTCTTTCTTTCTCCCTCTCCCTCTCCCTCTCTCTGACATGCACTGTGAAATGCCTTTCTTCTCCAGGTGAGTCTGGTCTGATACCCAGGCCCTCTGCTCTTGTCAGAAGGCTCCCAGGCTATCCAGGCTCTCCCGGGACCATGTTTCACACACCAAATTGACGTCTCCGAGTGGAAATGACAGTTTCAGCAGGATTTGCCATTCTAAACCTCTTCAAACCCATGTGATCTCATCCATTCTGTCTCAGAGGGATTGGGTTGAAATGTACTGGAGCTTCAAAAGCCAATGAACAGTGCCTGTGTGAATGAGGCTAAGATACTTTCCTATCAGAAAAATACCAAAAATAAAATGCTGGCAATGTAAAACTGCCTTTTTGCTCTGAACAAAGACTAAGAAGTAGGAGGTATTGCCCGGGGATATTGCAACCGCATTCCTCAACCGTTTTGAAGAGAGACGTATAATGTTCTCTGAGAAATCAATAGCTACAGTACATTCATTTTCCTGTTTAGATGCCTGTCTGCTGTTTGCTTCATTTTGTTAAAACAACTCAGAAAAGAGATATAGCCACAAGCAATGAAAGAGATACTTTTCTCTGAAACTTGACTTTCTATTTCAATCTATGTGCAATCCTATTATTGCTGTGATGCTAATGCACTGCAGTTGATTCTTGAAGTAAGAAAAAACCCACCATGTACCTTACTACATTAAATTCTCCCATAACGTGCCCCCTTAGTTTATCAAGGGTGAGTGATGATATCATTTGACTCTAGAGTATGGAGGGGGGGGGGGCTGTTCCCTCCCCAAAAGCCCCCTGCCTGCAGACATTTGAGTCACCAAGTCTTTCAGAGACTACACATTACTCTTGGGGGTCTTAGTCACTGGCATAATGGATGGGGCCTGGTTTGAAAGAGGTACACCTTTAGGGCTCTTCATGCAACCCTCCTATTCTCTCCAGCACACACTCTGTGAAGGCCCTCTTTCTCAGGCCTGCGAGTAGGGAGCCCTGTAATAGCCTCTAATTGATAGGGAGGTGTTAGGGTCTTTCTGCCTGAGAGTGAGGATTAAGTGTGTGTGTGTGTGGGGGGTTTAGAGCGGTCCTGGTTCGGTCCCATAATGACTCATTCATTTTGTGGTGTTTTTGTGGTGGTTGGCTCATTACGAGTCCACAGAGGAGCAGGAACAATGCGCTCTGTAGGTAGGAGGTGATTTTAAATAGTTGGGGCTCTACACTTCCCAACAAAGGAAGGAACAGAACAGTGAATGGGAATGAGCAGATGCAATAGAAGTGACAGACGTAAATTGTAGAGTCTACAGTACCTCCAAGTGCTTTTGCTTTGTCCAACTTCAGATTTTAATTAGCTAGTTGGGTGTTTCATTTCAGATGTGATGCCTGGTGTCTGTTTCTCTCCCCCAAAAATGAATATACTTGATGCAAAGAAGGGAGAAATGCATGTTTTCTATACATAAACACATTCAAATCAAATCAAAGTGTATATATACATTTTAGCAGATGTTATAGTGGGTGCAGCAACATTCTTATGTCACTAGCTCCTAACAATGCAGTAACATGTCAATCAAGTCCACAACTAATAATAAATAATGCAATCTATATGTATTTACACAAGATGTTCTAAGAATGGTATGTACAACAGTAGATATATTAGTAATATATTAGATATATTAGAATCCAGTGTGTGTGTGATAGCTTGCGTGTATGTTTTGTGAGCGTGCATCACCTGGTAGATGGCTAGCGATGGCTGATAAACAGTCTGATGGTCTGGTAATAGAAGCTGTTTTTTAGTCTCTCTGTGTTGGCACTGATGCACCTGTACTGTCTCCGTCTGTCAGACACTGTGTGCTGTAAATGTCCTGGAGGGCAGGCAGCATGCCCACAGTAATGCGTTGGAGGGTGAGGGGGTTGAGCTCGGTGCATTGTCGTACCAGGCGGTGATGCAGCTCTACAAAATGACTGATTTATTCTGCCGGCTGAGGTTGTAGAGGCGCTGTATTTGCGTACCAGTGGTGATGCAGCCTGACAGAATGGAACATTTCTTCATCCATCTGAGGTTGTAGAGGCGCTGTTTGCGGTGTCAGTGTGGTTAGACCATTTCAGGTCCTCAGTGATGTGCACACCGAGGAACTTTAAACTTTTGACCTCATCCACTGCTGCCCTGTCGATGAGTATTGGGGGAATGCTCCCTCTTCTGTCTCCTGTAGCCCACGATCAGCTCCTAAGTTTAGCTGATGTTGAGGGAGAGGTTATTTTCCGGGCACCACTTCACTTCCTGTATAGCTCAAGTGATTTCAGTTAAAGGCTTTGCATAAGACCACACATACAAAGTCTCTGCTTATCGAAATTATGGGTTGATTTTCTTTACAATTGTGTTCCATAGAATGAATGGTGATGGCCAGATTGTCGTTCCTGGTTGCTCCTGGCTTCGTTGAGGCCCTGTGGCCCACAGTAATCTTGCACTGACAGGAAACACATCCTACATCCAAATTAACACACTCACACACACACCTCATATGTAACATTATTATACCAATGCTAAATTAAGAAACTGAGTCATTGCAACAGTCTCACTTTTACCTGCATTTGTCCATATCTGACCATATCTGTCTCTGTGTGTCACAATCGCCTGGAGTGGTGAGTGCAGAGTCAATTGCAGAGAGCAGAGGAACTGGGGAAAACCATCTTTATTGGGATTCCCAAACGAACGCCCAAAACAATAGGCGGTAAATAGACAGAAAAATAGTCCGACCCAACACAGGGCACAAACGGACAGGAACACAAACACACACCCTGACTAACAGAAAACAATCCCGCACAAAAATAGGCGGGCCTAACAGGCTTAAATAGACATGAAACAAGAAACCAAAATAAGCGACAGGTGCAACCAATAAGACCAAACGAACAGAAAAGGAAAAAAGGGATCGGTGGCGGCTAGTAGACCGGCGAAGACGACCGCCGAGCGCCGCCCGAACAGGCAGGGGAGCCACCTTCTGTGGGAGTCGTGACACTGTGTCTGTCTGTTTGACACTTTCTGTTAATCACATACTCTACATGATTTGGTGTCATATTTTCATGTGATAAATGGTATGTATGCATTTTACCCATCATGCACCATTCCAAATTTATTATTTATGAACAGCTGCTATGTGCATCAGACTTCATCTGTTTTACTAGATTACATGAGAGCAGTAGAGCCCCAAGCCCTTATCCCTATATATTCACGATACCACTATAACACCCTCTCTAAAGGAGAGGGAGAGAGAATGAGCAAAAGAAAAGAGAAGAGAGGGGAGAGAGAGAGAATGGAGAGGGGGAGAAGAGAGAGAGAATGGAGAGGGTGAGAAGAGAGAGAGAATGGAGAGGGTGAGAAGAGAGAGAGAATGGAGAGGGGGAGAAGAGAGAGAGAATGGAGAGGGTGAGAAGAGAGAGAGAATGGAGAGGGTGAGAAGAGAGAGAGAATGGAGAGGGTGAGAAGAGAGAGAGAATGGAGAGGGGGAGAAGAGAGAGAGAATGGAGAGGGGGAGAAGAGAGAGAGAATGGAGAGGGGGAGAAGAGAGAGAGAATGGAGTGGGGGAGAAGAGAGAGAGAATGGAGAGGGTGAGAAGAGAGAGAGAATGGAGAGGGGGAGAAGAGAGAGAGAATGGAGAGGGGGAGAAGAGAGAGAGAATGGAGAGGGTGAGAAGAGAGAGAGAATGGAGAGGGGGAGAAGAGAGAGAGAATGGAGAGGGGGAGAAGAGAGAGAGAATGGAGAGGGGGAGAAGAGAGAGAGAGAGAGAGAATGGAGAGGGGGAGAAGAGAGAGAGAATGGAGAGGGGGAGAAGAGAGAGAGAATGGAGAGGGGGAGAAGAGAGAGAGAATGGAGAGGGGGAGAAGAGAGAGAGAATGGAGAGGGGGGAGAAGAGAGAGAGAGAGAGAATGGAGAGGGGGAGAAGAGAGAGAGAATGGAGAGGGGGAGAAGAGAGAGAGAATGGAGAGGGGGAAAGAGAGAGAGAGAGAGAATGGAGAGGGGGAGAAGAGAGAGAGAATGGAGAGGGGGAGAAGAGAGAGAGAGAGAATGGAGAGGGGAGAAGAGAGAGAGAGAGAATGGAGAGGGGGAGAAGAGAGAGAGAATGGAGAGGGGGAGAAGAGAGAGAGAATGGAGAGGGGGAGAAGAGAGAGAGAATGGAGAGGGGGAGAAGAGAGAGAGAATGGAGAGGGGAGAAGAGAGAGAGAATGGAGAGGGGGAGAAGAGAGAGAGAATGGAGAGGGAGAAGAGAGAGAGAATGGAGAGGGTGAGAAGAGAGAGAGAATGGAGAGGGGGAGAAGAGAGAGAGAATGGAGAGGGGGAGAAGAGAGAGAGAGAGAGAGAATGGAGAGGGGGAGAAGAGAGAGAGAATGGAGAGGGGGAGAAGAGAGAGAGAATGGAGAGGGGGAGAAGAGAGAGAGAATGGAGAGGGGAGAAGAGAGAGAGAATGGAGAGGGGGAGAAGAGAGAGAGAGAGAGAATGAGAGGGGGAGAAGAGAGAGAGAATGGAGAGGGGGAGAAGAGAGAGAGAATGGAGAGGGGGAGAGAGAGAGAGAGAGAGAATGGAGAGGGGAGAGAAGAGAGAGAGAATGGAGAGGGGGAGAAGAGAGAGAGAATGGAGAGGGGGAGAAGAGAGAGAGAGAGAATGGAGAGGGGGAGAAGAGAGAGCGAATGGAGAGGGGGAGAAGAGAGAGAGAGAGAGAATGGAGAGGGGGAGAAGAGAGAGAGAATGGAGAGGGGGAGAAGAGAGAGAGAATGAGAGGGGGAGAAGAGAGAGAGAATGGAGAGGGGGAGAAGAGAGAGAGAATGGAGAGGGGAGAAGAGAGAGAGAGAGAGAGAATGGAGAGGGGGAGAAGAGAGAGAGAATGGAGAGGGGGAGAAGAGAGAGAGAATGGAGAGGGTGAGAAGAGAGAGAGAGAGAGAGAGAATGGAGAGGGGGAGAAGAGAGAGAGAATGGAGAGGGTGAGAAGAGAGAGAGAGAGAGAGAGAGAATGGAGTGTGGGAGAAGAGAGAGAGAATGGAGAGGGGGAGAAGAGAGAGAGAATGGAGAGGGTGAGAAGAGAGAGAGAATGGAGAGGGTGAGAAGAGAGAGAGAATGGAGAGGGTGAGAAGAGAGAGAGAATGGAGAGGGTGAGAAGAGAGAGAGAATGGAGAGGGTGAGAAGAGAGAGAGAGAGAGAGAATGGAGAGGGGGAGAAGATAGAGAGAATGGAGAGGGGGAGAAGAGAGAGAGAATGGAGAGGGTGAGAAGAGAGAGAGAGAGAGAGAGAATGGAGTGTGGGAGAAGAGAGAGAGAATGGAGAGGGGGAGAAGAGAGAGAGAATGGAGAGGGTGAGAAGAGAGAGAGAATGGAGGGAGAAGAGAGAGAGAATGAAGTGGGGGAGAAGAGAGAGAGAATGGAGTGGGGGAGAAGAGAGAGAGAATGGAGTGTGGGAGAAGAGAGAGAGAATGAAGTGGGGGAGAAGAGAGAGAGAATGTAGTGGGGGAGAAGAGAGAGAGAATGGAGTGTGGGAGAAGAGAGAGAGAATGAAGTGGGGGAGAAGAGAGAGAGAATGGAGTGGGGGAGAAGAGAGAGAGAATGAAGTGGGGGAGAAGAGAGAGAGAATGGAGTGGGGGAGAAGAGAGAGAGAATGAAGTGGGGGAGAAGAGAGAGAGAATGGAGTGTGGGAGAAGAGAGAGAGAATGAAGTGGGGGAGAAGAGAGAGAGAATGGAGTGGGGAGAAGAGAGAGAGAATGAAGTGGGGAGAAGAGAGAGAGAATGGAGGGGGAGAAGAGAGAGAGAATGAAGTGGGGAGAAGAGAGAGAGAATGGAGAGGGGGAGAAGAGAGAGAGAATGGAGAGGGTGAGAAGAGAGAGAGAATGGAGTGTGGGAGAAGAGAGAGAGAATGAGAGGGTGAGAAGAGAGAGAGAATGGAGTGTGGGAGAAGAGAGAGAGAATGAGAGGGGGAGAAGAGAGAGAGAATGGAGAGGGGGAGAAGAGAGAGAGAATGGAGTGGGGAGAAGGAGAGAGAATGGAGAGGGGAGAAAGAGAGAGAGAGAGAGAGAGAGAGAGAGAGAGAGAGAGAGAAGAGAGAGAGAGAGAATGGAGAGGGGCAGAAGAGAGAGAGAATGGAGAGGGGCAGAAGTGAGAGAGAATGGAGAGGGGCAGAAGAGAGAGAGAATGGAGAGGGGCAGAAGAGAGAGAGAATGGAGTGGGGGAGAAGAGAGAGAGAATGGAGAGGGGCAGAAGTGAGAGAGAGAGAATGGCCCTTGCACCTGACCCATAACAGTCATTACCTGTTACATGCATGACCTATTGCATACATTACCTGTTACATACATTACCTATTACATATATTACCTATTATATACATTACCTGTTACATACACTCCCCCCCCCCATGGATTTTTGATAGCACTGTCAAGAAAATGAGGCGAAATGACATAGTAGATGACTTTAGCAGCAAATAATGTGATAGGCTGTTTAGTGTTGCTGCAGCAGCTGCTGTCGTTGCACGTAATAGGCTATTAAAAAGCCTGATAGCAATACCTGTCATTTGTTAATGGCTGACTTCACTGAAGAGCTTTTGTGGCCTTTAACATGGAGATAATAGGAGATGCAACACATTTTACAGCTTTTGCGCTGCATCCATAATTTCTCTCCAGAGGCCCCAGCATAACAAGGACAACACGCTGTGTGTGGTGAGGGAGAGGAGGACACAGGACTGGGCTAGCCGAAGGATGGGGGGAGGCTCTGTTGTATTCTATACCTAGATCTGCAACCTCTATACAGTCTCCCAGCTGTCTCCTTCTCCACAACCACATCATGTAAGACAAACTCACTGTAAAGACAAGTAGAACCTGCACCTTAGCGCTACTATACAACTGTTTACTCTTTGAAACATCAACATTACTGCTACCCTGTACCCAACATCTTGTCACCCGGCTCTGTAAATACAAATGGTTTACAAGTGGTCGGTGGTGAGGAAATACTCTTGAGTTGAATTTGAAAACTCAAGGCCTTGTTCTGCTGCGGCCGTGCACGTGTACACCTGCATGTGCTTTTAGCAGGACTGGTCATACATCAACATAATTCATTAAGAGCTCTCCCAGCGCTAGTGCGGCTCCATAAACACAGGGGTTGAGGCCACGGCCGTTCTTCCATCTCACGGTGGAGAACTTCAAAGTCACCTCTCCTCACAGAGCTGATGAATGAATGTCTACCATTCTGATGGCCTTACGGTGGATATGTCTGCCACTGCAGCCCCATCATGGAGCTAGAGTGTGAGACAGGGCCATTTGTTAGTTTTAGCTGTATCTGGTAGACATGGCTTTAATTCCACACCTAGGACATCAATCCTGTTAATTCAACACTTTGTAGAGTGGTTTTTGTGTGTCACTATCTCCATCTATTGTCAACACTATAGAGAGTGTAATGCGATTTAAGTAGAGTACTCAAAGTGGATCATTTGTTGCACTCTGCCATTAGAATTCATTCTCAGTTTGGGATTCAAATGATTAAACCATATGAGTCAGGTCACTAAATGGGATACTTACTGTATATGACCGCGCACACACACGTGCACACACACACACACAGACACACACACGTACAGGCACACGGACACACACACGAACACGGACACACACACGAACACGGACACACACACGGACACACACACACACACCTGATGCATTTGCATCTCTAAAAAGTGTCTCAGATTGATCTCCAGCTCAGTTCTTCTTGAGGGAACAGAAATATCTAGAACCAATCAGACCTTAATGAATAGGTTGATGAGTGCCAGGTGGGGCAGAATTAACAGACAGAGAGAAGTGAGAAGAGGCAGGGAGGGAGGGCGGGAGGGTGTAGAGAAACAGTCGAAAGGTCAGTGGAGCAGGACACATGTAGAAATGAATTCTCTGCACTTCAAAAAAATAAGCTGTCTAATTCTGTCTGGTGAGCTGATGGAATCGCCCTCACTTCAGGGGTGAGGCTAAATTATTAGGGTCCAAATCGGATACACGGGGTGACTGAAAAAGAGGATGGAGCGAGAGAAAGAGACAGAAGAGAGAAGGAGAGCTAGAGATGTGAGCAACCGCTCGCCTGGGCCAGAGCATATTGAGGGCAGCAGGTGGAAGAGTGGCACAGTTAATTAAACCGCCGGCCTTAATGTCTGGGCCTGTCACTCCTGGGAGAGCCGAGCTGAGCCATCGCCAGAGCTGCCAGCCACAGAGCTGGGTCCAACCCAACCGCCCGCCTCCGCCCGCCAGGCCACATGTCAGACAAGCCCCACGCCATGCCCCTACACCCCTGCCTGTACCCCTGGCTCACCACCCCTGTGCCCCCTTAACCACTCCTTACACCCCCTGCCACATCTGTTGTTGTTCTCCTGTTCCAAACATCTGTAGCCCGCCTCTAGACTTCCAGCCTCGCAGTGTAATCTGTCTGCGCTCAATAATTAATGTAGTGTTCAGACTGTACACTGTGCTGTACGTCTGGAGTAGTAGGGGATGTTCTGATGTTTCTATCAAGGCCGTCTTAAGCAGCTTGTGAATCAAGACGTTATCTGATAAAAATTCTGTTTCATGCCAAGCGCAGGCATGACTTTCATCAGTGGTTAGTTTGGACATTAATTCAGGGGAGCCGCTGCAGTACAGTACAGAACACATAACGTAGATCCCAGCTTCTGGACTCAAGTGGAGCTAATCCACAGTAATACTATCTGTCGCAGATTTACGACATGGCTTGGAACACGCCGTACATGTCGGCCATGGAGATGAAACTAACGTAGAGAAAATGATGGTATTATGCCTTCATGTTGGACAGTATAGCTGTCTTGATAAAGAGAGAACGAGAGAGGGGGGGTTGAGAGAGAGAGGTAACGAGGGCGGGCGGTGTTGTTTGGCTAATGTTTTATCAGGGTACGCTATATCACCCTGGATTGCTTTGTCAATAACCTGCCCACTCGGTGGCGAGCCCGAATCTCAGATTGTCAGACTGACTGACAGGCAGGAGATGGCAGATAATTCAAAGAAATTGGAAGTGTGAAATCTTTAAGGGCCACTTCTTAACACAGCAAATGCCAGGGTATCTTCCCATCAGCGCCTGCTCTCACAAGCCGCAGCATTGTTAACGGTGGCCTGTCTGTCCATCAAGCCTGCTTCAGGAGGGATTTATCTACTTATCTCTGCCTCCTGCCTCCTGCCTGCCACACATCTTGGGTGCTTGTGTGTGTGTGTGTGTGTGTGTGTGTGTGTGTGTGTGTGTGTGTGTGTGTGTGTGTGTGTGTGTGTGTGTGTGTGTGTGTGTGTGTGTGTGTGTGTGTGTGTGGGCAATGTGGGACAAGGCTCTGTATGTTGAGGAATGAACATACTGTTCATAGCCTTGTTCATTGCCTTGTATATAGCCTCATTATTGTTGGTTAAAAGCTTGTAAGTAAGCAATTCACGGTAAGGTGTACGTACACCTGTTGTATTCGGCATGTGACAAATAAACATTTGATTAAACTGAAAATACATTTTGCTGGATTTGCGTCATATTATTCTGTGCTTAATTGAGTAATTTGTTATTATCTGACCTACGTGTTGTGTGTATGTAATGACATGTACTTTATGTGTAACTGATAGATACCCCAGTAAGACCTTCTGTCGGTAATGGGATAAGATTTGTTGTTTGGTTGATTCATTCATTCAGTCATTCAATCATTCAGTCTTCTGTTTTCATTCGTCTTGTTTAGGACCCAGAGGTGGCACCACAGGTTCAAAAGTGGTGTGGAAAAATGTGTATACGTCTTTTCTGGGGCATGGAGTTATTTCTGATCTCATGATCTGGTCAGGTAAAACTCTGGGTTCTATTCATTGGCTTTTACAAAAGATAGCTTACCTTTTCATCTTTGCTACGACTATAGCGCTGGGGTTTTTCTTGTAGGGTAATGTGAATTGGAAACACTCTTGACCTAAGGTGGGTCAAACCCTTTCAAACTATCACAAACCGTATTATTCATTCTGAATCTGATATCAAAAGAGCCAGAGACAACAACTTCAATGAACAACCCTTACAAAAATGTCCTACAGGAATCCTGCAGGAATTCAACCAGCTCAACCATACTGTAGTTTAGTGAACTACTATAGCAGGCCTGAGCATTATGCAAACAATGCAAACAATTTCTACAATGTCTTTAAATATTAATTCCACTCTATACAAACACAATGTTAAGCAGTGAAAAAATGAAAATGACAGAGAGGTTTCAATGTAGAAACTTCTGCAATTATTCATTATGTAAGATTTATGTAAGGCAGGGTTACATTTAACGCTATACACAGTAGGCTTTGTAACAAGGCAGGGTTACATTTAACGCTATACACAGTAGGCTTTGTAACAAGGCAGGGTTACATTTAACACTATACACAGTAGGCTTTGTAACAAGGCAGGGTTACATTTAACGCTATACACAGTAGGCTTTGTAACAAGGCAGGGTTACATTTAACACTATACACAGTAGGCTTTGTAACAAGGCAGGGTTACATTTAACACTATACACAGTAGGCTTTGTAACAAGGCAGGGTTACATTTAACGCTATACACAGTAGGCTTTGTAACAAGGCAGGGTTACATTTAACACTATACACAGTAGGCTTTGTAACAAGGCAGGGTTACATTTAACACTATACACAGTAGGCTTTGTAACAAGGCAGGGTTACATTTAACACTATACACAGTAGGCTTTGTAACAAGGCAGGGTTACATTTAACGCTATACACAGTAGGCTTTGTAACAAGGCAGGGTTAAATTTAACACTATACACAGTAGGCTTTGTAACAAGGCAGGGTTACATTTAACACTATACACAGTAGGCTTTGTAACAAGGCAGGGTTACATTTAACGCTATACACAGTAGGCTTTGTAACAAGGCAGGGTTACATTTAACACTATACACAGTAGGCTTTGTAACAAGGCAGGGTTAAATTTAACACTATACACAGTAGGCTTTGTAACAAGGCAGGGTTACATTTAACACTATACACAGTAGGCTTTGTAACAAGGCAGGGTTACATTTAACACCATTTAACATCAGCAAATGTCACAAAGTGCTTATACAGAAACCCAGCCTACAACCCCAAACGGCAAAAAAAGCAGATGAAGAGGCGTGGTGGCTAGAAAAAAACTCGATAGAAAGGCAGGAACCTAGAAAGAATCCTAGACAGGACCAGGCTCTGAGGGGTAACCAGTCCTCTTCTGGCTGTGCCGGAAGGAGATTATAAGAGTACATGGCCATTAATGCCAGATCATTCTTCAAGATGTTCAAATGTTCATAGATGACCAGCAGGGTCAAATAATCATAACAGTGGTTGTAGAGGGTACAACAGGTCAGCACCTCAGGAGTCAATGTCAGTTGACTTTTAATAGCTGAGCTTTCAGAGGTTGAGACAGCAGGTGTGGTAGAGAGAGAGAGAGAGAGAGAGAGAGAGAGAGAGAGAGAGAGAGAGAGAGAGAGAGAGAGAGAGAGAGAGAGAGAGAGAGACGAAAACAGCACATCCAGTGAATAGGTCAGGGTCCCATAGCCGCAGGCAGAACAGTTGAAACTGGAGCAGCAGCACAACAAGGAAGCACGTCTGGTGAACAGGTTAGGGTTCCATAGCCACAGGCAAAACAGCAGAAACTGACCAGGTGGAAAGTTTGTTTTATGTATAAGTCATAAAACCACTAACCTTGTGTCGTTGTCCTCGTCTCCATCTGGCCAACCAGAAGTTGGTTCCCTGGTGCTCACTGTAGGAACTGATTGCTTGTAAAAATCCATATATTCAATCATTAAATACACTACTTTGAACATTTTAATGGAAAATAATATCTCCCTTTTCATGATGTAGATTTCATTGAATGTCACTCATTCTAACCAAACATGCATTACCAGTTCATATCAGTAGGTGTCACTATGCACAAGCTAGTCAAAAAAGAGGTAAGCAATGATTGCTGCTAATGTATCTATATTTGTGAAAGTTATGGTGGTGCTAAAATCCTTAAATTCTCTCTTTCTGTATTAGCCACCCATCTGTTCTGGTTGGAAAAATGCTCCGTAGCGGAGCAGTCTACACAGTTTTTTTACTTTTAAGACAGTGAAATATGCGCCAAAAACATTTCACCAGCAGTGGAAATAAAATAATATGCCAACATTACTGGCCTAGCAGCAGAAGATCGTTTCATGTTCTTTATCATGTGTTAATCACATTTATTCAGTGAGTCAAAATTATTAATGTTAGCTGTTAGCTGTTGGTTGTATCAACCTTGCTGGCTAATGTTAGCAGGCTAGCAATCTAGCTAGGCTACTACATTTAAAATTAGTAATTTTGTTAGCTAGTTATAGATTTGATAATTATAGCTAGTTTTAGAGGACTACTAAACTGCTTTTATTAAATGCTTTTATTTAAACACTGTTTTCCATGAAAGTGTGCATTCACTCTCGCATGAGGCAGACAACCAGGCAGGTGGGAGAGGAGTGTGAGGATTGTCAAAATTGGCTATATAATAAAAATTAATGATTCACACATCAATGTGCTTTTTGGTCTCAATTGAATTTCACCCCCTTTTTCTCCCAATTTCGATCTTGTCTCATCTCTGAAACTCCTCAACGTGCTCGAATCATGCTTCCTCCAAAACATGACCCGCCAAACTGCTCTTCTGAACACCCACCCGCTTAACCTGGAAGCCAGCTGCAACAATGTGTTGCAGGAAACACCATTCAACTGACAATTGAGGTCAGCCTGCAGAATCCCAGCCCACCACAAGGAGTCACTAGAGTGTCATGAGCCAAGTAAATCTCCCCCGGCCAAACCCTCCCTTAACTCGGACAATTGTGCGCCACCCTATGGGACTCCCGAACACAGCCGGTTGTGATACAGCCCAGGATCAAACCCGGGTCTGTAGTGACACCTCTAGAAATGTGATGTAGTGCCTTAGACCGCTGTGCCACTCAGGAGGCCCTTAAAATCAGATTTTAAAAGTAGACTCAGTGAAATGACATTGCCAAGAGCAACACCAGCAATATTGAAATGAGCGAGAGGCAACACTTGGCTCTCACACAATCACACACAGTATCCTCACATGTCCCCGGGTTCGCTTCATACTGTTACAGTGTGGTAGCCAGGGCTCTTAGTTATTTCGGAAATTGACGACCCACTATGCTGTTTACTTTCTGCATCTACACCTACCTTTAATTAAGAAGACAAATTTGAGAAATAAGGGGGGTGGCCCTAAGTACAACATAGTGGTTGTGGTAACTAGTGACGACTGAGTGTCAGCGAAGAAAGAAACCAAGTGTAGAGTGCAGAGTCAAACAACGAGGTGCTGGTGCAACCAAACTTAGTTGTTGAGATGCGTGGTTGATGAGGCTCTGTAGGCTGTACTGTAGCTAGGAGACCACTGTGACTGACAAATGAATCCACCCATGGACAGAATAAAACAGAGACAAACGGGATAAAACTGGGGGAGGTACTATGTCAAAGTGTCCAATAAGAAACGCCTGCTTTATTTTCTGTTGCAAAATGTTTTTCTACGTGTTTTTATGATGTGAACTAATGAATATGTCTGACAAGTTCGATGCTGCTACTTTGAAAGCGGTGATTGAAAGTACTGGGGCAAATGCTGTCCCACCACACATATTTTGGTGGTTCTAATTGGAACCATGTAAGCCTTGCAAGCAGAAGGCAGTTGCCGTGCCTTATCTAGCTTCACTGGCTAAATTAGCTGTCAACACCAGAGCCAAATTCACCTCTGATAGTGGACATGGCCTCTCTTTGTCCACAACGTGTGTTGGGTGGTCCCACAAGCCTGGCCTTGTCTAACTCCTTGTTTTAACTAAGCATGCCCAAATGGACATTGTCACTCATCGCCTGTTGTTGGAGGCTTTCACTGTGCTCACACTAGATTCTACAGAGAAACAGAGCCACTTTCTTTGTTGGTAGAGTATGGTGCTTACAACAACAGAATGGTGGGTTCAATTCCTGGGAAAATTGTATGCATGCATGACTTTGTCGCTTTGGATGGAAGTGTCTGCTAAATGGCATGTACTATTATGTATTTGACTTCAGCTGAATCCTTTTGATGAATTGCCCAGGTGTAGATTTGTTTAGTTTCATATGTGTTATTGCTATGCAATCTGCTAGTGGTGCAGAATGGTTGGCCCAAAAGTGTGAGAAGAAAACACGGTATCAATGAACATTGAATTTCTTCCATGAATACTTACAGTGGGGCAAAAAAGTATTTAGTCAGCCACCAATTGTGCAAGTTCTCCCACTTAAAAAGATGAGAGAGGCCTGTAATTTTCATCATAGGTACACTTCAACTATGACAGACAAAATTAGAAAAAAAAATCCAGAAAATCTCATTGTAGGATTTTTAATGAAATTATTTGCAAATTATGGTGGAAAATAAGTATTTGGTCAATAACAAACGTTTATCTCAATACTTTGTTATATACCCTTTGTTGGCAATGACAGAGGTCAAACATTTTCTGTAAGTCTTCACACGGTTTTCACACACTGTTGCTGGTATTTTGGCCCATTCCTCCATGCAGAGCTCCTCTAGAACAGTGATGTTTTGGGGCTGTTGCTGGGCAACACAGACTTTCAACTCCCTCAAAAGATTTTCTATGGGGTTGAAATCTGGAGACTGGCTAGGCCACTCCAGGACCTTGAAATGCTTCTTATGAAGCCACTCCTTCATTGCCCGGGCGGTGTGTTTGGGATCATTGTCATGCTGAAAGACCCAGCCACGTTTCATCTTCAATGCCCTTGCTGATGGTAGGCTTTGTTACTTTGGTCCCAGCTCTCTGCAGGTCATTCACTAGGTCCCCCCGTGTGGTTCTGGGATTTTTGCTCACCGTTCTTGTGATCATTTTGACCCCACGGGGTGAGATCTTGCGTGGAGCCCCAGATCCAGGGAGATTATCAGTGGTCTTGTATGTCATCCATTTCCTAATAATTGCTCCCACAGTTGATTTCTTCAAACCAAGCTGCTTACCGATTGCAGATTCAGTCTTCCCAGCCTGGTGCAGGTCTACAATTTTGTTTCTGGTGTCCTTTGACAGCTCTTTGGTCTTGGCCATAGTGGAGTTTGGAGTGTGACTGTTTGAGGTTGTGGACAGGTGTCTTTCATACTGATAACAAGTTCAAACAGGTGCCATTAATACAGGTAACGAGTGGAGGACAGAGGAGCCTCTTAAAGAAGAAGTTTCAGGTCTGTGAGAGCCAGAAATCTTGCTTATTTGTAGGTGACCAAATACTTTTTTTCCACCATAATTTGTAAATAAATTCATAAAAATCCTACAATGTGATTTTCTGGATATTTTTTCTCATTTTGTCTGTCATAGTTGAAGTGTACCTATGATGAAAATTACAGGCCTCTCTCATCTTTTTAAAAGGGAGAACTTGCACAATTGGTGGCTGACTAAATGCTTTTTTGCCCCACTGTACATTAATCAGTTGAGATCTGGGTCGGTTGAGACGTGGGTCGGTTGAGATCTGGGGAAAGCAATTGAGATCTGTGGCATTTGAGATCTGGGGCAATTGAGATCTGGGGCAGTTGAGATATGGGGCAAGCAAATGAGATCTGGGGCAATTGAGATCTGGGGCAATTGAGATCTGGGGCAATTGATATCTGGGGCAGTTGAGATCTGGGGCAGTTGAGATCTGGGGCATTTGACTACCTATTCCCTCGAATTAGACACCGTCCAATTTTGAGAGCACACAGATTAATTTGAAAAACAAGTTCATTATTAGTTTGATAATTATGTTTATGATTAATTAAGTAGTTAATAAAAAAAATGAAACATTTTTGGGAATGTGAGAAAATATATAAGAGATTTGTAAAGGCAGACATTGTGTTTACTGTAGAAAGGGAATACATATATATGTCAGTCATCACCCCAATTTCAATTGTACCGTTATGGTAAAACATTCCATTATCCATCCTACTGTGCCAATTACATATCTCCAGTTATCTGTGCAAGTGGAAGTACAAGATAATACATTCATTAGCATCATTAACATGAGCAATTAGCGAGGTGAAACACTTAAATGCTACTGGTGCGTGTTTATTCTCTGATCACAAAGACCACAATGCAGACATATACTGCTTAATGTACTGTACTACATCAGTGTATGTTACAAACACACAGTAATTGGATGTAGCCTAAGATACTGTCGGGTTACACTTGGCTGATATACTTATTTCTATATTAACTGTTCATGGACCATGTGGAGCAGACATGATCCTTTCTGTCAGCCATAAAGGCTAGAATACAGCCATGTGTGTGTGTGTGTGTGTGTGTGTGTGTGTGTGTGTGTGTGTGTGTGTGTGTGTGTGTGTGTGTGCGTGCGTGCGTCCGTGCGTGCCTGCCTGCCTGTGGGTAGCACAGCACTGCAGTCATGAAGAGCTGTTAACGGAATGATTAAGTGCAGGATGAGTGGTGATCTGACACACACACACACTGCCTAACACTTCCTCAAACCCTCATACTGTCACTTAGTCAGCCAAGACCAGATGGGTAAATGGCACTCCCCTCCAAAATCCTGTTGTATACACTAGAACCAGAGAAGTGGGTGAGAGTGATAGGAAAAAATAATGTAAGAAAGGGAGTGGGAGAAGGGAGGAAGGAAGAGGAGGAGAGAAGGAGAGAAAAACAATTGATCTTGAACATCTGTTAATCCAAAGAAGTTTAGCCTAAGAGACTGTCTTCTGTTTGTGTGTAGAGAGAGCAGTCTTAACCTAAGAGTCTGTCATCTATTTCTGTGTAGAGAGAGCATTCTTAACCTAGGAGACTGTCTTCTGTGTGTAGAGAGAGCATTCTTAACCTAAGAGACTGTCATCTGTTTGTGTGTAGAGAGAGCCGTCTTAACCTAAGAGACTGTCCTCTATTTGTGTGTAGAAAGCATTCTTGGCCTAAGAGACTGTCCTCTATTTGTGTGTAGAGAGAGCAGTCTTAGCCTAAGAGACTGTCCTCTTCGTGTAGAGACCGCAATAGAGGTAAGCAGTGGGGCTAGACAGAGAGGGGGAAGGAGAGAGGAAAATAAAGAGAGAGAGAGACAGACATGTTCCATATTGTTGAAGCTGAAACGTTGAGTCTCCGCCAGCACAGAGAAACGTTTCCCAGGCCGACACATTTCAAGCTGCTCAAATACCCATTACAATGTTTTGTTTCCCATACGCATATATTAAATAGAGACACACTTTAAGGGAGACGGAAATGTATCAAGAAACTTGTGCGATATTTAATGATCCTTGTATGCAGGGAAGACCACCAGCCCGTTCTCCTGTGCCAAACACAGACCCCTAACTGAATTTCCTGTTCTATAGTGCATAATACAGTGATACAGGCTGGTAATATAGAAAACAGATTGCCTGTGCAGCAGAGTGGAGAAGGCTGAAGCTGCGCTGCTGAGGACCTGTAGTCTCCAGGGGTCCTTGTCGGTGGGCTTCACAAAACCAACAAAGCCCATCTTTTCCTCCGACTGGCAGCAGCTGGCAGGTAGATCTGCAGGCAGTGGAATGGGTTGTTGTGTCTGTACGTGTGCATGCTTGCATGCGAACGTGTGTGTGTGCACGTGTGTGTGTCCCATTTACAGTGTCTGCAAGGCTGTGTAATAGAGAGTGTCACAGTCTTCCATCTTTTGTTTGCTCCTGGGCAATGACTCAAATTTCAAGATGTTAATCACATGCACAAGTACAGTAAAATACTTAACTTGCAAAATAGTATATTTAAAAAAACAACAACAGGAAAAATAAGGAATAGGAGATGCAGCTGTATACAAGGTTGGTGGCAGTACCACATTTTAATGTGGTGGGATACTGGTGTCATTTGAGATAGATATGTACAAGTAGGCGGAGGATTAGGATAAAGTGACTGGTAGCAGGATAAATAATTATAATAGTAAACAGTATGGCAGCAGCACAAGTGGTGGGTGGGTGTGTGCATTGTGTGTGTGTGTGTGTGCGTGTGTGCGCGCGCGCGCGTGTGTGTGTGTGTGTGTGTGTATGTGTGTGTGCAAGAGTGTTAGTGTAGGCGTGAAAGGTGGTTCTACATGTAAACAGGGCTGAAAATTGACTGGTAGCAGGAATATTTAAATACCTATACAGTACCGGTCAAACGTTTGGGCACACTTTCTTTATTTTAGCATTTTTTTTCTACATTGTACAGTAATCATGACATCAAAACTATGAAATAACACATATGGAATAATTTAGTAACCAAAAAATTGTTATTAAACAAATAAGAAAAACATTTTAAATGTTTCATTCTTCAAAGTAGCCACCCCTTGCCTCGATGACAGCTTTGCACACTCTTGGTATTCTCTCAACCAGACTCACCTGGAATGCTTTTCCAACAGTCTTGAAGGAGTTCCCACAAATGCTGAGCACTTGTTGGCAGCATTTCCTTCTCTTTGCGGTCAAACTCATCCCAAACCATCTCAATTGAGTTGAGGTCGGGTGATTGTGGAGGCCAGGTCAACTTTGTAGCAATTAGACCATAAAGGCCTAATTCACGCAGTCTCCTCTGAACAGTTGATGTTGACATAAGTCTGTTACTTGAACTCTGTGAAGCATTTATCTGGGCTGCAATTTTTGAGGCTGGTAACTCTAATGAACTCATCCTCTGCAGCAGAGGTAACTCTGGGTCGACCTTTCCTGTGGCGGTCCTCATGAGAGACAGTTTCATCATAGTGCTTGATTGTTTTTGCGACTGCACTTGAAGACACTTTCAAAGTTGTTGAAATGTTCTGCATTGACTGACCATCATGTCTTAAAGTAATGATGGACTGTCATTTCTCTTTGCTTATCTGACATGTTCTTGCCATAATATGGACCTGGTATTTTACCAAACAGGGCTATATTCTGTATACCACCCCTACCTCACAACACAACTGATTGGCTCATACGCATTAAGAAGGAAATAAATTGCACAAATTAACTTTTAACAAGGCACACCTGTTAATTTACATGCATTCCAGGTGACTACCTGATGTATCTGGTTGAGAAAATGCCAAGAGCGTGTAAAGCTGTCATCAAGGCAAATGGTGGCTACTTTGAAGGATCAAAAAACGAAAATAGATTTAGATTTTTTGTTACTACATGATTCCATGTGTGTGTTATTTAATAGTTCTGATCTCTTCACTATTATTCTACGATGTAGAAAGTAATAAAATAAAGAAAGACCCTTGAATGAGTAGTTGTGTCCAAACGTTTGACTGGTACTGTATATCTGTGCCAACAGATCCACAGATGACTCAAGGAGAATGTTGTTCATTGACTACAGCTACACCATAGTGCCCTCCAAGCTCATCACTAAGCTAAGGACCCTTGGACTGAACACCTCCCTCTGCAAATGGATCCTGGACTTCCTGACCGGCCGCCTCCAGGTGATGAGGGTAGGCAACAACACATCCACCACATGGAACCTCAACACATGGTCCCCTCAGTGGTGCGAGCTAACTCCTCTCCTGTACTCCCTGTTCACCCACAACTCTGTGGCCAAACACAACTCCCACACTATCATTACGTTTGCTGATGACACAACAGTGGTAGGCCTGATCACCGACGATGATGAGACAGCCTACAGAGAGGGGGTCAAAAACCTGGCAATGTGGTGCCAGGACAACAACCTCTCCCTCAACGTGATCAAGACAAAGGAGCTGATTGTGGACTACAGGCAAAGGAGGGGTGAGCGCTCCCCCATTCACATTGACAGGCCTGTAATGGAGCAGGTCAATAGTTTCAAGTTCCTCGATGTCCACATCACTAAGGACCTATCTTGTTCCAAACACACCAACACGTTCGTGAAGAGAGTACGACTGCAGCACTCCACCAATCAGGCCTTTATGGTAGAGTGGCCAGACGGAAGCCACTCCTCAGTAAAAGGCACATGACAGCCCGCTTGGAGTCCAAAATACACTGGTCTGATGAAACCAAAATTGAACTCTTTGGCCTCTTTGGCCTGAACGTCACCTCTGGAGGAAACCTGGCACCATCCCTATGGTGAAGCATGGTGGAGGCAGCATCATGCTGTAGGGATGTTTTTAGCAGCAGGGACTGGGAGACTAATCGAGATCGAGGGAAAGACGAACGAAGCAAAGTACAGAGAGTTCATTGATGAAAACCTGCTCCATAGCGCTTCAGGGCGAATGTTCACCTTCCAACAGGACAGCGATCCTAAGCACACAGCCAAGACAACGCAGGAGTGGCTTTGGGACAAGCCTCTGAATATCCTTGAGTGGCCCAGCCAGAGCACGGACTGAAAATGTCTGTACAGCGACGCTCCCCATCCAACATGACAAAGCTTGAGAGGATCTGCAGAGAAGAATGGGAGAAACTCCCCTAATAGAGGTTTGCCAAGCTGGTAGCTTCATACCTAAGAAGACTCGAGGCTGTAATCGCTGCCAAAGGTGCTTCAATAAAGTACGGAGTAAAGGGTCTGAATGCTTATGTAAATGTGATATTTCAGTTTTTTATTTGTAGTAAATTTGCAAAAATGTCTAAAAACCTGTTTTTACTTTGTCATTATGTGGTATTGTGTGTAGATTGTTGAGGGGAAAACAACTATTGAATCCATTTTAGAGTAAGGCAGTAACTTAACAAAATGTAGAAAAAGTCACGGTGTCTGAATACTTTCGAAATGCACTGTATATAGCCTCATTATTGCTATTTCATTCTGTTACCATTGTATTGTTTTCATACTTTTTAACTGGTGATTGTTGGGAAAGGGCTCGTAAGTAGGCATCTCACGGTAAAGTCCACAGCTGTTGCATTCGGCATATGTGACAAATATGATTTGATTTTTAACTATTGTAATATACTACAACAGGAGCAATAGTGACCAGTAGCGGGATAAACAGATAGATACTAATGATAATTGCAATTAATAGTCACAACATGCCTACCACTTTGAAGATGCAACATATTTTTTATTGTGAAACAAACAAGAAATTAGACACAAAAAAATCACTCACTTTGGGGGCAAAGTCAATACTTTGTAGAGCCATCTTTTGCAGCAATTACAGCTGCAGGTCTCTTGGGGTGTGTCTCTATAAGCTTGACTTGGCCATTCCAAGACATTTAAATATGTCCCCTTAACCACTCGAGTGTTGCTTTAGCAGTATGCTTAGGGTCATTGTCCTGCTGGAAGGTGAACCTCCGTCCCAGTCTCAAATCTCTGGAAGACTGAAACAGGTTTCCCTCAAGAATTTCCCTGTATTTAACACCATCCATCATACCTTCAATTCTGACCAGTTTCCCAGTCCCTGCCGATGAAAAACATCCCCACAGCATGATGCTGCCACCACCATGCTTCACTGTGGGGATGTGTTCTCAGGGTGATGAGAGGTGTTGGGTTTGCACCAGACATAGCGTTTTCCTTGATGGCCAAAAAGCTACATTTTAGTCTCATCTGACCAGAGTACCTTCTTCCATATGTTTGGGGAGTCTCCCACATGCCTTTTGGCGAACACCAAAAATGTTTGCTTATTTCTTTCTTTAAGCCATTTTTTAATAATGGATTTAATGGTGCTCTGTGGGATGTTCAAAGTTTCTGACATTTTTTTCAAACCCAACCCTGATCTGTACTTCACCACAGCTTTGTCTCTGACCTGTTTGGAGAGCTCCTTGGTCTCCTCGGCAGGGTAGCCTAGTGGTTAGAGCGTTGGACTAGTAACCGGAAGGTTGCAAGTTCAAATCCCTGAGCTGACACGGTACAAATCTGTCGTTCTGCCCCTGAACAGGCAGTTAACCCACTGTTCCTAGGCTGTCATTGAAAATAAGAATTTGTTCTTAAATGACTTGCCTAGTTAAATAAAATTTAAAGTGGTGCCCCTTGCTTAGTGGTGTTGCAGACTCTGGGGTCTTTCAGAACTGATATATATATACAGAGATCATGTGACACTTAGATTGCACACAGGTGGACTTTATTTAACTAATTATGTGACTTTTGAAAGTAATTGACTGCACCAGATTTTTTAGGGGATTCGTAGCAAAGGGGGTGACACATATGCTGCACTGCTTTTCAGTTGTGATGTTATACTTTTTTGAAACAAGTATTATTATTTTTTTCTTCACTTTTTTTCACTTCACCAATTTTGATTATTTTGTGTATGTTCATTACATGAAATCCAGATAAAAATCAATTTAAATGACACGTTGCAATGCAACAAAATAGGAAAAACACCAAGGGGGATGAATACTTTTGCAAGGCACTGTACGTCCTTGGATGGGTCCCATCCCCGCAGAAATGCAGGCCCAGGCAGTAGCCATCAATCAGGTGTGTTACAACACTGTGGACTGTGCAACTACAGTATAGCACCCCGTCACACACACACACACACACACACACACACACACACACACACACACACACACACACACACACACACACACACACACACACACACACACACACACACACACACACACACACACACACACACACACACACACTGTAAACACACACATCTCATCAATGAAACTTGCACCTGACTCACAATCTATTGTCTATACTATATGAGAGGATGTGACAAATCCCGCTCCAAACACTGGATTCATCTGCTCCAAATACACACACACACGCACACATGCACATGTATACACATGCACCCTGATAGTCATTGATCTCTCTGGAGGAATTGGCAGATAGCTTGTCAGATCTGCCTGCCTCCATTAAACCATTCCCATAATGAGGGCCGACAAGATGAATACACATTTTCCCCGAAAGAGATCCATAATTACTGTACGGAGTCAAGATTTTGTTTTGTTGTTTGTTGATGCATCAGTTACATGAATTACACATTCTGTTGACGTATTGTCTACGATAATTGGTAAAAATGATTTAAAGTCACAGTCGGTCATTTATGTCACTGTACTTGTAGGACAAGTGTAGGACAAGACCAGGGATGTAGTTGTAAAAAAGGGGGTGAACGCTGATCAAGATTGCGGCTGACAAGTAATGTTAATGCTAAAGTGAACAGCGCTAATTTGGTGTAATAGGGGCATAAACAAAATAAAACATTGAATAAACAGAGTTTACATGTATCTCTATTTGTCCCTGTACAAGTAGAACACCCACCGTGGTAAACGTCCCCTCTTTGTTGACCTAAAATAACTGATGCCTAGCTCACTAGCTAACAGTTAGAGCACAGTTATGCTTATGTTAAACGTGTGAACCTTCTTCGACCTGTCAAAGTGACAGGGTGTGTTGTGTAATGAACTTCCTCCTGGGAGACGTCCTTAACGACAAGAATCTTTGTCTTCCACTAGCGCCAAAATGAATATTCAGTTATTATCGTCTCTGCTGCTCTGTCGCTGCCTTCAGATCGGATATGATTGGCATACTCTACTGTAGATATGAGGAGCGTTAAGTTCCACGGCATACTCTACTGTAGATATGAGGAGCGTTAAGTTCCACGGCATACTCTACTGTAGATATGAGGAGCGTTAAGTTCCATGGCATACTTTACTGTAGATATGAGGAGCGTTAAGTTCCACGGCATACTTTACTGTAGATATGAGGAGCATTAAGTTCCACGGCATACTCTACTGTAGATATGAGGAGCGTTAAGTTCCACGGCATACTTTACTGTAGATATGAGGAGCGTTAAGTTCCACGGCATACTCTACTGTAGATATGAGGAGCGTTAAGTTCCACGGCATACTCTACTGTAGATATGAGGAGCGTTAAGTTCCACGGCATACTCTACTGTAGATATGAGGAGCGTTAAGTTCCACGGCATACTCTACTGTAGATATGAGGAGCGTTAAGTTCCACGGCATACTTTACTGTAGATATGAGGAGCGTTAAGTTCCACGGCATACTTTACTGTAGATATGAGGAGCGTTAAGTTCCACGGCATACTCTACTGTAGATATGCCAGTTGGTTTTTATTTATGGGTTTCACTAATCACTGGCGATTTTCTTATCCTTTCACTTTGACCTCATTTGCTTGGTTGTATTTGTATCAGCAGTAATTCACTCTAACCTCAACCAGGCTCCTTCTCCACGTTCTCTCTTACCAGACTAATGTCCTGTTTTAGGCCACAAAGGTTCTGTAATAACACTGTTTGGGTTTCCGGGATCGCCAGAGCAAATAACCGCAGAGTAAAATAAGATGTGGATGGGATAGAGTTGTCAGAAGGATTTCCATCACACATGGGGATCTTGGGGCGTTTGAACAAAAGTTTTCTTTGAGAAATGAACCCAATTGGTCAGCTTATCGGCTGGATCAACACTGTATGGTTCTCATGGCACGTCTCCTTTTCCATGTACTATGAGGCCCCAGCGGGAAGAGAGGGCTGTGTGTGTGAGAGAGAGAGAGTGGGATGGAGGGAGGGGTTAAAGCATCCTAAGGAATGTGATGATTATTTGAATTCCCCTGTTTATTGCAAGGGGAACTTGGGTATTCAATCTGGCACAGTCCAAAGTTGATCTTTTACATTCCAAAAATATTCGTATCCAGAGGAGGGGGGGTGGGTGAAAACCCTGCCCTATTGAGTGATGACATACATACATACATCATCTGATGCTTTGATTTCGAATCCCCCTTTGAGTATCAGAGCAGTAAATATAACTCCAGGAAGCAATGATTTCTGCTGCAAATTACAGGGATATTTACTCTGCACACTGAGTAATATACTTCAGATCAAAGATAAACTGTAAATGAGAAAAAACAGGAGTTGTATTTGTGTAACATTGGCAAAGAGGAAATGACAGCTGCCAGAGGACTGATGTACCTTTTCAAACAATCCCTCTTCCAACCACACAGACCCAGGTGCTGCCAAGAATACAAGGACCACCAGCTGTCCTACAAGCCTTGACCACTAACACACTGCCAGGCCCTGATCCTTAACACACTGCTAGGCCTGACCCCTAACACACCGCCAGGCGCTGACCAATGACACACTACCAGGGACACCAAGCACTGACCCCTCACACGCTACCAGGTACACCATTTCTCTAGAACCCTGATTGCTACCAGGCACACCATTTCTCTAGAACCTTCCACATTGCCAGGCACACCATTTCTCTAGAACTCTACACGCTACCCGGCACACCATTTCTCTAGAACCCTACATGCTACCAGGCACACCATTTCTCTAGAACCCTACACGCTACCAGGCATACCATTTCTCTAGAACCCTACATGCTGCCAGACATACCATTTCTCTAGAACCCTACACGCTGCCAGGCATACCATTTCTCTAGAACCCTACACGCTACCAGGCATACCATTTCTCTAGGACCCTACATGCTACCAGGCATACCATTTCTCTAAAACCCTCTGCCCCACACTATGAATCTTGCTTCAGACCTTGACGCAATTGCTCAGCCTCTCTTCCTGTCCTCCTTTCTCTCATTCTCAGTTTTTCCCACCATGGGCCTTGGGGGGAGGTACAGTATGTGTCATCTCCCAAATTCCTGTTTGTTTAAGATAATAAGAGGAGTACTGTTCGGAGCTGGAGCTGGCTGTCTGGGGTGGCTGGTCCTTCTGACGTCAGTTCGGCCTGCCTGCCCTGGGCCTGCCGTGGGAAGGACCTCCCCTGGGTCCGGAGCTCTCAGATGCAGGAAAGTGCCATTAGTCTACTGACACTTCCCTTCCCGCTGACAAATAGAGCTGTCTGGAATGAAGAGGAGGGAAGAGTATTGGGATACTGCGGAGAGTTTCTCAATGTGTTACGTTTTTGCGATATAAGAGGGCCGTGTTTGCTATTCTGGAGATGCAAAGTTTATCCTATAGTGCTTCAAAGATGACCATAAATATGTGGGGTTAGACTATACCAAATATATACTATAAATATACCATAGAGGGGCCTCCTGAGTTGTGCAGAGGTCTAAGACACTGCATCTCAGTGCTAGAGGCATCACATCAGACCCAGGTTCGATCCCAGGCTGTGTCGCAACCAAGCGTGACCGGGAGACTCATAAGGCGGTGCACAATTGGCCCAGAATTGTCTGGGTTAGACAAGGTTTGAGCTGGCTGGGATGCCCTGTCCCATCATGCTCTAATGACTCCTTGTGGCGGGCACATGTACTCTGACTTCGGTCAAATCAAATAGAATTGTGTTTGTCACATGCACCGAATACAAAAGGTCTAGACCTCACAGTGAAATGCTTACTTACAAGCCCTTAACAAACAATGTAGTTTTAAGAAAACACATTAAAAAGTAAGAGATAAAAGTATCAAATAATTAAAGAGCAGCAGTAAAATAACAATAGCGAGGCTATATACAGGTGGTACCGGTACAGAGTCAATGTGTTGGGGCACCGGTGTCGAGGCAATTGAAGTACTTTGTACATGTAGGTAGAGTTATTAAAGTGACTATGCATAGATAATAAACAGAGAGTAGCAGCAATGTAGAAGGAGGGCAATGCAAATAGTCTGGGTAGCCATTTGATTAGATGTTCAGGAGTCTTATGGCTTGGGAGTAGAGGCTGTTTAGAAGCCTCTTGGACCTAGACTTTGTGCTCCGATACCACGTGCCTTGTGGTAGCAGAGAGAACAGTCTATTACTGGGGTGGCTGTAGTCTGACCATTTTTAGGGCCTTCCTCTGACACCACCTGATATAGAGGTCCTAGATGGCAGGAAACTTGGCTCCGGTGATGTACTGGGCATAACGCACTACCCTCTGTTGCCATACGAGGCGTGATGCAATCCGTCAGGATGCTCTCGGTGGTGCAGCTATAAAACCTTTTGATGATCTGTGGACCAATGGCAAATCTTTCCATTCTCCTGAGGGGGATTAGGTTTTGCCATTCCCTCTTCATGACTGTCTGGTGTGCTTGGACCATGTTAGTTTGTTGGTGATGTGGATGCCAAGGAACTTGAACTCTAAACCTGCTCCACTGCAGCCCCGTCAATGAGAATGGGGGCATGCTCGGTCCTCCTTTTGCTGTAGTCCACAATCATCTCCTTTGTTTTGATCACGTTGAGGGCGAGGTTGCTATCCTGGCACCACACGGTCAGGTCTCTGACCTTCCTCCCTATAGGCTGCCTCATCATTGTTGGTGATCAGGCCTACCACTGTTGTGTTATTGGAAAACTTAATGATGGCGTTGGAGTCGTGCCTGGCCTTGCAGTCATGAGTGAAAAGGGAGTACAGGAGGGGACTGAGCACACACTCCTGAGGGTGCCCTGTGTTGAGGATTAAAGTGGTGGATGTGTTGTTACCTACCCTTACCACCTGGGAGCATCCCATCAGGAAGTCCAAGATCCATTTGCAGAAGGAGGCGTTTAGTCCAAGGGTCCTTAGCTTAGTGATGAGCTTTGAGAGCAGTATGGTGTTGAATGATGAAATGTAGGCAATGAAAAATCAAATCAAATCAAATCAAATCAAATTTTATTTGTCACATACAGATGGTTAGCAGATGTTAATGCGAGTGTAGCGAAATGCTTGTGCTTCTAGTTCCGACAATGCAGTAATAACGAACAAGTAATCTAACTAACAATTCCAAAACTACTGTCTTATACACAGTGTAAGGGGATAAAGAATATGTACATAAAGATATATGAATGAGTGATGGTACAGAGCAGCATAGGCAAGATACAGTAGCTGATATCGAGTACAGTATATACATATGAGATGAGTATGTAAACAAAGTGGCATAGTTAAAGTGGCTAGTGATACATGTATTACATAAGGATGCAGTCGATGATATAGAGTACAGTATATACGTATGCATATGAGATGAATAATGTAGGGTATGTAAACATTATATAAAGTAGCATTGTTTAAAGTGGCTAGTGATATATTTACATCATATCCCATCAATTCCCATTATTAAAGTGGCTGGAGTTGAGTCAGTGTCAGTGTCAGTGTGTTGGCAGCAGCCACTCAATGTTAGTGGTGGCTGTTTAACAGTCTGATGGCCTTGAGATAGAAGCTGTTTTTCAGTCTCTCGGTCCCAGCTTTGATGCACCTGTACTGACCTCGCCTTCTAGATGATACCGGGGTGAACAGGCAGTGGCTCGGGTGGTTGATTTCCTTGATGATCTTTATGGCCTTCCTGTAACATCGGGTGGTGTAGGTGTCCTGGAGGGCAGGTAGTTTGCCCCCGGTGATGCGTTGTGCAGACCTCACTACCCTCTGGAGAGCCTTACGGTTGAGGGCGGAGCAGTTGCCGTACCAGGCGGTGATACAGCCCGCCAGGATGCTCTCGATTGTGCATCTGTAGAAGTTTGTGAGTGCTTTTGGTGACAAGCCGAATTTCTTCAGCCTCCTGAGGTTGAAGAGGCGCTGCTGCGCCTTCTTCACGATGCTGTCTGTGTGAGTGGACCAATTCAGTTTGTCTGTGATGTGTATGCCGAGGAACTTAAAACTTGCTACCCTCTCCACTACTGTTCCATCGATGTGGATAGGGGGTGTTCCCTCTGCTGTTTCCTGAAGTCCACAATCATCTCCTTAGTTTTGTTGACGTTGAGTGTGAGGTTATTTTCCTGACACCACACTCCGAGGGCCCTCACCTCCTCCCTGTAGGCCGTCTCGTCGTTGTTGGTAATCAAGCCTACCACTGTTGTGTCGTCCGCAAACTTGATGATTGAGTTGGAGGCGTGCGTGGCCACGCAGTCGTGGGTGAACAGGGAGTACAGGAGAGGGCTCAGAACGTACCCTTGTGGGGCCCCAGTGTTGAGGATCAGCGGGGAGGAGATGTTGTTGCCTACCCTCACCACCTGGGGGCGGCCCGTCAGGAAGTCCAGTACCCAGTTGCACAGGGCGGGGTCGAGACCCAGGGTCTCGAGCTTGATGACGAGCTTGGAGGGTACTATGGTGTTGAATGCCGAGCTGTAGTCGATGAACAGCATTCTCACATAGGTATTCCTCTTGTCCAGATGGGTTAGGGCAGTGTGCAGTGTGGTTGAGATTGCATCGTCTGTGGAGCTATTTGGGCGGTAAGCAAATTGGAGTGGGTCTAGGGTGTCAGGTAGGGTGGAGGTGATATGGTCCTTGACTAGTCTCTCAAAGCACTTCATGATGACGGAAGTGAGTGCTATGGGGCGGTAGTCGTTTAGCTCAGTTACCTTAGCTTTCTTGGGAACAGGAGCAATGGTGGCCCTCTTGAAGCATGTGGGAACAGCAGACTGGTATAGGGATTGATTGAATATGTCCGTAAACACACCGGCCAGCTGGTCTGCGCATGCTCTGAGGGCGCGGCTGGGGATGCCGTCTGGGCCGAAAACCCAGCTTGTCCAGAAAAAAATGTGGTCTCCTGACACAACTTACCTCGGGGTATGGGGTAAATTGATCCATGGGACAGGGTAAGTAAAGATGTACTGAAGTAAATATTAACATTGCCTTTTTTAAACCATGACTATCTTTATTTCCCAATCACAATCAGACTGTTGTTACCTCATATCCCAGGGATAATGCCTTGCATTATGCCTAGGAAGAAAACACTTATATTTGCTCAACTTGTCATTTTAAATGTATGAATATTTTCAAATGTAACCTTGATTTAACTAGACAAGTCATTTAAGAACAAATTATTATTCACCAATTGTGCACCACCCTGTGGGACTCCCAATCACAGCCAGATGTGATAAAGCCTGGATTTGAACCAGGTACTCAAGTGACACCTCTTGCACTCAGATGCAGTGCCTTAGACCACTGAGCTAAACCATTGGCTCAACTTTCCCCAATGCAAACATTTTGACCATATTAGTGCACATACTGTAGCTACAAGGATGCACTATCATGCTATCTTTGGATATATGAAATATTATTATTATGATATATTATATGTAGATTTATTATAGAGACTCCAACTGGTGTATAGAGCAATCTTAAAAGTACCTTATTTGGTTTAGATACAATAATCATGAAACTTATAACACAATAAAATCATTTGAAAATCAGTTTTTGGGACCTAGCTTGCTTACCACTTTTTCCATGTGGTTTCCTCCTTCACAGACTCCTGAAATGATGACCTCTTCCTAAATATTTTGTAAATTATACATTTTGTGTTGGGTTTCCCAGAAACAAGTGTCTCAGCTTACCTCTCAGGCTCAACTTACCCCACTTTCCCCTACATGTTATATTTAGGACATGCAGTGGAGTGTAGTTCTACCCCCTCCCCTGGCCATTAAATAAATGATTAGCATTCTTTATTGGAGCTGCTCCTGTGGAATGTAATGGTTCGCTTTCATTCTGGGCGTCATGTGAATTGACACTCTCCTAATAAGCACAGATTTATTGTTTCAGAAAAGTTGAATAATAGGTTTGCTTTTTTAGGCCTGACACTTTTTATTAGATTTTTCCACTTCCCTAATAATGTTGCATTGTTTTTGTTTTCTAAGTACACTACGAACTTGCCATGACATTCATTTCCCACCATAAAAAAGCAAACAGAGATATTTTCCATTCCTGTTAGTCACATTGTGCAGAAAAAAGGTGACTAACCGCCAACAAATCGAATCAAATAAATTTGTATTTGTCACATGCGCCGAATTCAACCTTACTGTGAAATGCTTACTTACAAGCCCTTAACCAACAACGCAGTTCAAGAAACAGTTCAAGAAAATATTGACTAAATAAACTAAAGTGAAAAGAAACAACAACAAAAAAATCTAAAAGTAACAAAAGAAATCAGCAGTCCCCCTTACTGTATGGGACACTTTTAAATGTGCCTTTAGAGGCAATGCAATTCAGTACTCATCTATAAAACAAAAGCAATTTAGATCAAAAGAGTCCATATTAACAAAGGAAATTGAAGGGCTAACAGTACAGTTAGATAGCAATAAAACAGTACCATAGAGGCACAGAATAAGTTAAAGGAAAAACAAAAAGAAATGGAGGAACTTATTCAAGAAAGATCCAGTGTAATATATTAGAATAATAAAGCAAACTGGATGGAATATGGGGAAAAATGCACCAAATTATTTTTCAATCTTCAATATAGAAATGCTACCAAAAAAATGTATTAAAACTTGTTACAAATGATGGAGTCATGCATGATTCACCAAATGATATTTTGAAAGAGGAAGTAAAGTACTTTAATATGTTTTAATTTCAGGCTCCTCCATCTCCACTAACTCAAACTAATTGTATGGATTTTTTTCCTACAAATAATGTAAAATTAATGTCTCTACAGAAAGACTCATGTGAAGGCCAAATTACAGAGGAGGAACTGCTTGAGGCAATTGGGGCCTTTAAGGATGGGAAAACTCCAGGGCTGGATTGCATACCAGTGGAAGTCTACAAAACGTTTTTTGGTATAATCAAAGGACCATTGTTGGCTTGTTTTAACCACTCCTATATAAATGGTAGATTATCAGGCACGCAACAAGAAGGTCTGATATCATTATTACTGAAACAGGACCCAAGTGGTATATATAAAGATCCAGTCCATTTAAAAAATTGGAGACCTCTTACACTTCAGTGTTGTGATGCAAAAATCCTAGCAAATTGCTTGACACATAGAATTAAAAAGGTATTGTCAGATATTATTAATCCTAATCAGACAGGTTTTTTACATGGACGATACATTGGAGATGATATAAGACAAGTACTGGAAACAATAGAACACTATGAAATATTGGGGACACCAGGCCTGGTTTTCATAGCTAATTTTGAAAAGGCTTTTGATAAAGTACGACTGGAGTTTATATATAAATGCCTAGAACATTTCAATTTTGGGAAATCTCTTATAAAATGGGTTAAGGTTATGTATAGTAACCCTAGGTGTAAAATAGTAAATAATGGCTACATCTCAGAAAGTTTTAAACTATCTAGAGGAGTAAAACAAGGTTGTCCACTATCGGCATATCTATTTATTATTGCCATCTAAATGTTAGCTGCTAAGATTAGATCAAACAATAATATTAAGGGATTAGAAATCAGTGGCTTAAAAACTAAGGTGTCATTGTACGCTGATGATTCATGTTTTCTTTTAAAACCACAATTGGAGTCTCTCCACGGCCTCTTAGAGGATCTCGATACTTTATCCTCTCTGGATTAAAACCAAATTATGATAAATGTACCATATTACGTATTGGATCACTAAAAAATGCACATTTTACATTACCATGTAGTTTACCAATTAAATGGTCTGACGGAGATGTGAACATACTCGGCATACAAATCCCAAAAGAAAGAAATGATCTCACTCCAATACATTTTTATAGAAAGATAAGATCTTGCTACCATGGAAAGGAAAATACCTGTCTATTTGTGGAAAAATCACCCTGATTAACTCTTTAGTTATATCACAGTTGACCTATTTGCTTATGGTTTTGCATACACCTAGTGACCTGCTTTTTAAATTATATGAACAAAAAATATTCAATTTTATTTGGAACGGCAAGCCAGATAAAATTAAAAGGGCCTATTTATATAACGAATATGAATTCGGTGGGCAGAAATGATTAAATATTAAAGCATTACACCTCTCACTAAAGGCATCAGTCATACAAAAGTTATACTTAAATCCAAACTGGTTCTCTAGTCAATTGGTACGAATGTCTCATCCTATATTCAGGAGGGCCTTTTCACCTTTATTTAGATTACACCTGCTCACTTTCGGTTGTTTGAAAAGGAAATAAACAAGCCTTAGAAAGTTGGTTGCAATTTCAGTTTAATCCACCTGAAAGGACAGAACAAATAGTACAACAACTATTGTGGTTAAATTCAAATATATTAATTGATTAAAAAAAACTGTTTTTATCGAAGAGTTTTTTTTAAAAGGTATAATTTTAGTGAATGATATCATAAATAGGACTGGTGGAGTTATGTCACACATGCAGCTAACACAGACAAATGGAAATGTCTGCTCTACCCAAAATTACAACCAATTAATTACAGCATTACCAGAAGGCAAATAGGAGGGGAAAAAGTAAGGAACTTGTATGTCGGCCCTGTATTAAAGAACATAAATGGTTAAAGAAAAGTGTGATAAACAAAAACATATACCAATTTAATTTAAGGACCAAAAAACTGACAGCTGTGCCATATAAATGGCTAAATAGTTGGGAAGAGATTTTTGATGTACTCATTCCATGGCACATGGTTTATGAATTGATACGCAAAACAACGCCGGATTCAAAACTTCAAATTTTTCAATATAAATTACTATACAAAATTCATGCAACTAATAGAATGTTATATGTATGGGGGATACAATCTTCCCAGCTCTGCAGATTCTGCTGTGAGGAGGCAGTCATTAGATCATTTATTTTGATATTGTCCATATGTAGCTCATTTTTGGTCACAGGTAAAGGGATGGCTGAAGAATTGCAACATTTACCTAGAACTAACGCTACAGATAGCAATACTGGATGATTTGAAAAGCCATAGTCAATCAATCAATAATATAATAATTATTTTAGCAGAATTTTTTATTTTTAATTTACAATCTGTAGAAGCTATGAGAATAGGAAGGTTCAATTATTTTTTGAAGCATCACATTACAGTTGAAAAATATATGGTAAATAGAAATACGAAATGGATGATGTTGAGAGATAGATGGGAGGGGTTGAATGGAGCTGAAGGGTGGGACTGGATGGTGTTGAGAGATAGATGGGAAGGGTTGAGTGGAGCTGAAGGGTGGGACTAATAACAAGATAAACAATGTAAAACACACGGGGTCTGTACAATGTATATAGGTTTGGAACGTTTGTGAAATAGCACAGTTACAAATAGAAGTCAAACTGGATGGACATCAGAAATAGAGGAAGGACTAAGAACAAACAAGAGAGAACTATTGTAAAGTAGACTGTGTCTGTAAAATGTGTATAAGATGTATAAATTGAAGGTAAAAGCAGAAGTGTTTATTTGTTTACTCCAATTGGGTAATCGGTGGAAGGGTTTGTGGGGAATAATAATAAAGGTATATTCTTTTAAAAAAGTATGTATGTCTATATAGGTATGTGTATGTACAGTATATATGTGTATATATATGCATGCGTGTATGGATATATTTACCAAAAAAATATGGGGGATTGGAAATTATGCAGACAATTAGATTGGAAGCAACATTCTTTCCGCAATATTAAGCTGATCCACCCCTTAAAGAAAATAAAGAAAATCACATTTATTTTGTATTTGTTTTTATGTAACCTTTATTTCACTAGGCATGTCAGTTAAGAACAATTTCTTGTTTTACAATGATGGCCTACCCTGGCCAGACCCTCCCCTAACCCGGACGATGCTGGGCCAATTGTGTGATGCCCTATAACGAGGCTATATACAGGGGTAACTGTTCCAAGTCAATGTGCGGGGGTACAGGTTAGTCGAGGTCATTTGTAAAGTGACTATGCACAGATAATAAACAGCGAATAGCAGCAGTGTAAAAACAAGGGTGGGGGACAGTCTATGACTTGAGTGACTGGAGTCTTTGACCATTTTTTGGGCCTTCCTCTGACACCACCTAATCTGTAGGTCCTGGATGTCAAGAAGCTTGGACCCAGTGATGTACTCTGCCGTACGCACTACCCTCTGTAGGGCCTTACGGTCAGATGCCGAGCAGTTGCCATACCAGGCGGTGACTAACACTAACTACTGTAGCATTGACTTACACTGAGTTGTAGGGAGTCACCGCCTGCACTCTCTGTTTTTACCTGACACATCATTTTCTCATTCAATCTACTTTTTATTCTTTTTCTATGTCCTTCCTTTTATTTTCCCCTGAATGGCTGAACTTGAAGTGGTTTTAATGTTATTCTCTGTTTTTATTTCAACATTTTGGGGGGGGCCAAACCAAACCAGGATCCAGTACCTCTCCTGCCATGAAAAATATAGATACATTTTTTAAATGTAACAACTCTAATAAAAGCGATCAAAGTTCATTCGAGTTTCCTCTTCATTAATTATTCTTCCCCCCCCCCAAAAAAGACTGTTAATATGAAAAAGTAGAATTTGTGCAACAATGGTTTGTGCAACATGTCAAGCTGTGCTTGAGACCAACGTGTGGTCGTGGCTGTGTAAGAAGCACGCCTGTATCTCTCACAGACTAGAATGAGATTCACTTTCTATGCTCGCTCTCTCTCTCTCTCTTTCTGGTCATGAGCCTGCAACTCTCATCTTTCTGGAGGAGCTGCAGCACCCCTGATGAATTGACATTTGCCAAAGTTATAGAATGACTTCTGTCTGTTCAGAAAGAAATGAAATCATTTAGAATAGCCTACTACACTATGAGAAAGACTATAACTTAGCCTCAGAGGATCAATAGCTTCTTATAAAAATGCCTAGTTGTGGACTGTGTGTAGCCCAATACAAGAGGCAGTAGTGTATCATGAAAACAGTCAAAGATAAATGGGGTTGCTCGGCCTGTCGCGATAGCGGTCTAGCCTTCCTCCTGGCATTGACTGCTCAAGCCGTCAGCTCCCCAGGTCACATTCCTCTCAAACGGACTTTCTGTTCCAGGAGGACTTTTTGTTCCGGCACCTCCTGATTTACAAATTAAACACTGAGCATAACAAGGTCACTAGCTTGGGGCTGCTGCAAACTTGGCATCAGTTGGTCCAGACTGCTCTACTACTGTTCTACTACACACACTAGAAATACCAGCTCACTTGTCAAATGACACTTTAGTGAATTGGATATAAGATTTAAGTGGGCCAGCACAATGCTGCCAACCCTCTCATCTCTTACCTAATCTCCCTCTGTCTGATAGACTTTGAAAACTGTTCTTGTTAACCCTTGTGGGGTGTTCATGTTTTTGTTATTCACTCAATGTCAATGTCTGATGGACCCACAACATTATTGAGTTTTTAAAACAATACAGCCATAACAATTTAGGTAAAAATACTTAATACTTAGATGTTGACTTATATCAATTACAAGTTATATAGACATCATACATGGTATACGATAAAAACCCTATTTGTTTTTTAAATAAAATGTCAAAAATCTATTATAATCAAGACATGGGTGGAATAAATCATGTTTATCTTGAACAAATATAAATGATACAAGGTTTTCATCATTATAGATGTTTTTTGCTTTAAACTGAACAAATTGGAAGGACAAATTATACATACAGTATTTTATGGAAATGATAAATTGAATCCCATTGAACACAAATTAAGGCCGGTCTACACATCACAAGAGGGACAGAGTTTTACTGTGTGTGTGTTGCAAATGTATTTATTGCACTTAATGCATGTCTACTGTGTCTTCCTGTCCTTCTTGGGTCCACACACAGGAGTTACTGCTCTTGTTAAGGGAGATCTTCATTTCTTCAGTTGATTACTTGGAAACAGGTCATTTGCTGCAAACTCCACCCTCAAAACAAGAGAGGAAGAAGCCAGTCGTCTGCTGTACTGCCTTTGTTCTCCTTGGTGGTTAGCTTCTTTTCTCTCGCTACTCTCTCCCCCAACCTCAGTTCACACTTTTCCCCTTTCTTTCTCTCTATGTGTCTCTCTCTCTACTTCTTCCTCTTCAGTTTACCAGCCTTCTTTCTCCTCCCTGTGTGGATAAGAAGCTCTTCCAAGGAATTCAATGGCCAAGTTCAGGCCCTTGAAGTGACTGGCTTTGATTCCAAGGCCTCATTTTCCTCCCTCTGTTGTCTTTTTTCCTCCTCCCATTTAAAGTAGGATACTCTTAGTTCACTCCTTTTCTCCAATCTATCTCTTTCTGTCTTCTTTCTCTCCTCTTTTGTCCACCAAAGATGTAAATATAAGCATCTCTGGCAAATATACAATGATGCATATATGACTACAGTTAGCATATAGAGTGCATGTGTCTGTTATGTTGGTATACTGTAGCTTTTGTCATTTTTTGCCCAATTCTAAATCTGAAAATTATTACATGTTCATTTATGAACCTTAAAATAAATGTTTCTTTGACAACAAGTGATATTCCAGAGGTGTTAAGTCATTTACTTACACTTGTCAACAAAATTCTTCCACAGTTTTTAAATTGTATATATTTGTTTACAAATTATGCCTACAAGTGACGGATAGGCATCTAATGAAAGCCCTAATACATTTCCTCTGTTCTGATGACAGGCATGCTCGCATGGCAGGCCCGGGCGAGGTGGTGCCTGCATGACAATGGTGCTTCACCCTGACGCTCTCATTTGCTCGACTCTATTGATGACAACAGCTGAATTAATTAGCGCTATATTGTCATGTTAGATTAGCCAAAGTTATGATAGATATCACAGAGCAATGACCTGTGGTTCTGGTACCTGGTTGCACTTCACACACGCCTGTTGTTGTGCTCTTAAGAAAGCCACTGAGTGGAATCTTCCACAACAGCTACCCACATGGGGTGTATTCATTAGTGCTCACTATAGTGTATCAAAACAATATTTTTTATTTGACAAATAAAACAAATCTAATCTCGGATGGGGCTGTAAGAGGCACCAGCTACATGTTCACTGGAATGACAGAGGGAGAGAAGAACTGGGAGGGAGAGAGAGAAGAACTTGTAGGGAGAGAGAGAAGAACTGGGAGGGAGAGAGAGAAGAACTGGGAGGGAGAGAGAGAAGAACTGGGAGGGAGAGAGAGAAGAACTGGGAGGGAGGGAGAGAAGAACTGGGAGGGAGAGAGAGAAGAACTGTGAGGGAGGGAGAGAAAAACTGGGAGGGAGGGAGAGAAGAACTGGAGAAGAACTGGGAGGGAGGGAGGGAGAGAAGAACTGGGAGGGAGGGAGAGAAGAACTGGGAGGGAGAGAGAGAGAGAAGAACTGGGAGGGAGAGAGAGAAGAACTGGGAGGGAGGGAGATACAAATCTGGGAGGAAGGGAGGGACGGAAAAAGAGAGAGAGATAGATAGAGAGGAGGACCGGGAGGGAGGGATGGAGGGAGAGAAGGGGGAGGGAGAGAGATACAAATCTGGGAGGGAGAGAGAAGAGAAGAGAGGGAGGACTGGGAAGGAGAGAGAAGAACTGGGAGGGAGAGAGAGAATAACTGGGAGGGAGGGAGAGAAGAACTGGGAGGGAGAAAGAGAAGAACTGGGAGGGAGAGAGAGAAGAACTGGGAGGAGAGAGAGAAGAACTGGGAGGGAGAGAGAGAAGAACTGGGAGGGAGAGAGATACAAATCTGGGAGAGCAGAAGAGAAGGACTAAGAGGGAGGGATAGAAGAACTGGGAGGGAGGGAGATACAAATCTGGGAGGAAGGGAGGGACAGAAAAAGAGAGAGAGATAGATAGAGAGGAGGACCGGGAGGGAGGGATGGAGGGAGAGAAGGGGGAGGGAGAGAGATACAAATCTGGGAGGGAGAGAGAAGAGATGAGAGGGAGGACTGGGAAGGAGAGAGAAGAACTGGGAGGGAGAGAGAGAAGAACTGGGAGGGAGAGAGAGAAGAACTGGGAGGGAGAGAGAGAAGAACTGGGAGGGAGAGAGAGAAGAACTGGGAGGGAGAGAGAGAAGAACTGGGAGGGAGAGAGAGAAGAACTGGGAGGGAGAGAGATACAAATCTGGGAGAGCAGAAGAGAAGGACTAAGAGGGAGGGATAGAAGAACTGGGAGGGAGGGAGATACAAATCTGGGAGGAAGGGAGGGACGGAAAAAGAGAGAGAGATAGATAGAGAGGAGGACCGGGAGGGAGGGATGGAGGGAGAGAAGGGGGAGGGAGAGAGATACAAATCTGGGAGGGAGAGAGAAGAGAAGAGAGGGAGGACTGGGAAGGAGAGAGAAGAACTGGGAGGGCAGCCAGTATCAGCAGGCAGCTCTCAGAGTCAGCTGGTTCATAGCATCCAGGGTCTACTTCAAGGACCTCTCTCCCTACATCCCTCTCTCTCTCTTACCCTCCATCCCTCTCTCTCTCTCCCTCCATCCCTCTCTCTCTCCCCAATCACTTCTTATCTCCCTCCCTCTCTCTCCCTCATCTCTCTCTCTCTCCCTCCATCCCTCTCTCTCTCCCCAATCACTTCTTGTCTCCCTCCCTCTCTCTCCCTCATCTCTCTCTCCCTACCCCTCTCTCTCGCTGTGACAAAATAGAGATTGTATAGGACAAATCGGGTAGGTCTCTCCCATTTTGTCAATTTTGTTTCGAATTGGTTCCTAGTGAATCCATGCATGGGCTCTGCAACATGGCTGCTGTTGGCCTCTTCAGGTCTGGGAGCTGGACTAGACTCTCTTATCCAGTCTAATGTGTCTCTTCTATTAGCCTAGTATTGCAGTTTCTAAAAATCACTGTACATTTTTGGTTTCCACATACAAGAAGGCTACTTAAGATTATGCAGAAATTATATTTGTCCCCTTCTGTTTTCCATATAATATTTTTTCTCCTACGGCAGTAGTGGCTGCACAGATGACTGGGGCTGTACAGCTGACTGGGGCTGTAGTGCACTACTTTTGACCAAGCCCAATGAGCCCTGGTCAAAATTAGTGAACTATATAGGGAATAGGGTGCCATTTGGGACGGAGGCTGGGACTCCTCTCAGTGAATGAATTGCCTTGTAGACCTATCACACTATCACGTTTCAGGTAAGACCCAAATGTGACTGTGTCGAACTAACAATGTTTATTACAGCAACAGGGGCAGGCGAACGACAGGTCAAGGCAGGTAGGGGTCGATAATCCAGAGTGGTGGGGCAAAGGTACAGGATGGCAGGAAGGCTCAGGGCTGGCAGAAAAGGTGAAAACCGGGAAAAACAGGAACAATCAAGAGACAGGAACAGAGGGAAAAATGGTGGAGGGGGGTGGAGACAATCACGACAGGTGAACAGATCAGTGTGTGACACACACATCACATTTGTTGATAATATCAAGTAGCATAGGATATCCAGGAGCTCTGTTTTGCTCTTCACGAACATGGTCCTCTTTTGTCTGCAAAAAAGCAAATTATACCTATTTGATGACACTAAAATATCTTCTTCACCATACTTCTGTATGTTCCTTGATCCAGCCTGCCTGGTGGCAGATATTGGTGTGTTGGATAAAGACCTGAATGTTAGTGTGATCAGCCGTGGTAAATTGGGGACAGAAGCCAGGGGACTGTTGTCACACAGCAGTTGTGCCAGGGAGAGGTCACGCTCAGGAGTGTTATCCATGTGTCTGACTGTGGAGTAAGGAGAGCAGAGGAAAACGAGATAGCCTTGCTGCAAGGCCCCCGGAGTGGGGAGCCATGCTCAGAGTTCACCTGCTAATCTGGGCTGGGGCTGTAAGAGGCACCAGCTGCATGTTCAAGGATTGGAGGGGGGAAGAGGGCAGAGAGAAGGACTGGGAAGGAGAGAGAAGAACTGGGAGGACAGTCAGTATCAGCAGGCAGCTCTCAGAGTCCAGCTGGTGCATAGCATCCAGGGTCTACTTCAAGGACCTCTCTCCCTCCCTCCCTCCATCCCTCTCTCTCTTTCCCTCCATCCATCCCTCTCTCTCTCTCCATTCATCCCTCTCTCTCTCTCTCTCCCTCCATCCCTCTCTCTCTTTCCCTCCATCCCTCTCTCTCTCTCCATCCATCCATCCCTCTCTCTCCATCCATCCCTCTCTTTCTTTCCCTCCATCGCTCTCTCTCGCTCCAATCACTTCTTCTCCCTCCTCCCTCTCTTCCTACCCCTCTCTCTTTCCCTCTCCCCCTTTCACCCTCACTCTCTTTCAACCAACCCATTATTTTCTCTCTTTCTCTCTCCCTCTTCTATTGTTTACCTTTTTATCTCCCTCCCTCCCTGTCCTCTGTTATCATCTCTCCGTCACCATCCCATCAGATCTCTCTCATCTTCCTCTGTTTCCTTAACTCCCCTTCTCTCTCCCTCTGCCTCTCTCTTTTTCCCACAGATCTCTCTCATCTTCCTCTGTTTCCTTAACTCCCCTTCTCTCTCCCTCTGCCTCTCTCTCTTTTCTTCCTCTCTCTCTACCTCTGTTTCTCTCTCTCTCTCATTCTCTCTTACTCAATTCAATTCAAGGGGCTTTATTGACATGGGAAACATATGTTTACATTGCCTAAGCAAATGAAATGGATAAACAAAAGTGAAATTAGCAATAAAAATTGAACAGTAAATATTACAATCACACAAGTTCCAAAAGAATGAAGACATGTCAAATGTCATATTATATCTATATACAGTGTTGTAGCGATGTGCAAATAGTTAAATTAAAAAAGGAAAAATAAATAAATATGGGTTGTATTTACGATGGTGTTTGTTCTTCACTGTTTGTACTTTTCTTGTGGCAACAGGTCACAGATGTTGCTGCTGAGATTGCTTTCAAATTCATTGTGTTTCTGTGTAATCTGAGGTAAATATGTGTCTGTAATACGATCATACATTTAGCAGGAGGTTAGGAAGTGCAGCTCAGTTTCCACCTCATTTTGTGGGCAGTGTGCACATAGCCCGTCTTCTCTTGAGAGACAGGTTTGCGTTCGGCAACCTTTCTCAATAGCAAGGCAATGCTCACTGAGTCTGTACATAGTCAAAGCTTTTCTTAATTTTGGGTCAGTCACAGTGGCCAGAATTCTCACTTTGGTGTTGGTCCCATTTAGTGAATTCTTGGTTGTGAGCGGACCCCAAACCTCACAACCATGAAGGGCAATGGGTTCTATAACTGATTCAAGTGTTTTTTTTTACCAGATCCTAATTGTTATGTCAAATTTTATGTTCCTTTTCATGCCATAAAACACCCTTCTTGCCTGGTCTCTCAGATCATTCACAGCTTTGTGGAAGTTACCTGTGGCCCTGTGGCACTGTATGAGGTAAGTATAGTTTTTTATATACTCTAGGGAAATGATGTCTACATGGAATTTACGTTTGTGGTCCTGGAGATTTACTGTAATGGCCCAGGTCTGACAGAATCTGTGCAGAAGATCTAGGTGCTGCTGTAGGACCTCCTTGGTTGAGGAGAGAAGCTCAGATCATCAGCAAACTGTAGACATTTGACTTCAGATTCTAGTAGGGTGAGGCCGGGTGCTGCAGACATTTCTAGTGCCCGCGCCAATTCGTTGATATATATGTTGAAGAGGGTGGGGCTTAAGCTGCATCCCTGTCTCACCCCACGGCCCTGTGGGAAGAAATTTGTGTTTTTTTTGCCGCACACTTGTTGTTTGTGTACATGGATTTTATAATGTCGCATGTTTTTCCCCAAACACCACTTTCCATACATTTGTATAGCAGACCCTCATGCCAAATTGATTCAAAGGATTTTTTAAAAATCAACAAAGAATGAGAAGACTTTACCTTTGTTTTGGTTTGTTTATTTGTCAATTAGGGTGTGCAGGGTGAATACATGGTCTGTCGTACGATAATTTGGTAAAAAGCCAATTTGACATTTGCTCAGTGCATTTGCTCAAGGTTGCTGTTGACGCATATCCCACAGTAGTTATTGGTGTCAAATTTGTCTCCACATTTGTGGATTGGGGTGATCAGTTCATGGTTCCAAATATTGGGGAAGATGCCAGAGCTAAGGATGATGTTAAATAGTTTTAGTATAGCCAATTCGAATTTGTTGTCTTTATATTTGATCATTTCATTGAGGATACCATCAACACCACAGTCCTTTTTGTGTTGGAGAGTTTTTATTTTGTCCTGTAGTTCATTCAAGGTAATTGGAGATACCAGGGGGTTCTGGTATTCTTTAATAGTTGTTTCTAAGATTTGTATTTGATCATGTATATATATGCTTTTGCTGTTTGTTCTTTGTTATAGAGCCAAAAAGATTGGATTAGTGGTTTAACCATACATCTCCATTTGTATTTTTTTAGTGATTCACCATTGTGAAGGTGTAGACTCAGGTTTTCTGGGTCTCTATGTTTTTGGTTGGACAGGTGTCTCAATTTCTTTCTTAGGTTTTTACATTCTTTATCAAAACATTTGTCATTGTTGTTAATTTTCTTCGGTTTTCTGTTTTAATTTTTTTGATTTAATAGTGAAGCTGAGAGGTCACATATACAGTTAAGATTTTCTACTGCCAAGTCTCCACCTTCACTATTACAGTGGGACATTTTGTCCAGGAAGTTGTCGAAAAGGGATTGAATTTGTTGTTGCCTAATTGTTTTTTGGTAGGTTTCTACACTACATTCCTTCCAAATATAGCATTTCTTAATATTACTCAGTTCCTTTGGCTTGGATGCCTCATGATTGAGTATTGCTCTGTTCAAGTAGACTGTGATTTTGCTGTGATCTGATAGGGGTGTCAGTGGGCTGACCGTGAACGCTCTGAGAGACTCTGGGTAGTCTACAGTACCTCTGCTAAGAGATGTTCTATAGGTGTACCTACCATACCTACCATGTTGGTTATGTTGTCATAGTTGTACCTTGGGGGGCATATAGGGGAGGGAATGCTATCACCTCCAGGCAGGTGTTTGTCCACCTGTGTCACGACTTCCGCCAAAGTTGATCCCTCTCCTTGTTTGGGCGGCGTTCGGTGGTCGAAGTCACCGACTTTCTAGCCATCGCTGATCATCTTTTAATTTTCCTTTGGTTTGTCTTGTATCACAACTGGTTCCAATTCCATCAATTACATGTTGTGTATTTAACTTCTTGCGTCGAGTAATCCCGTATCCGGGAGCGTAATCATAGCCTCAAGCTCATTACCATAACGCAACGTTAACTATTCATGAAAATCGCAAATGAAATGAAAGAAATATATTCACTCACAACCTTAGCCTTTTGTTAACAACACTGTCATCTCAGATTTTCAAAATATGCTTTTCAACCATAGCTACACAAGCATTTGTGTAAGAGTATTGATAGCTAGCATAGCATTAAGCCTAGCATTCAGCAGGCAACATTTTCACAAAAACAAGAAAAGCATTCAAATAAAATAATTTACCTTTGAAGAACTTCGGATGTTTTCAATGAGGAGACCCTCAGTTAGATAGCAAATGTTCAGTTTTTCCAAAAATATTATTTGTGTAGGAGAAATCGCTCCGTTTTGTTCATCACGTTTGCCTAAGAAAAAAACCCGAAAATTCAGTCATTAAAACGCCAAACTTTTTTCAAAATTATTAACTCCATAATATCGACAGAAACATGGCAAACGTTGTTTAGAATCAATCCTCACGGTGTTTTTCACATATCTATTCGATGATAAATCATTCGTGGCAGTTGGGTTTCTCCTCTGAAGCAAATGGAAAATGCACGCAGCTGGAGATTACGCAATAATTTCGACGGAGGACACCAAGCGGGCACCTGGTAAATGTAGTCTCTTATGGGCAATCGTCCAATGATATGCCTACAAATACGTCACAATGCTGCAGACACCTTGGGGAAAGGACAGAAAGTGTAGGCTCATTCCTAGCGCATTCACAGCCATATAATGAGACATTGGAACACAGCGCTTTCAAAATCTGGGGCATTTCCTGTTTGAAATGTAATCTTGGTTTCGCCTGTAGCATCAGTTCTGTCGCACTCACAGATAATATCTTTGCAGTTTTGGAAACGTCAGAGTGTTCTCTTTCCAAAGCTGTCAATTATATGCATAGTCGAGCATCTTTTCATGACAAAATATCTTGTTTAAAACGGGAACGTTTTTTTATCCAAAAATTAAAAGAGCGCCCCCTATATTGAAGAAGTTAACCCTCTGTTCCCCCTCATGTCCTTGTTGGTGATTGTTTGTTTGTAAGCTATGTACAAGTTATGTTCTGGTGTGCAATGGGTTTTGTACCCACTTGTATTATTTTGTATATTTTGGTTTTCTGAGTTTTTGAGCACTTATTAAACTGCTCCATTTATACCAAGTTCGATCTCCTGCGCCTGACTTCCCTGCTACCAGCACGCACCCCCATTACACCCTGTGTGCTGAGGGTATCAGGTTCTTGTCCGTTTCTGGCATTTAGGTCTCCACAGACTAGTACATGTCCCTGGCCCTGGAAATGATTGATAACCCCCTCCAGGATGGAGAAGCTGTCTTCATTAAAGTATCATTAAATAATCACTCTCTCTCTTTCTCTCACACTCTTTCTCTCTCTCTCTCACTCTTTCTCTCTCTCTCTCTTTCTCTCACTCTCTTTCTCTCTCTCTCTCACTCTTTCTCTCTTACACTTGTTTACTCTCTCTTTCACCCTTTGAGCCATGGCTTGAAGGGGATTCATTTATTTTGGCAGATAACACTGTAAAAAAATGTCCTTGTAAATGAACAGCACTATACTGGCACCAGAGTTGCCAGTATACATTTGCACATAAAATATAATTATTCAAATTGGTAACAACATTTACAACAATTGAAATTAACAATATAATTAACAATAGAACTAAAAAACTATATTGTGTGCCTTTGTGTGTGGAGGGAGATGGAGTTAATAAAATTGGGATTGGGTACAATCCTAGATCTTTGATCAGGGGCAACGGTTAATCGGGTAAGGTGGTTCAGAGGCGGTGAAACACAAAATGGGACAGTATGGGCAGGAGAGCATCTATGAGAGAGAAGTCAGTGCAGCATTGGGTGTTCCTCATGGGGCTCAGTTCTTATTGGTCAGCTCTTCTCACCCCTAGGATACGCAAAGAAAAATAAAGAATAGAATGAGAGACAGAGCACCAGTGCTGTTACTCCTTGGGTAAAAAGACAGGGGACAAGGGGCATATCAATCTGTGTGTGTCTGTACTTACCTCACTAGTGGGCTTCATTCAAAATCAGCGAGCTCTTGGAAGAATGGGGAAATGTGATTGGTTGAGAACAGCTGATTTCCTCTGAGCCCCTTGTCATGCAATTTGTCACATCTTCAGGGTTCATGATCTTGGGTAGATTTGAATCGACAGCATATATCCAATGTAGTTTATGAAATCATTTGACGCATTGAACAAGCCTACACAATACCACAGACTATTTTACCAGACTCACAACATTTTCCTTTCATCCTGTAAAGTGAACAGGATTGGCTAATATTGTAACATTATGGAACAATGTTGGGAGAGGCTATATGGACACTCCTGGCCTGCAAAACAAAGACCTACAGTATCTGTCGCTGCTGAGAGCCAAGTAAACCGAATCTCACTGGGTTGTGACAGCTAAAGAGGACACTGTGTCCCAGTGTTGTTGCCCTTCATGCTCTCCCCATTGAGTAGACTATATCACGGTGACATCTAGATTGCTACCAATATTAGTTATGTTTTGTGTGGGCTGCTATCGTACTTGAAATATAATCATGGGAGGGAAAAAATAAATCTGCCACGTTACTAGCTCACGTTGATGCCTCTGTGAGTGTTGTAAGCTACAGGTGCCCAGTGACACTGAACCTTGCTTAGGTCGGCAGGCACCTCAATACAACACGTTGCACTGGTCATTCGCATCGGCTTTAGCGGCTTACGAGTACGATTATGTCAAAAATGCTGCCCTTCAATCGGAAAAAACGTTGCGCCAGTAATATGCGTCATTGTTTGAACTGCTAGAAACAAGCCATCTTCTCTGTAGTAATGGTAAAAACATGACGTCACAAATCTGCACTCAGTGTATTCTCTATGACACTCAGGGGCTGCGATATAGCCTGTCATCACAATAATTATTCTAGGTCGTTTACAATCAATTTAGAGCAGAACGCAATTGGCTTATGTCAACTTGACCTAGCTAACTAGCTAGCAAACATTAGCTACCTAGAGAAGTTAGCTAAGAAAACATGCAGTAATTCAACGTTGGCTAGCAATAAAGATACATACTTATAAACAAGTCAAGGTACTTACCCAGCAACTGCTGAAAATATTATTCCACTTCAGGGCCACTTCAAGAAGATAATTACTAAAATAGTCTGATCTTCATGTGTCTCACCTGCAGGAAATGGCTGGCACCTGAAGCTGATCATTTGAATCTAGAGTGGGCATAAGTTAATACTGTAAAGAAATACAGTATGTTAGAGTAATATTTACAGGAGGCTTCCAATTAAAGTTAATAACAGTATGTTCTAGCATTTTACCCATAATGCAGTGCAATCTACAGCATTAATGCTGTAAAACACATGTATGGAATTATAATGTGGCTTCTACCGTGTTTTACTGTTGAAATTACAGAACAGTATTACAGTGTAGGGGAGAAGGAATAAAGTTTACTCAGCAGAGTTCAGAAAGTCTGGGGGAGAATTGATGGTGTTTCAAACATTTTCTCAATGGACTGCGGCATGGGAAATGGCCCATTGACAATAACATCTGTAATAATTATTTGTTAAGTAGACTGAATAATATCAAAGAATTCCTTGTTGTGTTACCGTCCCAATAGATCCACAGACGATGCAATCGCCATCACACTGCACACTGCCCTATCCCATCTGGACAAGAGGAATACCTAGACTACAAGTCAAAAGTTTGGACACAGCTACTCATTCAAGGGTTTTCCTTACATTGTAGAATAATAGTGAAGACATCAAAACTATGTAATAACACATATGGATCATAAAGTAAGCAAAAAAGTGTTATATTTGAGATTCTTCAAAGTAGCCACCCTTTGCCTTGATCACAGCATTGCGCACTTGTGGCATTTGTCCTCACAAACGTTTACAGATGCACAATAGAGAGGTCCTGTCGGGCTGTATCACCACCTGGCACGGAAACCACTGCCCAATGCACCACCGGGGGCAAACTACCTGCCCTCCAGGACACCTACAGCACCCGATGTCACAGGAAGGCCAAAAAGATCATCAAGGACAACAACCACCCGAGCCACTGCCTGTTCACCCCCTATCATCCAGAAGGCGAGGTCAGTACAGGTGCATCAAAGCTGGGACCGAGAGACTGAAAAACAGCTTCTATCTCAAGGCCATCAGACTGTTAAATAGCCATCACTAGCACATTAGAGGCTTCTGCCCTATATACATAGACTTGAAATCACTGGCCACTTTAAAAATGAACACTAGTCACTTTAATAACGTTTACATATTTTGCATTACTCATCTCATATATATGTATATACTGTATTTTATCCTATTCTACTGTATCTTAGTCTATGCAACGCTGACGTTGCTCTTCTAAATATTTATATATTCTTAATTCCATTCCATTACTTTAGATGTGTGTATTGTTGTGAAATTGTTAGAAATTACTTGTTAGATATTACTGAACTGTTGGAGCTAGAAACACAAGAATTTCGTTACACCTGCAATAACATCTGCTAAACACGTGTATGTGACAAACAACATTTGATTTGATTTGATTGTTTTTTTACAGCTAAATCTGAAGTCACCTACAATGATAAATTGAGGACTAAACAGGCTTTCTTGTTTGGGCCTGATACTTTATCTAACCCTATGAAAAATCTATTCACTACCTCCAAATCATACATAAACAAATGAATGAATGTAACTAAACCACTCTGTCAGATAGCTGAGTGTTCTGCTACAGCAGCCAGATAATTGGCCTAAAGATGATTATACCTAATGTAATGCAATTTGAAAGCCCCTCTTGGTCCTCCTCTCCCTCTGGGATTAGGTTAATATGATCAGGAGCAGTGTGGATTAAGAGGGCCATGCCTACATAGGCTGTGCCTTAGCTTAATGTGATTAGCCTTCATCACGCTTGTTTACTATTACCCCATTGTTGAGACTTGACAGTTCCTGAAAGTTCAGCCCCCTTCAACCCACCCACTGCCGCCCACGCCCACTTACACACATATACAGTAGAGTGTACACACACACACACACACACACACGCACACACACACACAAGCACACACACACACACACACACACACACACACACACACACACACACACACACACACACACACACACACACACACACACACACACACACACACACACACACACACACACACACAAACACAGGCTGCAGCCACCACTCATGCTTTAGCAAACATACAAACAAATGAGTAAATTCCCATTCTCACCCATCATACCATCATGGCCACCTAATCATTCCCAGCTTCAAATTGGCTCATTCAGCCTCCCTCCTCTCCCCTGTAACTATTCACCAGGTTGATGCTGTGAATGTGTTCTCAGTCAACTTAACTGGTAAAATAAGTGTTAAAACACAGGCACGCGCGCACGCACACACACACACACACACACACACACACACACACACACACACACACACACACACACACACACACACACACACACACACACACACATACATACACACACACACACACACACACACACACACACACACACACACACACACACACACACACACACACACACACACACACTTCTCTGAGTGACAGATCCTAGAAGGCAGTGGGAGTGAGGGAACTGTAGTGTTGAGGGTTGAATCACTCAGTTTAGACTGTTTAGACTGTCACTGCTCAGATATCACTTCAAATAGGAGATCACTGCTGAGTGGCTTATGGCTGCCTTCTCACCAGGTTAACTGAAAATGTTTTTCTTGTAAATAATCATAATATTTATATTTTCTTAGAGACATATTTCTGTCAATCTATAATGATCATCTTCCGTATGTTTTGTTGAACAGTGCGTGTGACCTATTTCAAACTTTCCTTTGCCTATAATACTGTAGTGACAGACTAGCTGTTTTAACTCAGTTTCAGCCCCCAGTGAACCTCCTCCTTTCCCCTAGTGACTCCCTTATTACACTGCTGTTGGTGTCCAGTGAAAATAATGTCAGGCTGAGAGTCCACAGTGTGTGTGACTGCAGGGTTCATTCCATTCCCCTGAGACGGGACATGGTGGCGGCCATCTTTTGGTTCTAACACCTTCTTTCATAAGGCTAATGAAGCTATCAAGGCTGCTGTGATTTATCCTGCTCTATCAGTGTTGGATGTGCCACAGTGGGGCCCGGGGTGCCTTAGACTAGTGTCATTAGCCATTGATGTTATTGGCTCATTATCATACAATTAGGTGGTTATCACACATGGTATTGTCATTAACTCCGAGCCCTATGATCCAGCAAAGATGTTTTGAGCAATAACACATTGCTCAAGCTCTTTGAATTTACAGTGAGAATAGGAGACAACGGCTCTGTTCATTCTAGTGAGCATGTAACAGCAATTAGTGGATTATTGAATGCTTGCCCCCTTTGAAATGGCTGTTGAGCTAAGAGTACATACACACACACACACACACACACACACACACACACACACACACACACACACACACACACACACACACACACACACACACACACACACACACACACACACACACACACACACGAGTACTATAGCTGGTTCTCTGTGAGGAGCTACTAATCAGTCTTGTTTCTTTAATCAGCCACAGTGGGTCAGCCTGTGAGTCAGAGACACAGAAGGACTATCTTCAGGTGAAAGAATTAGTCACAGGATTCGTCCTTCACTTTGACCATGGAATCAGTGCCGGTACTTTTTCCCAGTTGCACCACCTTTTTTAATAATCACCTAACAGTTCTCAGAGTCAAGTGAGCCACTGGTGAAGTGAAAGTAATGATTTGGACGTTTGGACGTTGGTTTACCAGGTATAGGGACTGGCAGCCATGTTGACTCCAGGTCTAGTAATCTAGTAATGGCACCGATAGACATGGCCGCCTTGTTTCAGGCTCCTAAGCAACTTTGCAGTATTTAAATACCAGTCTCAACGTCAACAGTGAAGAGGCGACTCCGGGATACTGGCCTTCTAGGCAGAGTTGCAAAGAAAAAAACATATCTCAGACTGGCCAATAAAAAGAAAAGATTAAGATGGGCAAAACAACACTGACACTGGACAGAGGAACTCTGCCTAGAAGGCCAGCATCCCGGAGTCGCCGTTCACTGTTGACGTTGAGACTGGTGTTTTGCGCGTACTATTAATGAAACTGCCAGTTGAGGACTTGTGAGGCGTCTGTTTTTCAAACTAGACACTACTTGTCTTCTTGCTCAGTTGTGTACCGGAGCCTCCCACTCCTCTTTCTATTCTGGTTAGAGCCAGTTTGCGCTGTTTTGTGAAGGGAGTTCTTCAGTTTCTTGGAAACTTCTCGCATGGAATAGCTTTCATTTCTCAGATCAAGAGTAGACTGATGAGTTTCAGAAGAAAGTGCTTTATTTCTGGCCATTTTGAGCCTGTAACCAAACCCACAAATGATGATGCTCCGGATACTCAACTAGTCTAATGAAGGCCAGTTTTATTGCTTCTTTAATCAGGACAACAGTTTTCAGCTGTGCTAACATAATTGCAAAAGGGTTTTCTAATGATCAATTAGCCTTTTAAAATTAAAAAACTTGGATTAGCTAACACAACGTGCCATTGGAACACAGGAGTAATGGTTGCTGATAATGGGCCTATGTATATATTCCATTACAAACCAGCCTTTTCCAGCTGCAATAGTCATTTACAACATTACCGATGTCTACACTGTATTTCCGATCAATTTGATGTTATTTTAATGGACAAGAAAATGTGCTTTTCTTTCAAAAACGAGGAAATTCTGAAATGACCCCAAACTTTTAAACGGTAGTGTATATTGATTTGTTTAACACTTTTTTCATTACTACATGATTCCATATGTGTAATTTCATAGTTTTGATGTCTTCACTATTATAATTCAATGTAGAAAATAGTCAAAATAAAAATAAATCCTTGAATGAGTAGGTGCTCTAAAACTTTTGACCGGTAAAGTACATATGCATCATTGAGAGCATATACCCTTATACATAAATATATATTTATACTCCAGACTCCGACATTCCCCGTCCCCTAATATTACTATATTTCTTAATTCCATTCTTTTACCTTTAGATTTGTGTGCATTGTTAGATATTACTGTGCTGTTGGAGCTAGGAACACAAGCGTTTCACCCCCTCCACTATAACACCTGCTAAATATGAGTATGCAACCAATACAATTGAATTTGATTTCATTATAGGGACTGGCAGCCATGTTGTAATGGCTGTTGGAAGAAGGCTTGGACCAAAGTGCAGCGTGGTACGTGTTCATGATTTTTATTTGACTGAACACTAAAACACAAAACAACATGAATAAATGAAATCGAAACAGTCCTGTAAGGTGCAGAAAACACTAAACAGAAAATAACTACCCACAAGACACAGGTGGGAAAAGGCTACCTGTCACGACTGCGACCGAAGGACACTACCCTTCCCGTTCGGGTGGCGCTCGGCGGTCGTCGTCGCCGGCCTACTAGCTGCCACTGATTATTTCCTCCCCCTCCTTATGTGTTTATTGAGTGCACCTGTTTTGAGTTAGGTAGTTAGTAGTAAGGCTTTATTAGTCAGCCGGCCCGCATGGTTCCTTGTGCGGGATTAATTATTGTGACCGTCTGTTTGGTGTACTTGTGTGCATGTCTATGGGTTTTGTGTTTCCCATTTTGTGTTTTTTTTCTGGACAGTTTAAGTCCCCCTGTTTGGGGCATTTGTTTGTTCATTACGCCCTGTGTTTACGTGAGGGTTGGCTTATGTTCGCCGTTTCTCTGTGCATTAAAATAGCACTCCCCTGAACTCTCTGCTTCCTGCGCCTGACTCCTCACCCACTACACTCAGACCGTTACACTACCTAAGTATGGTTCTCAATCAGAGACAACGATAGACAGCAGCCTCTGATTGAGAACCACACCCGGCCAAACACACAGAAATAGAACACATAGAACACAAAAACATAGAATGCCCACCCCAACTCACACCCTGACCAAACCAAAATAGAGACATAAAAAGGATCTATAAGGTCAGGGTGTGACACATGTTGACTCCACGTATAGGGACTAGCGGCCATTTTGACTCCAGATATAGGGACTGGCAGCCATGTTGACTGAGTTTGATTCAGCGCTTGTGTCTCTCCACACTGCAGTGATTATGGCAGCTATAAACCTTATCTATAGTCTTGCACTTTGAAGATTGAGAGATTACTTTGAGTTTTTTACCCAATTAACTGAGACAAAACAGCTCTGCCCATTTCGTATATTTTTGTGTGCGCGCATGTGTGTGTGAGTGCATGCAAGCGTGTCTGCCATGCTTGTGTGCTGCTGTGTATCTGCGTGTTTACTTGTTAGGGAGGTTTACTCTGTGATCCGTGATGGCTCAGAAAGTGTCGGCATCGTGATTAACTCCACATCGCAGTACAAACTTCTTCCTCCTCACTGCATAAATGGGCTTTAATTGAGGTGAAAGGCTCCCTAGCAGGATTTCCCCAGTCAGCTCCGATTATAACATAATTTTACAGCCAAAAAGAAACACGTTCCTCGTTCCCAATCACTGCCCTTGAATTATTGTTCTGTAGCTCGGGGCTTGTATTTAAAGTCACTCAATAATTGCAATCAGATTATTCTAATCAAGTGCTGGAACAGTAATTACAGGTTGCAGTCATTTAAACTGCCGTGGAAGTCCCATATACTGCCAGGGTGCATATTAAAAGTTTATGTCGGGAGAGATAAAATTAATGAAGAGGATTGTAATCTTGTGACTGTTAGATAGGTGTCACATCACATGTGACAGGAGTAGGGGATCCGGTGGCATGCTGAGGACGTTGGGTGTTTTGTACCCTGTGGCTTCCCCTGACCCTCACTCCCCCCTGATAACCTCATTGGTGCCCAGGTCTGCATTTCATGTCAAGGCAAACCTTAGGTGACTTAAAGCTGTGCCAAGCTGTTTGGAAGGCATGTGAATTACAATCCGGAGGTCTGTGTGACAGTGGAACCGTCTCCCTAATCCTGTTTCCACCCTTCCACACCGCTCCCTGCCACCAAACACAAACAGGAGGGCGTGTGTGTGTTTTTGTGTGTGTGTGTTCGTGTGTGTGTGTGGTGTTGGTGGGGAGGGAAGGAGGGAGGGCATACATGCTCTGGATGTATAATTCAATATGACTAATCATGGCATCCGCTGCCAACTAAGGAATGGAGCTGACAGTCAGCCCAGCGGTAATTTGATAAGGTTACAATGCACTTGAGCAGAGATGCAGAAGAGAAGTGCTACCTGTGATACATTCTATCGGGTGGTCAGTTGGTTGGGCCGCAGTCTACACAGCTAGCGCTACTCGACGTTAAGTGCCAAAGTCGCCAGGAATGAGCAAACAACAGGGCTAATAATTATCGTCCACAATAAAAGCCGTACCTATGTGTTACTGAACACACAAGGCTTACCTAAATCAATCGTAACGGCCATTTAGCGGCGTAACTGACGCTTCAAGGTATTATAAAAAAGCAGGTCACGTCTTAATCTCCTTACCGCGCCTACACGGGGTGTAATCCAAACAACCCTAGTATGAAAATGTATCAGCTCATTTACAGTAGACTGGTAGTGGGAGATACATACATATTCACATACCGTAGATTTAGTAAGGTAATATATCGCAGAGAAAGGAATGAACAGCCCAGCCCACCTGCACTAAGAAAGTATGTTAACAATGATTTACTCTAGTTACTGTGGCTCCTATTTCCATGGAACGTGCACAGAATTATTATTGTTTGTTGTTTGGAGAGTATTAGTTTGTGACAATTTATGATAATAAAAACCCATTGTTACTTCTATTGATATTTTATATTTACACTAGTAGCATAGCTTTCAACAATGATTCCTAACAGTACTGACATCTCTCCTGGTGACCTGTTCTCAACCAAAGAGGTCTGACTTTTGTTCAAGTCATGTCAGACTAATTGGGCCTAGTTATCGTTTGGATGTGGATACGGACAGAGTAGTATGCCACAACTATATATCACTAAAGATGACCATGGCTGATCTGCTGGTCTCCATGTTTTACTAAACAATTCCTTCATTTTAATGTCTTATCTGACAGTGATGGCATGAAACTAAGTCGTGTAGGAGATGGACTTTTTGAAATGTTAATCATCCCCACACTGAACCGCAGCCCATTGTGTGCGAGGTCACCAGAAGCGCATTAGCTAATTGGAGATTGCAGTATTTCTAATTAGTTGTGAGGATAACAGGCAAAAAAGGCTACAGGTTTTCCACACCTGATTCATTTCACTCCCTTTGTGCACTCCGACTGAGGTGGAGACTGAGGTGGAGACTGAGGTGGAGACTGAGGTGGAGACTGAGGTGGAGACTGAGGTGGAGACTGAGGGGGAGTGAGCATGTGGAGCAAGTGTAATTAGCCCTTATACAGAGATCTGCCATAATGCATCTCTCAGGGAGGAGACGCAAACGGGAGGTAGGATAATGCTATGGCTTTATGGCTGTTTCTAAGGGGGAGGATGGAGATATATCTTTATGGCCATTAAGACTTTATCTCCCCTGTTGTGTCCAGGCTCATGTCGATTTGATATGTCTAATGATATCTGCTGACTTTTATCATAGTGCAAATTAAAGGAGTCTCCCATTATTAGTGTTTTAAAGTCATCTCTATCTACTCTAATGATTTAACCTGGTTTTTGTTAGAGAATCCCAGATAGATTCAAGTTTTTATTCTGTTGAATGGACTCTTGATTGTTGAGGTGTTTTCTTGATTTTTCACAACTAATAATATGGATTATTTTCTATGACCACTCAATGATTATCTGTTTTGGGGAAATCTCACTTTTTAGTTAAAGATCAGTATGACGGCAACATACAATAACGTAACTGTTAGGCCAGGAAGAGGTTGATACCTTACAAAACAACCGATGACAGGACAGTCAAATGAAAGGAAAGAGGGAGAGAGAGAAAGGCAAAGGAATAGCAAAGCAGACAAGTTTTGGATTGGTCCAGATGAAACTGGCAGGTTATTACACATTTCCATTCCAGAGTCGTATACAAAAAATTATATTATAAGGACAATAAATTACCACTCAAAATGGCAAATGTGCATCCTTGTCAGGTAAACTGTACTCTGATGGCCTTTCCTCAAACAGTGAACCTGGAGATTTGATCTCTCCTAATGGTTCTGAAGGAAAGGGTAATTACGCCATGGTCAAAGCTAATTTGCTTTCTGCCAGATGAACTGTTGTATTTTATTGTAGGCTGACATTTTAAAGTAATTATGGCACTGTTGACCCCAGCCAATTCCAGTTATAACGTTGTCTTGGGCGGCCTCTCTCTCTCTCTCTCTCTCTCTCTCTCTCTCTCTCTCTCGCTCTCCCTCCTTTTCACTCTCTTTCCCTTCCTCTCTCTCTGTGGCTGGCAGTCAGTGCAGTAACAAGGTAATGACATGGACAGAGAGAAACATATGGGGTCCCTCTACGGGCCAAGGAGGATGGGGGGAGGAGGGGGATGATCAGCCTCACATCATTATTAACCATCATGCATTTCAGATAGACTGGAATATATGCCACTACCGCCATGAGGTGTGTGTGTAATCTGTTTTGTCCCTTCACAAGCCGTCTCTCTCGTAGATCCATGTATTGATGAGCAGGTCATTATGTGGCTCAGTGATCATCTCTGTGTTGCTATATTGCGCAGAAATGTAATAGACAAAGGTCATTTTGTGCTCCCTGCAGAAAATCATATGATGATGAGAGCAATTATGGATTTTCTGCCCCCTGCTTCTTTCCTTTGTCAATGAACATTTGAATCGGATGTCAACCGATATGCACTTCTTAAACCTTCATATTTTTGTGGGTAATACACAGTGTAATATGCATACAACAGGCAGATAATAGATCAGATTCTATCCTTACAGCAGGCCTTCTTGGCCCTGTCACAGGAATACACTGTCCTTACAGCAGGCCTTCTTCGACCTGTCACAGGAATACACTGTCCTTACAGCAGGCCTTCTTGGCCCTGTCACAGGAATACACTGTCCTTACAGCAGGCCTTCTTGGCCCTGTCACAGGAATACACTGTCCTTACAGCAGGCCTTCTTGGCCCTGTCACAGGAATACACTGTCCTTACAGCAGGCCTTCTTCGACCTGTCACAGGAATACACTGTCCTTACAGCAGGCCTTCTTGGCCCTGTCACAGGAATACACTGCCCTTACAGCAGGCCTTCTTGGCCCTGTCACAGGAATACACTGTCCTTACAGCAGGCCTTCTTCGACCTGTCAAGTGATATTAATATGGGGCTAATGTTATGTATTTAGTCATCTTCTGTCCTGCCTAAGTCATGAGATGTTTTAATCAGGAGGGGGGGATGATGTCCATCCATCGGCTGTGATGGCTGACAAATGTTGCCTCAATTCAGCCACAAAGTCTGCTATTAGAGAAGCGTGACAAAGCCAAACACCTAAATCAGTGGAACGTCCCAAACCCAGGTAGCCTTGCCAAGTTTTCCTATTTTGCAGCCCCCAGCCAGCCCGACACTTTTCAACGTGGCGCGAGCCGAACAGGCCCTATTTTTTACCACTCTCTCTCCCCTTCATCCCCGATATCATTCTGAACCTAATAAAGACTGACACTTGTGACACTTCAAACATGTAGCCACCAACAGCTCGGTGGCGACAATAGAATCCTCAGTGCTACACGTATTAGTTGAGGGGCAGAGCTGAGCTGGGCAGCCCAGCCCAGCAGGTGTGCCCCACACATCCTTCCACCGCCAAACACTCCCTCTCATTCAGCCTGTCAGAGCTTACAATGGCTCAAAAAGCCCTTCACTGATGAATCACACAATGGCTTCAACAAACAGACTGGCCCATAGCTTACTGATGCTCACTGTCTTTGAGCAATATAGGTGTAAACATGGGACAATGTGATGTTTTGAGCGTGTATAGGTAGATATAATGTACAAGTAATCAAGTAAGAAAGCTATATATTTTTTGCCTATTTATTTATATATCATTCTTTGCATTATAGTGATGTTAAAGTAGCATACTTACTTTTCTCCAATGAACGCAATGCATCACTAATTCACATACATTTGGCCATACACTTTTATGTAAGTATTCAAGCCACATTCAATGTATGTTTTAAAAAAATGTTTAAAGTAGTTTTAAGCAATAGAAGGGTTGCTGTAAACAATTAGATTTGGGGATCAAAGCTAGAGCTCTGCTCTATAGCCTATGAAAGGTTGTAAGTGAATACATGCCCCACTGTGCATTGTATAGCCTAGCTCTCACAAAGACCCGCATGCCGGAGCCTTGTCAATTGTCTGGTACAACTTTGATAATGAAAACCTTCAGTTCACTGTTCAATACAATCACAGTATAAGGAGCAATGGAGTTAGGAGCTTGGAGTACAGCTGTAGTCATAATGTACCCACCGTCTCTATGTTCTAACCATAATTAAATGTTTCGTAATGAGTACGTATTGAAATCATAATAACTCAATTGCCTTGTTACTGGTGTGACTTATCCCTTTCATTCCAGCCAATTGTAAAAGCTGACATTTTACTAGATGATTTTCTGGTGTGCTAAGTGATGTTTAATCACCTTACGATATTTAAAAATACCTATTTTTATCTCAGGATTTTCCTTCTCTGGATCTTGTCTCACAACGGTCGTCCTCCAGTGTATTGCTAAATATCTATATAATTGAATCAATGACAGATTGCCTTTGGTCGACACATGTCAGGGTGGTGGGCAGGGCTGTACTGGGTCTGTAGAGGGGTTAGCCAATGAGCACAGCCAGTGAACAAGACCATGATGGTGGTCAGATACTATATCAATTGGTTACAGGATTATTGTGTTATGTCAAATCAAATCACATTTTACTGGTCACATACTCTCATCTTCCTTCTTTCTTGTGTGCGTGTGTGTGTGTGTGCATACACGTGCACTTGCGTGTGCGTGTGTGTGTGTGAGAGTGTGTGTTTGTGTGTGTGTGTGTGTGTGTGTGTGTGTGTGCATGTGTGTGTTAACACACAACCCCATGAAGGAAGCCTTTGTGGATGTTCAGGCATTCATGTAATCTCTGCTGGATTGGTCTGCAGAGAGAGAGCAGGAGGTTGAAGAGGTTGCAACTCCTTTCTCTCTCTTCTCTGCCAGATAACAAGTGGCTGGATGGGGCTGGCGTTTGATCCCCACACCAACACTTTCACAGAACAGAGGAAAATTAAATAATGAAGAGATATCTGTCCCCTTTTTCTCCCTTCTTTTTGAATAGACCCGAGCAAACATAGACTTTTGCATGGACTTTTTTACCCGGCCAGCTCCAGCACTGTATATTCAGGATCAGTACAGTACAGATGTGGGATCTTAATTTGAGTTTAAGTTTGCTACAGCAGGAAAATAATCTTGCAGTAACCGTAAATTTGAATTATTATTTGAATGTAATTAATTGAATTTTTTTATAGGGGTTCATATATTTTTTTAAGGGAAGATCAAGTCTGAAATTTCAAAATGGAAATTACAAACTTAAAACGCCTTTTTAAATGTCAAATACACAACACATTTTTTATTTTCCTGCAACAGGGTGGTCAAGCAAGATCCTACATCTGTACGTGCTTTGGGCCTCAGAATGACCCATAACCCATAGCCCATCTTTCCACTGTGATCTTATGCTTCTAGTCTAGACCAATGCCAATGGTTTCCAATAGGTGTTGAAGTTAGTCCTGCTACCTGAGTGGGGCTGGGTCAAAACAAATGAAGGGGTCAAATTAGAGTTTTAATGACGTTTTGTCCCTTTCTTGATTTCCATGATGCTGTACTATACATCATGAGGATGTTCAGTGTTAGCTAGAGAATGTACTATACATCATGAGGATGTTCAGTGTTAGCTAGAGAATGTACTATACATCATGAGGATGTCTGGTGTTAGCTGGGTCTATAGTGAAATAGAACATTGTTTTTCTCCTGCTGCCTCAGATGGAGCAGATTCAGTTGATTTTTCACTGTAAAATGTGCGTAATGTAAGGATTTTAATTGATTAATAAATTGTGGGAAAAGTAACTAAGTGTTTCACATAAACCCAGATGTGAACAAATCAATTCACTGGATGTGTTTTCCAAATAAAGAGATAAAATAGTAAAAGTAAAAGGGATGACTATATGAAATGGAGTGGTGAGGATGAGGATGTGATGGTTGAAGGGCTGATGCTGTTTGAACGGATGAGGCTGTTGTATCAGGCCGTGAAAGGTCAAAGGTCAGGGAGGGGTGTGGAGGAAAGAGAAGTATTACATGTCCTGTTTTCTCTGTGTGTGTGTGTGTGTTGGTACTCTCTGGACTCTTCCTGTTGGTAATCTCTGGACTCTTCCTGGTGGTACTCTCTGGACTCTTCCTGTTGGTACTCTCTGGACTCTTCCTGTTGGTACTCTCTGGACTCTTCCTGTTGGTACTCTCTGGACTCTTCCTGGCGGTACACTCTGGACTCTTCCTGTTGGTACTCTCTGGACTCTTCCTGGTGGTACACTCTGGACTCTTCCTGTTGGTACTCTCTGGACTCTTCCTGTTGGTAATCTCTGGACTCTTCCTGTTGGTAATCTCTGGACTCTTCCTGGTGGTACTCTCTGGACTCTTCCTGTTGGTAATCTCTGGACTCTTCCTGTTGGTACTCTCTGGACTCTTCCTGACGTCTTACACTCTGGACTCTTCCTGGTGGTACTCTCTGGACTCTTCCTGTTGGTACTCTCTGGACTCTTCCTGTTGGTACTCTCTGGACTCTTCCTGTTGGTACTCTCTGGACTCTTCCTGGCGGTACACTCTGGACTCTTCCTGTTGGTACTCTCTGGACTCTTCCTGTTGGTACTCTCTGGACTCTTCCTGACGTTACACTCTGGACTCTTCCTGGTGGTACACTCTGAACTCTCTAGACTCTTCCTGGTGGCACTCTCTGGACTCTTCCTGACGGTACACTCTGGACTCTTCCTGTTGGTACTCTCTGGACCCTTCCTGGTGGTACTCTCTGGACCCTTCCTGGTTGTACACTCTGCACTCTTCCTGGTGGTACACTCTGGACTGTTCCTGACAGTACACTCTGGACTCTTCCTGTTGGTACTCTCTGGACTCTTCCTGTTGGTACTCTCTGGACTCTTCCTGACGGTACACTCTGGACTCTTCCTGACGGTACACTCTGGACTCTTCCTGACGGTACACTCTGAACTCTCTAGACTCTTCCTGGTGGCACTCTCTGGACTCTTCCTGACAGTACACTCTGGACTCTTCCTGTTGGTACTCTCTGGACCCTTCCTGGTGGTACTCTCTGGACCCTTCCCGGTTGTACACTCTGCACTCTTCCTGGTGGTACACTCTGGACTGTTCCTGACAGTACTCTCTGGACTCTTCCTGTTGGTACTCTCTGGACTCTTCCTGTTGGTACTCTCTGGACTCTTCCTGACGGTACACTCTGGACTCTTCCTGATGGTACACTCTGAACTCTCTAGACTCTTCCTGACGGTACACTCTGGACTCTTCCTGTTGGTACTCTCTGGACCCTTCCTGGTGGTACACTCTGGACCCTTCCTGGTTGTATACTCTGGACTATTCCTGGTGGTAATCGCTGGACTGTTGCTGACGGTACTCTCTGGACTCTTCCTCACGGTACACCCTGGACTCTTCCTGTTGGTACTCTCTGGACTCTTCCTGATGGTACACCCTGGACTCTTCCTGTCGGTACACTCTGGACTCTTCCTGTCGGTACTCTCTGGACCCTTCCTGGTGGTACACTCTGGACCCTTCCTGGTTGTACACTCTGGACTCTTCCTGGTGGTACACTCTGGACTGTTCCTGACGGTACTCTCTGGACTCTTCCTGACGGTACACTCTGAACACTTCCTGTTGGTACTCTCTGGACTCTGCCTGACGGTACACTCTGGACTCTTCCTGGTGGTACTCTCTGGACTCTTCCTGGTGGTACTCTCTGGACTCTTCCTGGTGGTACTCTCTGGACTCTTCCTGGTGGTACTCTCTGGACTCTTCCTGGTGGTACTCTCTGGACTCTTCCTGGTGGTACACTCTGGACTCTTCCTGGTGGTACACTCTGGACTCTTTTGGATGAGCGTTGTCTTTTTGTTCTTTGGTTATAGCCACGGCTGTGTATATCCCCCCCTCAAAGATGATACTACGACAGCCCTCAAAGAACTTCAATGGACTTCATGCAAACTGGAAACCACATATCCTGAGGTTGTATTTACTGTAGCTGGGGATTGTAACAAAGAACATTTGAGGACTAGGCTGCTGAAGTTCTATCAATATAGCGACTCTAGTACTCGTGCTGCTAAAACATTCAACCACTGTTACTCCAACTTGCCTACAAGGCACTCCCCTACCCTCCTTTTGACAAATCTGACCAGGATTTAATTTTGCTCCTCGCTTCCTGTAGACAGAAACTCAAACAGGAAGTACCCGTGCTAAGGATTATTCAACCCCGGTCTGACCAATCGGAATGCACGCTTCAAGATTGTTGTGATCACGCGGACAGGGACATTTTCCGGGTAGCTTCAAGGAATAATATCGATGACTATACTGATACGGTGACTGAGTTTATCAGGAAGTGTATAGTAGATGTTGTACCCACTGTGACTATTAAAACCTATCCTAACCAGAAACTATGGATAGATGGCAGCATTCGTGCAAAACTGAAAGTGCAAACCACCACATTTAACAATGGCAAGGTGACTGGGAATATGGCAGAGTACAAACATTGTAGTTATTCACTCCGCAAGACAATCAAACAGGCAACACGTCAGTAAAGAGACAAAGTGGAGTCAGAATTCAATGGCTCAGACACGAGACGGACTACTAAAGGAAAACCAGCCATGTCGTGGACACCGATGTCTTGCTTCCGGACAAGCTAATTATCTTTTTCACCCGCTTTAAGGATAACACAGTGCCACCGAAGGCACCCCTAGCTGCGTCCTCAGAGAATGCGCAGACCAGCTGGCTGGTGTGTTTACGTAGATTTTCAATCTCTCCCTATCCCAGTCTGTTGTCCCCACATGCTTCAAGATGGCCACCATTGTTCCTGTACCAAAGAAAACAAAGGAAATTGAACTAAATTACTATTTCTGTCATCATTTCTGTCATCATGACATGCTTTGAGAGATTAGTCAAGGATCATATCACCTCTACCTTACCTGTCACTCTAGACCAACTCCAATTTGCTTACCGCTCCAATAGATCCATAGACAATTACACTGCACACATCCCATCTGGACAAGAGGAATACCTATGTAAGAATTCTGTTTATTGACTATAGCTCAGCATTCAACAGCATAGTACCCTCCAAGCTCATCATTAAGCTTGAGGCACTGGGTCTGAACCCCGCCCTGTGCAACTGGGTCCTGGACTACCTGACGGGCCGCCCCCAGGTGGTAAAAGGTAAGAAACAACATCTCCAGTTCGCTGATCCTCAACACTGGGGCCCCACAAGGGTGCATGCTCAGCCCCCTCCTGTACTCCCTGTTCACGCATAACTGCGTGGCCAAACTCAATCATCAAGTTTGCAGATGACACAACAGTAGTAGGCTTGATTACCAACAATGACGAGACAGCCTACAGGGAGGAGGTGAGAGCTCTGGGAGAGTGGTGCCAGGAAAATAACCTCTCACTCAACATCAACAAAACAATGGAGATGATCGTGGACTTGCAGATGTTAGCGTAGGTGCAGTGAAATGCTTGTGTTTCTAGCTCCAACAGTGCTGTAATATTACCTGGCAATACACAATAATACACACATAATCCAAAAAGTTAAAATAAATAAATTAAGAAATATCAGGATGAGCGATGTCAGAGTCCGGAACATGTGTACAGACAGTATGGATAGTATATGAATAAAGGTGTGCACAGCAGTATCCATATAGGATGAGCCTGGACTAGAATACATACAGTGGGGAGAACAAGTATTTAATACACTGCCGATTTGGCAGGTTTTCCTACTTACAAAGCATGTAGAGGTCTGTCATTTTTATCATAGGTACACTTCAAATGTGAGAGACGGAATCTAAAACAAAAATCCAGAAAATCACATTGTATGATTTTTAAGTAATTAAGTTGCATTTTATTGCGTGACATAAGTATTTGATACATCAGAAAAGCAGAACTTAATATTTGGTACATAAACCTTTGTTTGCAATTACAGAGATCATACGTTTCCTGTAGTTCTTGACCAGGTTTGCACACACTGCAGCAGGGATTTTGGCCCACTCCTCCATACAGACCTTCTCCAGATCCTTCAGGTTTCGGGGCTGTCGCTGGGCAGTACGAACTTTCAGCTCCCTCCAAAGATTTTATATTGGGTTCAGGTCTGGAGACTGGCTAGACCACTCCAGGACCTTGAGATGCTTCTTACGGAACCACTCCTTAGTTGCCCTGGCTGTGTGTTTCGGGTCGTTGTCATGCTGGAAGAACCAGCCACGACCCATCTTCAATGCTCTTACTGAGGGACGGAGGTTGTTGGCCAAGATCTCACGATACATGGCCCCATCCATCCTCCCCTCAATACGGTGCAGTCGTCCTGTCCCCTTTGCAGAAAAGCATCCCCAAAGAATGATGTTTCCACCTCCAAGCTTCATGGTTGGGGTGGTGTTCTTGGGGTTGTACTCATCCTTCTTCTTCCTCCAAACACGGCGAGTGGAGTTTAGACCAAAAAGCTCTATTTTTGTCTCATCAGACCACATGACCTTCTCCCATTCCTCCTCTGGATCATCCAGATCGTCACTGGCAAACTTCAGACGGGCCTGGACATGCGCTGGCTTGAGCAGGGGGACCTTGCGTACGCTGCAGGATTTTAATCCATGATGGCGTAGTGTGTTACTAATGGTTTTCTTTGAGACTGTGGTCCCAGCTCTCTTCAGGTCATTGACCAGGTCCTGCCGTGTAGTTCTGGGCTGATCCCTCACCTTCCTCATGATCATCCCCACGTGAGATCTTGCATGGAGCCCCAGACCAAGGGTGATTGACTGTCATCTTGAACTTCTTCCATTTTCTAATAATTGCACCAACAGTTGTTGCCTTCTCACCAAGCTGCTTGCCTATTGTCCTGTAGCCCATCCCAGCCTTGTGCAGGTGTACAATTTTATCCCTGATGTCCTTACACAGCTCTCTGGTCTTGGCCATTGTGGAGAGGTTGGAGTCTGTTTGATTGAGTGTGTGGACAGGTGTCTTTTATACAGGTAACGAGTTCAAACAGGTGCAGTTAATACAGGTAATGTGTGGAGAATAGGAGTGCTTCTTAAAGAAAAACGTACAGGTCTGTGAGAGCCGGAATTCTTACTGGTTGGTAGGTGATCAAATACTTATGGCATGCAATAAAATGCAAATTAATTACTTAAAAATCATACAATGTGATTTTCTAGATTTTTGTTTTAGATTCCGTCTCTCACAGTTGAAGTGTACCTATGATAAAAATTACACACCTCTACATGCTTTGTAAGTAGGAAAACCTGCAAAATCGGGAGTGTATCAAATACTTGTTCTCCCCACTGTATACATATGAGGTGTGGTAAAACAGTATGTAAACATTATTAAAGTGACCAGTGTTCAATGACTATGTACACAGTGCATCAGTCTCGAAGCTGCTCAGTAGAGTGGTTGTGGTGGTGCGCAGCTTACATTAGCCAGACATTTATCACTGGGTGTTAGATATAACATTAGGGGGCAAACGCATATGCTGGAAATACTCATCGATTTGTTCTAGCATTTTATAACAGAACGCATACGCTGAATGGATGGCGAGCTGGGTGACTATTTGGCCATTGATTGACATTTGTTTTATATCAGTACAATGTTCTCATTGAGGAGTCCAGCGTGGAGAGGGCTGGCCCTGGCAACTGGGGGTCTGAGCAGCGGGGGTTTCACACTGATTAATCAACCCCCAACCCCACCTAAGAGAAGGGGGAGGGACGGCAAAAAGCTGTTAGGAGGTTTTTTAAACGCTCTCGAGAACGAGACAGAAAATATAGAACAGAACAGTGTCACGCAAGGAACTGAGCAAGAGAGTCCAGTGTTCAGTATCATACTATCAGACACACATTACTGCTGCTCTCTCTCATGACACTAACCTAAAGACAGGGACATGCCATGTGGACTGGGCTGCTCAGAGGACAGAGAGGGAGAGAAGAAACAAATGGTCTTTCTCCAAAATACAAGAATCCAGTGGTCGAATAAATAAATGAATATAGCAAAATTAAACGAAAATGCACAACCCCCCCTTTATTTTCCGCAGATGTCTTAATTTGCTGTGGGAAAGCGGTGTTTCCTCTGAAGGTCTACCCCCCTCTCTCTCTCCCTCTTTCTCTCTCTGTTCCCTCTCTCTCTCTCCTCTCTGGGCTGTGCCATGACCTTCATGGCCACTCCACCTGCAGGAAGCCATGCTTGATTCTCTGTCCACTGAGACGCCTGCTTGACAGCAGAATGGTGTCACAGGACCGAGTGGTGGAATTTCTCTTTCTCTGTCATCATTAATGGGGCTTCCCCCTATGGTGAGGGGGATGAAAGTACGATTTAATGTTCTCAGGAGAGTGGCAGCAGAAGAAAGGCTCAAAGCCTCGCATGCTGGTTTCTGATTGGGTCACTCCAGCCCTTGCAGCGAATGGGATGTCTCTGTGGAATTTGCCATAGACCGGGCTGAAAGGAGAAGGAATTAAGACCTTTTAAGGATGGACATGTAACAAAGGAACACTTTTATGATGTAACAGCATAAAACGAGAGCCTCCATTGTGTAACCGATTGGAAAAGGTCTTTGAAATAAGCGGCCCGCGATGTGTGCTCTCCCTGGGCACCAGTGGGGTTTTAGTGGCTCCTACAAAATGACTTGTCTACTTGAGAACCCGATGGCTCTCATTTCAGGAGGCAAAGTACAAGATTATTGGTTTGTTTCTATTTTCCTCCTTCCCTTCTTCCCTACCTCCATGTCTCTTAAGCATTGAATGGAGAGACAGCCCCAGGTTAATTTGGAGAGAGTGTAAAAACAAGTTAAAAAACACACATTTGCACCTGATGTCGACATGAACTTTCCTATCTTGTTCAGTGTAAAGGAACCAGAGGTTTATACAGTAAAGACTGACTTTGGGAATATGTCCCCATCCACAGACTGCCTCAGAGGGTTTTTAGACGTGTCTTAGTGTAGAGGAGAGGAGGAGAGGGGGAGAGGGGGAGAGGAGGAGAGGAGGAGAGGGTTGTAAACACTAGAGGGGGAGCTTACCCATGATGGAGATCCAGAGTTCTCTGAAGATAAGTGTTTCTCAGGCCCCCTACCCCCCTCCTCCTATGCCTCCTCCATCACGGGCAGCAGGAGACCTCCAGGGATCAAGGGTCAGGGGTCGAGAAGAGCGGAGGGCCTTTTTGTTGTCCTTCTCCCAGAAAAGTAGGGAGAATGTGATGTGTGTGTGAGCAAGAAAGAGAGAGAGACAGACAGACAGACAGACAGACAGACAGACAGACAGACAGACAGACAGACAGACAGACAGACAGACAGACAGACAGACAGACAGACAGACAGACAGACAGACAGACAGACAGTCAGAGAGAGAGAGAGAGAGAGAGAGAGTGGGCTGGTTGCTGAGTAAGTGTGGGAGAGAACTTTTAGCAGCCATCACACTGAGATATGGAGCTCTTAAAAATCCTCTGGAGGCAGTGTAATATCAAGAAGCAGGATTATTCACAAATCCCCTATTACACTGCCTCTCCTCTGTCTGACCAACCTCCCTCACCCCCACCATCATTTTGACAAATTAATTGACTCGGCTGAGTGAGTGAGCGAGACGTTTCCTCCCATTTGCGTGGAATAAGACATGATATTTGAGATTAGTTTATGTGCTGGGTTATTAAAGCCTTTTCCCCTGGTTCTAAGAACAAAAGAGCACTAAATGGATGAGGGAAATCTTCAAATGCAGCACAGACATTTTAAGGCAATGCGGTGACTGCAGTCTTCTTCAGGCAATGTGGTGTCTGCAGCTCTAAACATGGCATTTATCCATTCCCCCAACTCTTCCATATTCATGTATCTTTCTGGTGGATTCATTTTCCGTTTAGTTTTGAAGATGGAATCGCAAACTAAAGCCACTAGCGGAGTAGAAGGAAGTGTTGTGGGGGATGGAATTCAGTGCTGCACAGACTGTTCACTCCGACCTTCATGTTCCAACATCAAAGTGCTTCCCCTGCCCATTTCCCTCGGTGAGAGCGGCAAAGATGTCTAGAGCACTGGAGTGTGTGTGTGGGTGTGTATATGTGTGTGTGAAAGCATTTATGTCCATGCCTGCAAGCTGGGCTGTATGCTGCCAATATGTGATGCTAAGTAATGATACCAGGCTCTGTCTCTAACAGAAACCCTGTGTTCTTAAGAGAGAGCTGCTGTAGCTTCACTTCATCATCTGTTTCTGTGTTACTTTTTTCTCACTCGAAGTTGACCAACTGTAAAATATATACGTATACTGCACAGGAGGATGGCGGCACCTTAATTGTGGAGAACAGGCTCATTCTAATGACTGGAGTGGAATTAATGGAATGGTAACAAATACAGTACATTCAGTAAGTATTCAGACTCCCCTGGACTTTTTCTATATTCTGCTACGTTACAGCCTTATTCTAAAATGTATTAAATAGTTTTTTTCCCCCTCATCAATCTACACACAATACTCCATAATGACAAAGCAAAAACAGTTTTTTTTTACATTTTTGCAAACGTATAAAAAAAATGAAATATCACATTTACATAACAATTCAGACCCTTTACTAAGTACTTTGTTGAGCACCTTTGGCAGCGATTACAGCCTCAAGTCATCTTGGGTAGGACGCTACAAGCTTGGCACACCTGTATTTGGGGAGTTTCTCCCATTCTTATCTACAGATCCTCTCAAGCTCTGTCATGTTGGATGGGGAGCGTTGCTGCACAGCTACATTGTTTTAAGGTCTCTCCAGAGATGTTCGATCGGGTTCAAATCCGGGCTTTCAGAGACTTTTCCCGAAGCCAATCCTGCGTTGTCTTGGATGTGCGCTTAGGGTTGTTGTCCTGTTGTAAGGTGAACCTTTTCCCCAGTCTGAGGTCTTGATCACTCTGAAACAGGTTTTCATCAAGGATCTCTCTGTGTTTTGCTCCATTCATCTTTGCCTCAATCCTGACTAGTCCCTGCCACTGAAAAACATCCCCACAGCATGGTTCTGCCACCAACATGCTTCGCCATAGGGATGGTACCAGGTTTCCTTCAGACGTGACACATCGCGTTCAGGCCAAAGAGTTCAAGTTTGGTTTCATCAGACCAGAGAATCTTGTTTCTCATGGTCTGAGAGTCTTTAGGTGCCTTTTGGCAAACTCCACGCGTGCTGTCATGTGTCTTTCACTGAGAAGTCACTTCTGTTTGGCCACTCTACCATAAAGACCTGATTGGTGGAGTGCTGCAGAGGTGGTTGTCATTCTGTCATTCTCCAATCTCCACAGAGGAACTCTGGAGCTCTGTCAGTGTGACCATCGGGTTCTTGATCACCTCCAGGACCAAGGCCCTTCTCCCCCGATTGCTCAGTTTGGCCGGGTGGTCAGCTCTAGGAAGAGTCTTGGTGGTTCCAAACTTCTTCCATTTACAAATTATGGAGGTTACTGTCTTCTTGGGGACCTTCAATGCTGCAGAAATGTTTTGGTACCCATCCCCAGATCTGTGGCTCGACATAATCCTGTCTCAGAGCTCTATGGACAATTCCTTCGACCTCGTGGCATGGTTTTTGCTCTGACATGCATTGTCAACTGTGGGTCTTATATAGACATGTGTGTACCTTTCCAAATCATGTCCAATCAATTGAATTTACCACAGGTGGACTCCAATCAAGTTGTACAAACATCTCAAGGATGATCAATGGAAACAGTATGCACCTGAGCTCAATTTCGAGTCTCATGGTAAAAGGTCTGAATACTTCTGTAAATAAGATATTTCAATCAAATGTTTTACATAAATTTGCTAAAATTGAGAAAAAAATGTTTTCGCTTTGCCATTATGGGGTACTGTGTGTCGATTGCTTAATATTCAATTCATTTTAGAATACGGCTGTAACGTAACAAAATGTGGAAAAAGTCCAGAGGTTTGAATACGCTCCGAAGGCACTGTACATCAAACACATTTTCTCCATTTCAGCCATTATTATGAGCCGCCTCATCTTAATGTAGTTCTTTAACACACTGAAATGGAGTTGTTCTTTAACACACTGAAATGGAGTTGTTCTTTAACACACTGAAATGGAGTTGTTCTTTAACACACTGAAATGGAGTTGTTCTTTAACACACTGTGAAATGGAGGAGTTCTTTAACACACTGTGAAATGGAGTTGTTCTTTAACACGCTGAAATGGAGTTGTTCTTTAACACACTGAAATGGAGTTGTTCTTTAACACACTGAAATGGAGTTGTTCTTTAACACGCTGAAATGGAGGAGTTCTTTAACACACTGTGAAATGGAGGAGTTCTTTAACACACTGTGAAATGGAGGAGTTCTTTAACACACTGTGAAATGGAGGAGTTCTTTAACACACTGTGAAATGGAGGAGTTCTTTAACACACTGTGAAATGGAAATGTGAAATGGAGTTCTTTAACACACTGTGAAATGGAGGAGTTCTTTAACACACTGTGAAATGGAGTTGTTCTTTAACACGCTGTGAAATGGAGTTGTTCTTTAACACGCTGTGAAATGGAGGAGTTCTTTAACACACTGAAATGGAGTTGTTCTTTAACACGCTGAAATGGAGTAGTTCTTTAACACGCTGGGAAATGGAGTAGTTCTTTAACACGCTGAAATGGAGTTGTTCTTTAACACGCTGAAATGGAGTTGTTCTTTAACACACTGTGAAATGGAGTTGTTCTTTAACACACTGAAATGGAGTAGTTCTTTAACACGCTGTGAAATGGAGGAGTTCTTTAACACACTGTGAAATGGAGGAGTTCTTTAACACACTGTGAAATGGAGTAGTTCTTTAACACACTGAAATGGAGTTGTTCTTTAACACGCTGAAATGGAGGAGTTCTTTAACACACTGTGAAATGGAGGAGTTCTTTAACACACTGTGAAATGGAGGAGTTCTTTAACACACTGTGAAATGGAGGAGTTCTTTAACACACTGTGAAATGGAGTTGTTCTTTAACACACTGAAATGGAGTTGTTCTTTAACACACTGAAATGGAGGAGTTCTTTAACACACTGTGAAATGGAGGAGTTCTTTAACACACTGTGAAATGGAGTAGTTCTTTAACACGCTGTGAAATGGAGTAGTTCTTTAACACGCTGAAATGGAGTTGTTCTTTAACACGCTGAAATGGAGTTGTTCTTTAACACACTGTGAAATGGAGGAGTTCTTTAACACACTGAAATGGAGTTGTTCTTTAACACGCTGAAATGGAGTAGTTCTTTAACACGCTGTGAAATGGAGTAGTTCTTTAACACGCTGAAATGGAGTTGTTCTTTAACACGCTGAAATGGAGTTGTTCTTTAACACACTGTGAAATGGAGTTGTTCTTTAACACACTGAAATGGAGTAGTTCTTTAACACGCTGTGAAATGGAGGAGTTCTTTAACACACTGTGAAATGGAGGAGTTCTTTAACACACTGTGAAATGGAGGAGTTCTTTAACACACTGAAATGGAGTAGTTCTTTAACACGCTGTGAAATGGAGGAGTTCTTTAACACACTGTGAAATGGAGGAGTTCTTTAACACACTGTGAAATGGAGTAGTTCTTTAACACACTGTGAAATGGAGGAGTTCTTTAACACACTGTGAAATGGAGTAGTTCTTTAACACACTGTGAAATGGAGGAGTTCTTTAACACGCTGAAATGGAGTAGTTCTTTAACACACTGTGAAATGGAGGAGTTCTTTAACACACTGTGAAATGGAGTAGTTCTTTAACACACTGTGAAATGGAGGAGTTCTTTAACACACTGTGAAATGGAGGAGTTCTTTAACACACTGAAATGGAGTAGTTCTTTAACACGCTGTGAAATGGAGGAGTTCTTTAACACACTGTGAAATGGAGGAGTTCTTTAACACACTGTGAAATGGAGTAGTTCTTTAACACACTGTGAAATGGAGGAGTTCTTTAACACGCTGTGAAATGGAGTAGTTCTTTAACACACTGTGAAATGGAGGAGTTCTTTAACACACTGTGAAATGGAGTAGTTCTTTAACACGCTGAAATGGAGTAGTTCTTTAACACACTGTGAAATGGAGTAGTTCTTTAACACACTGTGAAATGGAGGAGTTCTTTAACACGCTGTGAAATGGAGTAGTTCTTTAACACACTGTGAAATGGAGGAGTTCTTTAACACACTGTGAAATGGAGTAGTTCTTTAACACGCTGAAATGGAGTAGTTCTTTAACACACTGTGAAATGGAGGAGTTCTTTAACACGCTGAAATGGAGGAGTTCTTTAACACACTGTGAAATGGAGGGAGAGGTTGGAGTGATAAAACAACAACACTATGGTGTAGGTAGAGAATCTCCATGTTTTGGACTGTCTGGTCACAGCTCTGCCTTTGATGAGGGAGACCAAAGTTAAGCCCACAGAGTGCAGCGGTCACATGCACCTCCCCTGCACCCCCATCCGATCCGTGCTGTCCTTCAATTCTCATGACTCTTGTTATTGCCAATTGCTCCCTGTGTGGAATGCTGTTTGTTGGAAGCAGAGGCTTCGACGTCCGCCATGACCAGATAAAGTGCCCCAGATTCATGCTTCCGTGTGACGCAACAGCTGTGCCAGCAACGGGTAGCTCCGACCCCCCCAGCTCCCATGAACACCCGCACACACATACGCACAAATGCACACACACACACACACACACACACACACACACACACACACACACACACAGGGCCCTACCGCGCCTGCTGTGTGAAAAATTTGCTGACAGGCAGAGCGAATGCCACCACCACGTGCCTCATCCGCCTGGCAAACGGCTCGATACATCATCGTGTTCTTCTCTGCTCAAACCCAGACTCCACTCACAGGGCAAATGGAGCATGTTATTCTCTGCTCAGATCTTATTTCCCCCCAGCCTGCCAGTGACTACAGCTTTTCCTCTCCCTAGAAGGAGAGAGAGCCTCTGGACACACACTTGAATGCAAACATGGACATGCACGTGCACACACAAAGATACGCACAAATGCACACACACACACACACACACACACACACACACACACACACACACACACACACACACACACACACACACACACACACACACACACACACACACACAGACACAGACACAGACACAGACACAGACACAGACACAGACACAGACACAGACACAGACACAGACACAGACACAGACACAGACACAGACACAGACACAGACACAGACACAGACACACAGACCTCCAGGCCCTGCCACCACGAGGCTGCCACTGATCTTCAAATATAGCTGAGCATCAATCAGTTCCTGACAGGCTTTTAGTATAATTTCTCTTCCTTCCCTTGGCTTTCTGTCCTCTTCCTCTCAACCTTTCCTCCGCTGCTCTTTGAGTATTCCTACAGGCGTGTGCTTTTTCAGTGAGTCTGCGGAGCAGAGGTCACATTTTGAGTTTCATCCCCCTGCCTCCCACATATCACAACGTTTAAATATCCTTGAGAGATATAGAAGAAGTTAATGTATGTAAATCTGCATGGTTACCTTGAATAACACACAAACCGTTTAATCTGAAGACAGAACTCTTAATGGAATAATCATAGAACATTTCTTCCTCCGTAATCCTGTGATTATTTCATCTTCAAAATGACGTTTTGTCTTTTTCTCCTTCCGCCACAGTTTAGACAGTCTAGACTGTCATCACACATGTACAGGTATGTTATGAATGTTGATGACCTTGTGTTATATCACATGTAGTGTAGTGGTGCTTGGAGAAGTGGTTATACTTTAATCTTGCCCAACATTCCCCAAACGGCTCACCTGGTGAAGAAAAGGTGCCCTGTGTAAACAATTTGATGAGAAACAGTGACTTACACTCTGAAGGACCTAAAAGGATCAATCCCATATTGGTATTTTGCAGTCAGGCCATGCCAAGCTCTATACACCAATTGGCAACACCCACTCCTCAGAAGTGTAAACACTAATTGCTGAATTGTTCGTTTAGAAATGAGAGCTTTACCACTATAGAAGGCCACAGATGAGCTCTCCTGTTTTGGAGGAAAGTGGAAGTCAATGGTGAAGCAAGAGCCAGAGGTGAAGGAGTGAGAGTAAGAGGAGGACGAGGAAGGACAGTTGTCTCAGATGAGATCAGGGCCACATTGACCATGTGTTCAAACATGGATTGAGTATGAGGGAGGCTGGCAGAGAGTTCAGCCCAACCTGAGCCACTACACGGTTGCATCTATCATCCTTACATTCAGAAATGAGAACCGATAAGTTATCTACCATCTACACTATGCTCTTTATGTATGTATATTGTAGTATACTGCAGTCCGACATATCAGTAGGTCTGTGTTACTCGGTGATTGTTGGCCAATGTTACAGTAATGCCATTTCACATTGAATGAAAATAAATGATTTTAGCTTACTGTAACCAATCATATCATATTTGTGGATGTTCTGCAGAACTGAGAGACGGCCAGGCCATGGTGGAAGACACCGGCTGTTCACACCAGAACAGGAGACCTCTTTTGTGAACATGGTGGTGGCAAACAATACCAGTACACTACGAGAAATCCAGAACCACATAATTTCAGACAACACAATAACATTTTATCATTTATTTTCATTCAATAACATTCACCAGGTGGGCTTGTCTACACTGGACCGTGTATTACAGAGCAACCAAATCCGGATGAAACAGGTCTACAGGTTGCCATTTGAGCGAAACTCAGAGAGGGTTAAAGAACAGCGCTATGAATATGTGCAAGTAAGTACTATACTGTGAATTTACTATCATATCAGCACTGTACAGACACATTACAGTACGCTAATCCAGTGTATTTTGCCTCACCACATTGACCAACATACTCTAGGTCTATGTCACATATTGTCTTGTTGTCTGTTTCAGAGAGTCTTGGAGCTGGATGCCGCTGCAATTTAGCACGTTTATATTTACAGTGCCTTGCGAAAGTATTCGGCCCCCTTGAACTTTGCGACCTTTTGTCACATTTCAGGCTTCAAACATAAAGATATAAAACTGTATTTTTTTGTGAAGAATCAACAACAAGTGGGACACAATCATGAAGTGGAACGACATTTATTGGATATTTCAAACTTTTTTAACAAATCAAAAACTGAAAAATTGGGCATGCAAAATTATTCAGCCCCTTTACTTTCAGTGCAGCAAACTCTCTCCAGAAGTTCAGTGAGGATCTCTGAATGATCCAATGTTGACCTAAATGACTAATGATGATAAATACAATCCACCTGTGTGTAATCAAGTCTCCGTATAAATGCACCTGCACTGTGATAGTCTCAGAGGTCCGTTAAAAGCGCAGAGAGCATCATGAAGAACAAGAAACACACCAGGCAGGTCCAAGATACTGTTGTGAAGAAGTTTAAAGCCGGATTTGGATACAAAAATATTTCCCAAGCTTTAAACATCCCAAGGAGCACTGTGCAAGCGATAATATTGAAATGGAAGGAGTATCAGACCACCTCAAATCTACCAAGACCTGGCCGTCCCTCTAAACTTTCAGCTCATACAAGGAGAAGACTGATCAGAGATGCAGCCAAGAGGCCCATGATCACTCTGGATGAACTGCAGAGATCTACAGCTGAGGTGGGAGACTCTGTCCATAGGACAACAATCAGTCGTATATTGCACAAATCTGGCCTTTATGGAAGAGTGGCAAGAAGAAAGCCATTTCTTAAAGATATCCATAAAAAGTGTTGTTTAAAGTTTGCACCAAGCCACCTGGGAGACACACCAAACATGTGGAAGAAGGTGCTCTGGTCAGATGAAACCAAAATTGAACTTTTTGGCAACAATGCAAAACGTTATGTTTGTCGTAAAAGCAACACAGCTCATCACCCTGAACACACCATCCCCACTATCAAACATGGTGGTGGCAGCATCATGGTTTGGGCCTGCTTTTCTTCAGCAGGGACAGGGAAGATGGTTACAATTGATGGGAAGATGGATGGAGCCAAATACAGGACCATTCTGGAAGAAAACCTGATGGAGTCTGCAAAAGACCTGAGACTGGGACGGAGATTTGTCTTCCAACAAGACAATGATCCAAAACATAAAGCAAAATCTACAATGGAATGGTTCAAAAATAAACATATCCAGGTGTTAGAATGGCCAAGTCAAAGTCCAGACCTGAATCCAAACGAGAATCTGTGGAAAGAACTGAAAACTGCTGTTCACAAATGCTCTCCATCCAACCTCACTGAGCTCGAGCTGTTTTGCAAGGAGGAATGGGAAAAAATTCAGTCTCTCGATGTGCAAAACTGATAGAGACATACCCCAAGCGACTTACAGCTGTAATCGCAGCAAAAGGTGGCGCTACAAAGTATTAACTTAAGGGGGCTGAATAATTTTGCACGCCCAATTTTTCAGTTTTTGATTTGTTAAAAAAGTTTGAAATATCCAATAAATGTCGTTCCACTTCATGATTGTGTCCCACTTGTTGTTGATTCTTCACAAAAAAATACAGTTTTATATCTTTATGTTTGAAGCCTGAAATGTGGCAAAAGGTCGCAAAGTTCAAGGGGGCCGAATGCTTTCGCAAGGCACTGTACATTAAGGCTGGCTTCAACCTAGCCAAGAGAAAGGGATTGGGAAGGAACATTATTGGCCACCGTGCCATTGTGAATATTCCTGGACAGCGTGGAGGGAATATCACCATGTGAGTCAGCAGAGCCATCGCCATGCCAACCTTGGTCCCTACAACATCGCCCTTCTCATCACATTCCTGGACACACTACATGGCTTCCTCATTCCAGCCAAGTAGAGGGGTGGACCAGAGCAGCCCAGGTATGTTGTCATCTGGGACAGCGTGACTTTCCACCGGGCTGCTCTGGTCTGCAACTGGTTCATCGATCACCCACAATTTATTGTTCTGTACATCCAATCATATTCCCCATTCCTAAACCCAATTGAAGAGTTTTTTTTTCGGCATGGCGATGGAAGGTGTATGACCGCCATCCCCTCGCACGCAATGGAGGATACATGTGGTGAAGTTGATGTGGTGGTTTTCGGCAGCTGGATCCGTCACTCCAGAAGATTCTTTCCCCGCTGTTTAGCCAGGGAGAACCTGGCTTGCGATGTAGATGCTGTGGTGCTGTGGCCAGACCAAAATAGGAGGTAGGATGCAGCCGGATGTATTTTTTCTTACATTTTGCATGTGCTTTTATCTTTTTCTGTTTAGAGTTTTGAAAGATTGAGCCACTATAATATTTTGTTTTTGTACAGAAAACCCTTTATCTTACTGAATGTTTTTCCTGGTTTTCTCCTGTTGGGTATGGAAAGCGTTGCATAAAAATACAAGTGTTCAAAAATACTGCATTTTGGAAATAAATGACAATGTTTTTGTTACTGTATTGCATTTGTATGTGTTTTTTATGTAAATTTGAGTAGGTATACATTACTGTAACCATATGTTACATATGGCTACAGTGTAACACTGAAAAATTGATATTCATAGTAGTGTTTTGTGTTGAGCACATCAATGTGTTGTTGGTTGATAGACAGATCAATTCATAAGACGCGTGTGTATGTCATTCTGATACAACAACAAAAAACATTTTGGAAAGAGATAAACAGTTTTGAATGCAGTTTGCTTTTGCTAGAGATTTGTAGAGTTTAGCATTTTATGTTTGTGGTTTTGTGTTTTATGCATAGAGTTTCAGGAAAATGGCCCAGTGGTTCAGCAAACGTGTGTAAACAATTGTGGAAAACTGTACGATGGTCATACCAAGGGTCATTTAGCAGTTTGATTTTGAATTTTAGGACCCCTTTAGGTATTAAAAAAAATGTGCCCTTACTGCTATTAGCCAATATAAATGCCTTGAATAATAGATTAATTCATGGAAAAACTGAGAATAAAAAAACTAATCTAAAGGAAGTTTGTTTTAAAGTGTCTTTGTTTTTTTTTACAGATATTTAACAACAAAAATGTGGCACTTGGAAAGTATTCAGACCCCTTGACTTTTTCCACATTTCATTACATTACAGCCTTATTCTGAAATTGATTAATTAATTAAATGTTTTCAGCAATCTACACACAATACCCCAAAATGACAAAGTGAAAACAGGTTTTTATAAAGTTTAGCAAATGTGTTAAAAATAAAAAAACGAAATACATTATTTACATAGGTATTCAGACCCATCGCCATGAGACTCGAATTTGATCTCAGATGCATCCTGTTTCCATTGATCATCCTTGAGATATTTCTACAAATGAGTGAACTCCACCTATGGTAAATTCAATAGATTGGACATGATTTGGAAAGGCACACACCTGTCTATATAAGGTTGACAGTTGACAGTGCACGTCAGAGCAAAAACCATGCCATGAGGTTGAAGGAATTGTCCATAGAGCTCTGAGACAGATCTGGGGAAGGGTACCAAAACATTTCAGAATTATTGAAGGTCCCAAAGAACACTGTGGCCTCCATCATTCTTAAATGGAAGAAGTTTGGAACCACCAAGACTCCTAGAGCTGGCCGCCCGGCCAAACTGAGCAATCGGGGGAGAAGGGCCTTAGTTAGGGAGATGACCAAGAACGCAATGGTCACTCTGACAGAGCTCTAGAGTTAGTCTGTGGAAATGGGAGAACCTTCCAGAAGGACAACCCTCTCTGCAGCACTCAACCAATCAGGCCTTTATGGTAGAGTGGCCAGACAGAAGCCACCCCTCAGTAAAAGGCACATGACAGCCCACTTGGAGTTTACCAAAAGGCACCTAAAGACCTTGACTATAAAAACAAGATTCTCTGGTCTGATGAAACCAAGATTGAACTCTTTGGCCTGAATGTCAAGTGTCACGTCTGGAGGAAACCTGGCTCGATCCCTAAAGTGAAGCATGTTAGTGGCAGCATCATGCTCTGGGGATGGTTTTCAGCGGCAGGGACTAGGTGACTAGTCAGGATCGAGGCAAAGACGATTGGCGCAAATTAGAGAGAGATCCTTGATGAAAACCTGCTCCAGGGTGCTCATGACCTCATACTGTGGCGAAGGTTCACCTTCCAACAGGACAACAACCCTAAGCACAAAGCCAAGACAACGCAGGAGTGGCTTCGGGACGAGTCCCCAAATACAGGTGTGCCAAGCTTGCAGAGTCGTAGCCAAGACTGTAATCACTGCCAAATGTGCTTCAACAAAGTATTGAGTAGAGAGTCTGAAAACTTAGGTAAATGCTTTTTTTGCTTTGTCATTATGGGGTTTTGTGTGTAGATTGATGAGGGGGGAAATGATGTATTAATACTTTTTAGAATAAGACTGTAACGTAACAAAATGTAGAAAAAGTCATGAAGTCTGAATACTTTCCGAATGCACTGCATACTTCCATTCATTACTTCAACTTGTACCGGGCTACCTTCAGCGAGTCTGGTGAGGCTTGTGGGCATCTTAGAGCACATGTACATGTTAGGTGAGAGTCTCACCTTTCCATAGAGGGCTCATATTAATGTGTAGCCCAAACTGTTCGGATGCTCCAGAGAAGTTGTCAGATTGGCAGGACATACTTTAGACGAGTCCCATGAAGCTTGTGGTGGTCATAGAGCAAAACGGTGAACTCCATCACGCTCCTGATCTTTCCGTAGAGTGGTAACACTTGTTTTGCCAAACCGTTCGGAAGCTACAGACGTTTTAGTGAAAAGACAGACTGGTTTTCAGGATATCTCATCGTCTGACCAACATCGCTGTAGATCAGCCACCACCATTGGCGGATGTCGTTGATCGAGACGCATCCCATGCAAAACAAACAGATATATCTATCTTAAACAGACAGATGTCGTTGATCGAGACGCATCCCATGCAAAACAAACAGATATATCTATCTTAAACAGACAGATTTTGATTTTTTTTTGGTAGTATGCTAATTACCTTACCGCGGGGGCGCGGACATCGACTCTAGGGAGTGTAATACTGTAATTAGTAGTTGTTTGTAAGGTAGAGACTCTACATGTGTTCTTTATCAACTGACTTTAAAGATTACTGAATAATGAATGGGTGTCTCACTTTGCTGTTAGCATTGTTTAACTGTAGTAAGAGGTTCAGAATGGAACAGTTTCCCTTGAGATATTTAACATCACTGTTCAGCTTCACTGTAGTCTATTTACTAGAATAACTATTAAACGTCTGCTAATATGTGTGAGAAAATTGTGCCCTTGATTATAATTTATCTTGTTGTTGTTGTTGTTTTAACCGCTCAATAATGTTCATGTGCAGGGTGCTAATCGAGAATTAAAGTTATCTTGGGACTATTAGATATTCACTGGCACCCGTTTCCCTACTTTGGGAGCGTTCGCACAGCTCTCACACCGCAGAGCATATAATCGTGTTTACAGTACTTGGTTGAGGTCCCAAAATTAAGTGTTATCTTAATTAATAAACAAATTACTAATAATATAAAAATCATTAGCATAGGAGTTCATAATTTACCAGGCTTAGCCAGGCAAGAAGCATGTAATCTACATAGAGACATTTATAGGGCGACGATTATGCCACCCTTCCCCATAAGCCTTAATTGTGAGCACATTTTGGAAATAAAGCACCTTCCCATCTCCTCTGACAAATCCCGTACTCCTCCTCAAAATCTAAAGGTGAAGCATTACCACTCTGCTGTTAATGGGGAAAGCTGTGTGACGAATGCATTGCCCTACACACATTTTCCAGTTTGCTGGAAAAACAACGTCCTGAAAACAGTATGAGGTTGAAATGAAAGAGGGAGAGACAGAGAGTGACGGAGAGAGAATGAGAGAGTGACGGAGAGAGAAGGAGAGAGAGAGAGACAGTGAGAGAGATGTGCACAGTCAATGCAATACTGTATGTCAGAAGTATTAAGTTGACTCCTTGATGTCCAAAACCTCTCTTGGGAACTGATAACACTCGGTTGTCATCAGACCGGGTTGAACCAAAAGGAAACAGCATTCTTGAAGCTATAGTGATAAAGTTAATGACAGGGAATGTTCTGTATGTAGCTACTCAGGCACACGATGGTCTCCTACCACAGACTGGGAGCTGACTCTCAAAGGGAAGGCAACGTTTCAACTCTTTCCCTTCAGTGCTTTTTGTCTTTGACTGTGCGTGCACCGTTATCTTGAAATGAAACACGCTTGACTGAGACCAATAGTGTCTTATCTGGCATTCTCAGTCGCAGTTTACGTCTCGCTCAACACTTTATTTGGAGTAATCTGTTAATAGAACGTATAGATTATGAATAGCACCACATAATAATGAGACTTTTTAACCTAGAAATGTGCAACCGAGAGATGCATGGACGTGGTGCGTTAGGAAAAGATATCTCCATGTCGCTCCTTTGATATGTATATTTCCAACTACTTCCTAAATAAGTAAAAAACTGTCTCTCCTCTCCAAATGCCACTCTTCTTAAAATATATTTCTAGCAGAGTCCTTTTATCAGGAATCAGTTTGTGTATTCATGTCTTCCATCTACAGGAGTGTTGAGTCTCATCTAATGGAGCTTTGATATAGACTGGCATTTTCATCTCCAATTTCTAGTGGGTGGTGTGTGGATATTTCCTATTGTAAATATACATGTGTGACCGACTGCCTCGATTCGGTCTTATGTAGCAGTGTTTTTTACATTGGATAAAAGTAAAGACTCAGAGCTAGAAAATGTTATATCACACACTACAGCTGAGCAACAATGGGAAAGTAATTCTGCTTTTAAAGTTTTTGAGAAAACAGCCCTTAAATGTTTGGGTACATCTACTGGAGAGCTTTTCTTTGTCTACACCCATTCAGCATCATTCACACCCTCTTAAACCTTAGCCACGCCCATATCTTTAAGGATACACATATGAGGCCATGTGGTTAACACATGCTATATCAAATCTAATCAAATCTAAGTTTATTTGTCACATGCGCAGGATACATAAGTTGTGAACGGTACACTGAAATGGTTACTGACATAGCAGCAATATCAAACACAGAAAGTGTGTATAAATATTTTATCAGTATTACATGATGCTTACCCGACCTACTTGTCTAAATTGATGGGTGACGTGAAGGAAATGCATTAACCAGCCCCCAGCAACATCTAGCTAACTGGATGGGTCACTATTGTCTAGGCATGTGCACATGTTTATGAAATACAATAGATGGCTGAAATCACCACCAAACACACCTGGCTAATTTGATGGGTCTTGTAATAATCCGGCAAAAGTATTTTTTTAGCTAGGTAGCTAGCTAGCTAAACAATGAATTGGCACAATCCCATCTCATACTTCTACCCATACAAACATTGTCATAGCTGTAGTTTGAATCTGCAGGTAGCTAAAGCTAATAAACTATGTTTGATGTTAGTTAGCTAACATTAATGCTATAACTAACAATGCAAATGGACTTCTGATTCAAATTATATTACTCTACAGATCGTGCACATAACGTTAGCTAGCAAGCCAGCAAGCTAAAGTTCGTTAGCTGACTTACAGTACGCTTTAACTTGCAATAAAAATGACTTTCAAAATAAATTAGAAACTTCTGAAAACATAGCTAGACTCCTACCCATATACAGTGGTTCCTCCTTTAAAAGTTGTGTCATACTTCAGCACACCTTGCGGGCTGCTGCAGCATTCTTTGGCATGTTATGTAATTGTCAGCCATTTTTAAGTTAATGCAAGTTAGTACTAGTTTGACCACTAGAGGGCATTTGATAGTCTCCCATATTGACATTACTAGAGAATTTAAAACCTTTTTTGTAATAACATTGTACATGGGATTGATTTTAAGAAATTTGGCTTAATTAATTTGATTAATATTATGGTGTTTCTATTCTGAGAAAAATCAAAAATGAAACCCTCAGGGTTTCCATTAGAATGGAATATAAATATTGTGATGGTCGGGAATTGGTGGGTTCTAAATTAATATCTAAGGGGCATAACATTTCCACACCCTAAATGTAGTGTAACCAATACTCATTTTGCTTATGGTAGGCCTACAGTATATCTAAAAAATATTGTTTACAATGAAGTGACTCTCCACCAATAATTAGATTTAGAGGATTGGAGGATTCTAAATTAATATCGAAGGGGCATTTTTCTGTTAGGATCTGTGAGAATATCTAAGGAGCGTTTATATAATTTTTAATTAATTAATAATAAAGTTTTGTTTAAAAAGTAACAATATTTTGGAGATTTTCGTTTTCATTCAGCATGCAACATTTTCACAAAAACAAGAAAAGCATTCAAATAAAATCATTTACCTTTGAAGAACTTCAGATGTTTTCAATGAGGAGACTCAGTTAGATAGCAAATGTTCAGTTTTTCCAAAAAGATTATTTGTGTAGGACAAATCGCTCCGTTTTGTTCATCACGTTTGGGTAAGAAAAAACCCGAAAATTAAGTCATTACAACGCAAACCTTTTTCCAAATTAACTCCATAATATCAACAGAAACATGGCAAACGTTGTTTAGAATCAATCCTCAAGGTGTTGTTCACATATCTGTTCGATAATCTATCAGTGGTGGCAGTTGGCTTCTCATCAGAAGCAAACGGAAAAATACTGCAGCGGGAGATTACGCAATAATTGCGACGGAGGACACCAAGTGACCACCTGGTAGATGTAGTCTCTTATGGTCAATCTTCCAATGATATGCCTACAAATATGTCACAATGCTGCAGACACCTTGGGGAAAATGTGGAAAACGTAAGCCATATAAGGAGTCATTGGCATGAGGCGATTTTAAAAAATGCGTCACTTCCTGATTGGATTTTTATCTGTTTTTTTTCTGTAACATCAGTTCTGTGGCACTCACAGACAATATTTTTGCAGTTTTGGAAACGTCAGAGTGTTCTCTTTCCAAAGCTGTCAATTATATGCATAGTCGAGCATCTTTTCGTGACAAAATATCTTGTTTAAAACGGGAACGTTTTTCATTCAAAAATTAAAATAGCGCCCCCTATATCCAAGAAGTTAACTGACTTCCTAGTTAAATAAAGGTTACACACATAACATTTCTACACCTTCATTTTCAAATTCTAGCCTAACCAATACCCAACCGGAGATTCAGTGAAAATAAAAATCTCATTGATTTTCAAAACCAGTCCCCATGCTTGTCTCAGAGCAGTCTGACCGATGTTAAAATAGTTGTAGTTGTAGGCTATTGATTCAAATCCTATTGCTTCTAACTTCAATATGCTCTTCACATAAATAAGACCTAAACCACGTTTAACAGCACATTACACATTACTACACTAGTGAGACTCATGTCGCCTACGGTAGGTCTACAGTATATCGAAAAATATGATGTGACTCTACGCCAATAATTACATAAAGAGGATTGGAGGATATTTCTGTAATTCAGTGATATTTATTCCCATAGTAATTCGTTACGGATCCATAACTAAAATAAACATCAGGATTTTGAAAGAGTATTTTTATCATTATTCTATTAATGAAAGCATAAAGATGCCATTATTAGTTACATTGTTTTAGTCTGAATGTGCAGACTGGCACTAAGAATAGAACAGCAGGAACGTTAGTCAGCACCATTATTAGTGCAATGCCCCTTAAATATTTTGGAGATGATTTCGTATTCAAATAACGTAAAATGAGCAAAAGGCCATTCTTAGACATGGTCTGAGACCTTGTTACTAATTTGTAAATAAAGCCAGTTTGTTATTTAGAATTATTTATTCTGTTTTTCCATGGTGAAAAACCAAAAGTCTACAGTTTTCAGTAGACAGTATTGAACCAGCATCTGTAGCAACAAAGCTTGCACTGTTATGCAGTGTCTTAGACCATTGCACCACTGTACAACATGACTTGTCGAGAGTGGCCTACAGTACTACAGTAAGAGCAAAATAATCTAACAAAATTAAAGAAGAAAACCCTTAGTGTAACAACAGTTTTAGTAAGTCATACTGAAGTTGCACACAATTCTAAGTTTCTGTTTAGGTTTATGTCAGTATGACCCAAAATCCTAATCGGTGTTCTAACTCTTGTGCTGGTCTGGAAATGACCTCTAAGTCCCACGGCGTTTACTCGCAACTTTTAAAGGAGGAACCACTGTAAATGCTTCACTTCAGACTGGAACCATTTAACTCCATTTTGTTTGGCCAGCGTTGTGTCATGTCACTCTGGTTCACACACTGACCGTGGCGTGTGCAGAAAGAAGCACATCACTTTTTACGAATGATCTGTCTATCGCACCTACTAAATTCAGGGCATCAATGTTGTTGAGAAAAGTAGAAAAACGTTTGTAGTTCTCGATGGCTAATGTTATATCTTTCAAAAATGGCGCGGTAGAAAGGACTGTCAACACATACTGAACAGCTCACGTTACAGACAGAGCATGTTACATGACAAACCAATCCAAACTCATCTCCCGGCGTGTCCAGCCCATTCATTATCTCAGCCAATCATGGCTAGTGGGAAAGTTCCTAACTTCTATTCCTAACTTCTCCTAACTTCTAACTTCTAACTTCTATTCTACTGGTATTTATGGATGGAATACAAGTTTGTTATTAAGGCACATGCAAGTTCACATGTTCCAGAAGGCCAAAAAAAGTATTTTGTTAAAAGATGTATGTTTACCATCAAATGCCTCTCCTGTGAAGTAGGGACGCGCGACATACGCCTAGTTTCCTGAAACAAGTCACATATGAGGTACTTGATTGCCCATTCTGTCAAAGCAAAGAGTACACATTGGTTCATTTCAAGCCGTTCAGATGATGGCTACGTCAGTCCCTTTTTTCTCCTCACAGTATACAGTATGAATATACCGTACACGTCAAAAGGGCTTTTCTTTATTTTCACTATTTTCTACAGTGTAGAATACTAGTGTAGACATCAAAACTATGAAATAGCACATATGAAATCATGTAGTAACCAAAAAAGTGTTTAACAAATCAAAACATATTTTGTATTTGAGATTCTTCAAAGTAGCCACCCTTTGCCTTGATGACAACTTTGTATACTCTTGGTATTCTCTGAACCAGCTTCACCTGGAATGCCTTTCCAACAGTCTTGAAGGAATTCCCACATATGCTGAGCACTAGTTGGCTACTTTTTCTCCGCTCCGCGGTACAACTCATCCCAAACCGTCTCAATTGGATTGAGGTTGGTTGGTTGGTTGTGGAGGGCAGGTCATCGGATGCAGCACTCCTTCACTCTCCTTCTTGGTCAAATAGCCCTTACACAGCCTGGAGGTGTGTTGGGTCAGTGTCCTGTTGAAAAACAAATGATAATCCCACTAAGCGCAAACCAGATGGGATGGTGTATCGCTGCAGAATGCTGTGGTAGCCATGCTGGTTAAGTGTGCCTTGAATTCTAAATAAATCACAGACAGTGTTACCAGCAAAGCACCATCACACCATCACACCTCCTCCTCCATGCTTCATGGTGGGAACCTCAAGCTCTTGAAATGTTCCTGATTGACTGACTTTCATGTCTTAAAGCAATTGCGAACTATTTCTCTTTGCTCATTTGAGCTGTTCATACCATAATATGGACTTGTTCTTTTACCAAATTGGGTTATCTTCTGTATACCACCTCTACCACTGACAGTCATAGAGGTTCCCTATACCTTTAGTTTTCAAGGTAAACCAGCTGAGGATGAAATGATTTTAATAAATGTGTATTTACATTGTAATTGAACTTGGGTGTCTTGTTTGCTGAGCGATTACCTGAAATTGTTGTTACTTTCCATGTTTTAACCCTCCTGTTGTGTTCGTTTCCTGTTAATTAATTCTGTGTTCCTGGTCCAAAATGACGGCCCCATTACGTTTCCACTGCTGCAGAGTCCAATGGCGACGAGCTTTACACCACTCCTGCAGCTGCTTGGCATTAAACATTGTGATCTTAGGTTTCTGTGCGGCTGCTTGGCCATGGAAACCCATTTCATGAAGTTCCTGACGAACAGTTATTGTGCTGACGTTGCTTCCAGAGGCAGTTTCGAGTGTTGCAACTGAGTACTGCTTCAGCACTCAGCAGTCCCGTTCTATGAGCTTGTGTGGCCTGCCACTTATCGGAGGAGCTGCTGTTGCTCCTAGACATTTCCACTTCACAATAACAGAGCTTAGCAAGGCAGAAATTTCACTAAGTGACTTGTTGGAAAGGTGGCATCCTATGACGGTACCACGTTGAAAGTCACTGAGCTCTTCAGCAAGGCCATTTTACTGCCAATGTTTGTCTATGGGGATTGCATGGCGGTGTGCCTGATTCTTTTTTACACCTGTCAGCAATGGGTGTGGCTGAAATGTAATGTGTGTCCACATACTTTTGTATGTATAGTGTATCTCTACCTGAAAATACATGATCTAAGCGATTGATAGTTGGTATTCAGAAGTTATAAAAGTATGGCTTATTTACTTTGACGAACCACTAAAATTGTGATTTTGTCAGACAGCATAGGCAGAGAGATGAGACGATGACTTGGAATGAAATAATAAAGTCATCAAATAAAACAAATATACACAACAACTAAACTATTTTATTAAAAGGAATGTCAATAAATTATAATAGCAGTAGTGGGCAGTCACTGTCATCATGGGACTTATATTAATTGTTTTGGTCTGTTTTACTACAGCATTCAACAAATTATCGAAACTGAAATCGGAAACTGTGATTATTTTTTAAATAATCTAACTGAAGCCAAACCGACCTCAAAAAGCACTAATCACTGAGCACTACTGCTAAGCTATCATTATATCATTATTATGAATAGTTGAGAAGACGGTAAATATGGAAAAACATGTTCAGTCCAAGTATGCTACTCCTGGTGTGCTCTAACGTCAAGGTGTCAGGTAGACTAAATGAGCTTCCTTAAATGATAACGCTCTCTATTGTTGCACTAAAGTACCTGGCATTAATATTGCGATGGTGCTGAAGTTTATTAACTGGGTTGTCTGCCTCCCATACATCAATGCCTTTTCAGAGGCTTAGCCACAAGAGCGATGGCTAAACCTTTATGAAAACTTCTACAAATGTCAACAAAATCTCAAAGGGTGTTCTGTGTTTCCGGCACAAACATCCTTTATGGAAAAAATGTATGTTCAATCACTCTCCATATCAAAAGGTTTACATACACTGACATGTCCATTTGTCTTTGACACACGACACGGGCAAACAGGCGGACATGCTGGGACTTTCGAGTTTCCACATTATGGGGAGCCGGGGACTTTTACTTGGATTACATGCTGAGTCAGAGTCAGGATGGAAGAGAGAGAGAGAGTAAGATACTGTGACAGAGCAAGGAAGAAAAGAGGTTGTGGGTGAGAGAGGGAGAGAGAAAGCGAGGGAGAGGGAAGAGAGCGAGGGAGAAAAAGAGAGCGAGGGAGAGAAAGAGAGCGAGGGAAAGAAAGAAAGCGAGGAGATGAAGAGAGCGAGGGAGAGAAAGAGAGAGTAAGATAGAAAGAGAGAGAGAGAGGGAGAGAAAGAGAGAGAGATTGTTTCATGGCAAAAAATACTGAGACACACACCCATTGTACCACACATATGTCCAGAGAAATTCATATTTAAAGGTTAAGGCGTCTGTTCTAATAGTGTACTAAGTAGCTGTACTAAGTTGTTACCATAGGGTCATCAGGCTGCATTAGGGAACACACACAGATATATACGATCCCTGTACTATTTCTCTGTGGGGATTAGGATTGCATTATTTATGCCACTATGTGCAACATTTTTGTAGGTGTCAGATGCTCACTCACAGAGGCAAGCTAACGGAGGATAAACTGGGGGAAGACTCGTGTTATATAAGTGCCTGTATTTATTTTCTCCTGCCCCCACCCTGGGAGCCAGGGCAAAAGGATGAAACAAAATGTCTTCTTAAAAAATACAATTAAAATAAGGTTGGGATGATTCATACCACTGTACTAAAAGGGGCTGAAAGGGGCTTGCTTTGAAGCTCCTAACTTCACATTGTCCCAATGGGAAGTGACTGCTCCACCCAGCACGTCTGATGTATTACCAGAAACATATGGGGTCCAGACCCTCTTTAATTAAGCAAGGAACTTTTTGTTGTTGTTGTGAAATCCATGTCAAGTGTCAAATCTTTAATCATGTTTTTGTTTTTGCACAAATGAAAATGGATGGACATTTTGAACTTCCCAAATGAACAGTGGGCCAGGTTAATAGTGGCTTCTATTCTGCACAATTTGTACAGTTAGTCATTTCTAATATCATTAGGGAAATTGGGTGTGAGGGGATTTATTTGTTTATTCATTTAATAAATCATTTAAACTCATTCTGAATCTTAAGTAGGCGGGTGGAAGATGAATCGCCAGCCCACTCTGCCCTTATAAACTGGAACCGGAATAAATCAGGCAATAAACAACATGTTTTGCATAGTGTTAATTACTAGTGTTTTTAATTTGTCCAGTTCAGGCCTGGCGCACTTCAGATGTCACAGCACTGGTCTCCATAGAGTATAATGAACAATGCATTTCAGGATACTGATCTAACTCATGTTATGTACAGGTAACTGCCAAAATAATGGAAACACCAGTAAATGAGGAATACAAAGTATATTGAAAGCAAATGCTTTCACACAGGTCTGGTTCCTGAGTTAATTAAGCAATTAACCTTGCGCCATTCCTACGGTGAAGCATGGTGGTGGCAGCATCATGCTGCGGGATTTTTTTTCAGCGGCAGTTACTGGCAGACTAGTCAGGATCGAGGGAAAGATGAACGGAGCAAAGTACAGTGAGATTCTTGATGAAAACCTGCTCCAGAGCTCTCAGGACCTCAGACTGGGGCTGTAATCCCTGCCAAAGGTGCTTCTTCAAGTACTGAGTAAAGGGTCTGAATATTTATGTAAATGTGATATTTCCGTGTTTGTTTGTTTTTTTGTAATGCTAATGTCATTATGGGGTATTGTGTGTAGATTGATGAGGGGGAAAAACTATTTAATACATTTTAGAATAAGGCTGTAACGTAGCAGAATGCGGAACAAGTTGAGGGGTCTGAATACTTTTCGAATGAACTGTAGCTCTAATTTGCAACATGCAGAAATGCATTGGTCTGTCTATCCAGAGTTGGACGATTCGGTATACACCTATATTCATAAACATAAATCCTACAAATTTAGCATATGATATCCCTCTTCATAACTCAAATGGAAGTATGTAATTGTCTTGCCTGCAGTATAGTCCCAGCCATAAGATCAGTGGTGTTATTGTGAGGAATATTGATGCTGGGCGCTGACTGTGACACAATAGAGGGTGTGGAGGGTAATGAACAGTATTTTAACTCTGCATTTTAACCTCGGAGCCTGTCACAGCTGACCTTCCGTCAACCCCTACCATAGTCTAATTTCTCCCTGTTTTTTCTCCATCTATCCCTTCCTCCTCCGTCCCTCCCCTATCTCCTTTTTACTTCTGCTGGGAGAGAGAGAGACAGAGAGAGAGAGAGAGAGACAGAGAGAGAGAGAGAGAGAGAGAGAGAGAGAGAGACAGAGAGAGAGAGAGAGAGAGAGAGAGAGAGAGAGAGAGAGAGAGAGAAAAAAAAAACTATAGGGATGTGTAAGAATTGTCAGGCAGAGACGTTTACATGAAAAGGTGTTAGTCGTTGAAAGTTTCACAATCACCCTGTACATTTCTTTCTCCAACTTCTTTCTCTCTTTCTCTCTCACTTGCTAAATCTGTGTGAGGGGGGCAATCCCCACACGTCTGTGCTGGACTGGGACAGACTGGGGGCGTTATTGACTAGCCTTGGAGCCTACATCTTCACCTGCATGTGACCTTGAGGGGGCAAGCTTTTTGTCTCTATTTATTTTCCTGTCTTTATTCGTCTTCCTCTCTCCTTCTTTCTCACATTTACACCCCCCCCCTCTCTATCGTCTTCTCTCCATCCCTCCCTCACACACTTCATTTCTCTTTATTCTCTCTCTCTCTCAATTACATTTCAATTCAAAGGGCTTTATTGGCATGGGAAACATACTGTATGTTTTCATTGCCAAAGCAAGTGAAATAGAGAATCTCTCTCACTCACTGTCTGTCTCCTGCTCTTTCTTTCCCTGAAGTGACAGAAGGAAGGAAGGAAGTTTGTGTAAATCAAGGTCGGAGCCCTGATACATAAGTACAAATGGGTGCAGGGGGGGAGATAGGATGAGTTTGAGGCCTCCACAGCTCCTCTCCTTTATGTGCCCTGCTTAGATTTATGAGTCTCCCTCTCCCTCTCTCTCTCTCTATCTCTCTCTCTCTCTATCTCCCTCACTCTCTCTGTCTTTCATACTGCATTTTCAACATTTATCAATATCGATCGTGCCCTGCACTTAAAACCCTCCCTATGATAATTGCTGTTTCAGTTCTTATAGGTACTAATGGTGAGTGTGGAGGGAGGGTTGGGGAGGAGGGTGGATTGGTGATTTAAAACTGTTTGAAAGCTTTCAGTAATTACACATGAATAATCCATGGACATCTTGACACAGAATCTCTCTTTCACACAGACAGCTTTATCTAGGTAAAATCCCCCTCTAATGTCCCTATATTCGAATAATAATAGTAATATTCTGATGCCACATCGTATCTTCACTCTAGGCTGTTATGGGTGTTGATTAAGATGTGATTAGATTTTATTAGGATCCCCATTAGCCGATGCCAATAGCGACAGTTAGTCTTACTGGGGTCTGACACAACAAAAAATACATTACAGACTAAATACTTTACAATTTACATACATTTAAAAACATTAACATGTAGTGTGTGTGTGTGTGTGTGTGTGTGTGTGTGTGTGTGTGTGTGTGTGTGCATCTATCAGTTACAGATACATGTCAGTACATATACACAACAAGAGGAGCACACTGGGTACTGTGCTGTGACTGGCTGGTTTTGGAGATGGTGTGCTGCTGCTGATGGGCCTGTCCTGACCCTCACCACGTGATTGGTGGTTGTGAGAGCACTGTGCTGTGACTGGCTGGTTTTGGAGATGGTGTGCTGCTGCTGCTGATGGGCCGGTCCTGACCCTCACCACGTGATTGGTGGTTGTGAGAGCACTGTGCTGTGACTGGCTGGTTTTGGAGATGGTGTGCTGCTGCTGCTGATGGGCCTGTCCTTACCCTCACCACGTGATTGGTGGTTGTGAGAGCACTGTGCTGTGACAGGCTGGTTTTGGAGATGGTGTGCTGCTGCTGCTAATGGGCCTGTCCTGACCCTCACCACGTGATTGGTGGTTGTGAGAGCACTGTGCTGTGACTGGCTGGTTTTGGAGATGGTGTGCTGCTGCTGCTGATGGGCCTGTCCTGACCCTCACCACGTGATTGGTGGTTGTGAGAGCACTGTGCTGTGACTGGCTGGTTTTGGAGATGGTGTGCTGCTCCTGCTGATGGGCCTGTCCTTACCCTCACCACGTGATTGGTGGTTGTGAGAGCACTGTGCTGTGACAGGCTGGTTTTGGAGATGGTGTGCTGCTGCTGCTAATGGGCCTGTCCTGACCCTCACCACGTGATTGGTGGTTGTGAGAGCACTGTGCTGGTTGATGGTCTTCAATCCATTGGGTTCGATCACTTAACGAACTTGACTTGGAAGGAAGAGGAAGAGGAGGAGGACACCAAAATACAGACACAGGGAATTTAGATGGTTTTCTGTATTTTCGTCAAGTGTTATTGGGGTGGCTGGTAGCCTAGTGGTTAGAGCGTTGGGCAAGTAACCGAAAGGTTGCTAGATCTAATCTCCGAGCTGACAAGTTAAAAGTTGTTCTGAACACTTTTCTTATGCCATCATTATAAATAAGAATTTGTTCTTAACTGACGAGCCTAGTTAAATAAATAAAAATATATACGGTATTTATCATAGTCGCTATATTTTACTGACAGGACACTAGCATTTCCTGACTGTCTGGGAATGTGTGTTTCTTCAGGTTATTGAATTATAAAAACAGAGATTCTGAATTCAGTTTAAAAAAATCCCTTTGTGTGTAAAACCGAACTAAAGAAAATCCCTTCATTGCCCTACGGCATGTATAGGAGCACAGATCTGTCACATATAACGAAGCATTATCACAAACAAACAAGGAAAGGTGTAGCAAACAGAAGCTGATTTTATGGTGAAATAATATAATTTAATTTCCACACAGTGCAAGTGAAATTAGTTGTTCCACTGCAGCCCAGAATACCACATAAATAATTTTGCAAGGCTGACTAATTTGGAAAAAGCGTATGCTAAGTACACAAATCCCCTTTCTTCTCTCTGCCCCGGGGTTCCAGAAGAATAACACTCGACCTAGTGACAAAGGCAACATCAAGCTCAAGAAATTAACATAGCAAATTACCTGAAGAAAAGGCACAATAAATAATTACGATCTTATCACCTCTAAGTACGGGAGACGAGGAGAAAGCGGCCAATGAAAATATCCTCGTTAATCTTCCGTACCCTCGGATAAACTTTTAACAGGAAGCCATCTTTCCACCCGCTTTGTAGGGGTCAGAACAAGGGCGCAACCGCCTTAACTTTTTTAGGGGAAATCTCTGACTGATGTAGAGAGAGCTACACACCTGACCTTGGATTGAACTCAATTTGTCTTTCCGTCTTGTTTTGTTTCTGTATTCAATCAGATCTACAGAGAGGCGTGTGCTCTCAATTTCCCCACTTTTTTGTCCCTTTTTCCTCCAGTTAAAACAGTGGTGCTTTAGTTTGGAGTGAGCTCCTCCAAACATTGTTGTGGTGAGGAAGACAGGAAGTTGAAAAGGAACAGAGGGCATCAATCAGATGTTATCCTCAACTGCCACCTGTGTCAGGTGTCCTTAAGGCTGTCAGTGATACTGTCACTCGTATGGAGAGTTGATACATATACTATATAATCCTAAAGTGTTTATTTCAGACACATGTTTGGTAATACTAGGTAGGTTTAAGCTGTGTACCTCAGTGTCTGTATTCTCTATGTGAGAGTGCAGTAAGAGGCAAGGAGACTGACAAAATGTGATCTGGCCCAAGATACCAAAATACTATTAAGCACATAACCTTACCATACAGTACCGTACCTTACCTATAGTAGCTTACCTTACCATACATTACCTACAGTAGCTTACCTTACCATACCTTACCTACAGTAGCTTACCTTACCATACCTTACCTAGAGTAGCTTACCTTACCATACCTTACCTACAGTAGCTTATCTTACCATACAGTACCTTACCTTACCTACAGTAGCTTACCTTACCATACCTTACCTACAGTAGCTTACCTTACCATACCTTACCTATAGTAGCTTACCTTACCAAACCTTACCTACAGTAGCTTACCTTACCGTACCTTACCTACAGTAGCTAACCTAATTACCGTACATTAGCTCTCCTCTCTGCTGCAGGTACAGCTTGAATGTGTTCTCATCTGCCCTCCAGTCCTCAACTTCACAGTCATTAGTCTCTGTCTGAGCGATCATAACATGAAGGTAGACAGTGTGTCCGCCTCTGAGGATCCCAGCCTCCTACAGCAAGGACAAAACCAACAAGACATGTTCAGATCAGAGAACAGGGAACAGGGGCATCATCTGTCCTAGTTTCTCTATGGGAGTAATACACCTCCAGCTCAAGTTCAAATTGGCCTCAGATATTTTTTCTCTCTTCTCTATCGGTCTGTCAGATGACTCACTTCGCCATCCACCTTGGCGAGCCCCTTGACAATGGTGTGCTGTAGATGAAAGGGGCGGAGCCAGCCTTTCACCGTGGCCTGGACGGGTCACTCTATGCACACACAATATATGTCAGTTGTTGATGCGGCCCAAGGACTCAGCAACAGGACCTGGGCTTTGAAGGCAGGGATATAAATCACAATTACCAGGGCTAGAGAGTGACTGGCTGCCACACAGCCTTTCCAAATAATCCTCTATCTTCTCTACCCTTGCTGAATGTCACACAGAGAATAGTGATTTGTGTGGCCCCCAGTAGCAGAGTACAGGCAGCACAGACAGGGCAAAGGAAAGGTTGTGGTTGAAGGCCAGAGGCAGAAGTTCAATAAACAGGAGACAAAGGGAAGGGAGCAGCCTGGTTGGTGTGTCCTCTGCTTGAGCTAATGACCTGGGTAATTATGAGTGTATGTGTGTGTGTGTGTGTGATTGTCAGAGCCAGGCTTTGCCTCCCCTGCCCTCCCTGCCGGGTGATAGAGACAGGTATTTGTCATAACCATTAGTGAGCGATTAAGGAGCTGCATCCTTCCCTGTTTTTATCACCTCGTGTCGCAGTGGATTAGAGAATTAAAGCATGGCTGTCAGGGAAGAGAGGGAGGCCTGTTGGCAAACTGAGACAGAACAAACCAGAGAATAAAACACACTGATAGAGGACACATACCCATGCGCGCGCATACACATAGGGTCTGGTACGGGTGTCACCTCTTGGCCCATAATGAGGCCTTGTCTTTGAGGCTGGTGGGCTGACAGTCTCAGGTCACCTGGAGTCAAGGTCATGGGGTCAAAGTCATGGTGCTCATCAAGAGTGTGTGCAGAAGTCTGGAGCCGCCTGTCAGTCCAGCTCAGTCTGACCACGAGAGAGAGAGAGAGAGAGAGGGAGGGAAGGAAGGTGGGACAGGGAGAGAGAGATAGAGGGGGTGTTGGGAGAGGGCGAGGAGGGAAGGAAGTTGGGAGAGGGAGAGACAGAGAAGGTGGAGGAAGGAGATAGATGGGGGAAGGTGGGAAAGTCAGAGAGAGAGAGAGGGGGGGGTGGGAAAGGGAGTGAGAGAGAGGGGGAAGGACGGTGAGAGAGAGAGAGAGAGAGAGAGAGAGAGAGAGAGAATCAGCAATGATATTGTCAATGTTAATGTTCACCTGGGTTCCATTCTTGCTACATACTGTAAGTACCATGAAAATTAATGCAATTCATTTCCCTCTTGAACACAATTAGGCCAGCAGCATACCACCCTGCATACCACTGCTGGCTTGCTTTGGAAGCTGGTCCTGGTTAGTTCCTGGTCTGAGTCTGGTCTCAGTGTTGTAGTACTGGAGACCAGTCTGAGTCTGGTCTCAGTGTTGTAGTACTGGAGACTGGTCTGAGTCTGGTCTCAGTGTTGTAGTACTGGAGACCAGTCTGAGTCTGGTCTCAGTGTTGTAGTACTGGAGACTGGTCTGAGTCTGGTCTCAGTGCTGTAGTACTGGAGACTGGTCTGAGTCTGGTCTCAGTGTTGTAGTACTGGATACGTGTCTGAGTCTGGTCTCAGTTAGTTCCTGGATGGGAGACCAGATGCTGCTGGAAGTGGTGTTGGAGGGCCAGTAGAAGGCACTCTTTCCTCTGGTCTAAAAAATATCCCAATGCCCCAGGGCAGTGATTGGGGACACTGCACTGTGTAGGGTGCCGTCTTTCAGATGGGACGTTAAACGGGTGTCCTGACTCTCTGAGGTCATTAAAGATCCCATGGCACTTATCATAAGAGTAGGGGAGTTAACCCCGGTGTCCTGGCTAAATTCCCAATCTTGCCCTCAAAACCATCACACTCACCTAATAATCCCCAGTTTACAATTGTCTCATTAATCCCCCTCCTCTCCCCTGTAACTATTCCCCAGGTTGTTGCTGCAAATGAGAATGTGTTCTCAGTCAACTTACCTGGTAAAAGAACGGATAAATAAAACATCTACCTTTGAACCGAGTGAATTTTGGCTTTGGTGTTCTAGTTAATTCGACAGGGCTCCATGCTGATCCTTTTTACGAGGAGCCCATGTGCACCTACGTAAAACAATGTAGGCACACACAAAGACATTTAGGAGCATAATAAAAAATAAATGGAGGTAATAATGCTAGAATCCCCCAAAAATTATTGGCACATTGGTGCTCCGAAATTTAAATTCCGGGTCGCACATCAAAATATTTAGGCACATATGTGAGTAAAATGGTCACACTGTAGAGCTCTGATCTACCTCTGATAGCGTTCACAGCGATGGCCTCTCAATCCCCAAATACTATGCCACTTGTTGAGACCTGTATTAACTGACCACTGTATCAGTACTGGACAAACAGGGTTAATGTGTTTTGGAATAGGCTCATTAGCAATCATTGTCTATGCAAGTGGATGTGGATGGCGAATTGTTGACAGCACATAATTTAATATGTAGCTTTGATCGTCCAGCTTGCACAGTCTGGAAATGTGGCACTTGAGCAGATAGAAAATAAAATGTTCTCTGTGTTGCTATCCGACCCCGACAAGTGTCACAGAACTCATCTGTAGGTAACCGGGACCGGTTAAAAAAATGATGGAAGGATATAAGTAAAGACCAAACCAGTGTTGTAGTACTAGAGACCGGTCTGACTCTGGTCTCAGTGCTGTAGTACTGGAGACTGGTCTGAGTCTGGTCTCAGTGTTGTAGTACTGGAGACCAGTCTGAGTCTGGTCTCAGTGCTGTAGTACTGGAGACTGGTCTGAGTCTGGTCTCAGTGCTGTAGTACTGGAGACTGGTCTGAGTCTGGTCTCAGTGTTGTAGTACTGGAGACTGGTCTGAGTCTGGTCTCAGTGCTGTAGTACTGGAGACTGGTCTGAGTCTGGTCTCAGTGTTGTAGTACTGGAGACCGGTCTGAGTCTGGTCTCAGTGCTGTAGTACTGGAGACTGGTCTGAGTCTGGTCTCAGTGTTGTAGTACTGGAGACCAGTCTGAGTCTGGTCTCAGTGTTGTAGTACTGGAGACCAGTCTGAGTCTGGTCTCAGTGCTGTAGTACTGGAGACTGGTCTGAGTCTGGTCTCAGTGTTGTAGTACTGGAGACCAGTCTGAGTCTGGTCTCAGTGTTGTAGTACTGGAGACCAGTCTGAGTCTGGTCTCAGTGCTGTAGCACTGGAGACTGGTCTGAGCCTGGTCTCAGTGTTGTACTACTGGAGACCAGTCTGAGTCTGGTCTCAGTGTTGTAGTACTGGAGACTGGTCTGAGTCTGGTCTCAGTGCTGTAGTACTGGAGACTGGTCTGAGTCTGGTCTCAGTGCTGTAGTACTGGAGACTGGTCTGAGTCTGGTCTCAGTGCTGTAGTACTGGAGACTGGTCTGAGTCTAGTCTCAGTGTTGTAGTACTGGAGACTGGTCTGAGTCTGGTCTCAGTGTTGTAGTACTGGAGACCAGTCTGAGTCTGGTCTCAGTGCTGTAGTACTGGAGACTGGTCTGAGTCTGGTCTCAGTGCTGTAGTACTGGAGACTGGTCTGAGTCTGGTCTCCAGACCACATATTGAGAGTGTCGGTCTTATCTCAGTGTTGGATACATTTGTATGTTTGTCTTGACCCGGTCTTGACTCGGTCTCTGACAGTGACGATTCTTCTTCCGGAGACCAGAGGAGTAAAAAACTAATAATTATCAGCTTCCATTCAGTCAGTGCATAAAACCACTTTGCCAGGCCAAATATATACACTCCTTTCTTGAAACATGAATATCTTAACAGCCTTTATATGTATTATAGACATGTTTGCGCAGTGGCAAGCTTATAGGCCTTCAGTGTGTGACAGGTTTGTGATTCTGAAAGGACAGCCACTGTAATACCAGACACTCATGTAGGAGAGGGCCCTTTTTGGAAAACACAAAGGGAAAATGGTGTAGTGGAGGGAATACACAGGTATAATCGTATAGACACTTTTCACTTTTCATTGGGCATTGCATATACTCACTACTTAAATCCCTACTGAGGCGTATCAAAGTAGTATAGAGGAGGTGTTGAAAAAGGTTCGTCTGAAGTGTTGGTTAGTAAGCTATTTGTGATGCGCAATTGTCATCATTAGCTGTTTGCATCAGGGACATACAGTAGAGGACAGAGGCCCACCCGCTGGGGAGCCAGGCCCTGCCAGGCCCTTCCTTCCAATCAGATTGATGTGATTTAAGCATTGCTGTGGACTTAGACCATCACATTTTTGTATTTTTTTTTCTATTATAAAAAAGTGTGATTTTGAGGAATCTCATGAAACTCTTAAATAAACATAACAAACATAGGATTTTTCACATAGGATGCCTGGCCTTTACTGGGCGGGCAGTTTGGGACCGTTTTGGCAACATTAGAGTATACCCACTTCTCCAGGCACCACTACACCACTGCATTGTTTGCAGAATGTATGGATGTAGTTCAATGCATGATTAATATAATTCACCAATGCATTTCTTGATAGGCCAAAACATATTGCTATCAGGTTATAAATCACAGCTGGTCTGGTACATTGTTTGCTGCCTCCATTCGGGATACACAGTTTCAATTTCAATGACTTAATATTCGGGACAAAATGGACAAATGTAACTAAGGCTGGGAATGTCAATGCAATCAAACTAGCAAGGGCAATGACCACAAGTCAGTCATAACGTAGCTAATAGGCTAGCATATCTATTTATGTAGAAAGATAAAAACAAGCATATCTATTGATGTAGCAAGCTAAAAACCCGGAGCCTAACGTTAGCTAGATACCTAGCTAGCAGCTAGGAGGATGTCATGTCATGTCATTGGAGGACTGGGTGAGTGACTGACTTTTCCCACTTATATCATTTTTTTCAGTGGTTATACACAGCTAGAGATGCAGGTGTCATTTGGTTACCTTGAGAGAACTTGAACGACTGTTATCCAGCTGGCATATCTCTTTGTGTTCACAAATTCACTCCGGCAATCTACTCCGATTTCAGAGAACTCTCGTCTGAGTGTGCCAGAGGCAGAACTACTTTATGAATTTACGAATGTGCAACACCTGCTGAATATGAACGGTGTCAGTAAACGAAGGCAAAAAAATTCATAATTTGTCAAGAACGCTCTAGATAACATGTAAATGGCCTAACCAGCTCTGCTAAGGTGAGTAAAATTGTCAGTGAGGTGTTCTCTCATTTGTGTCTGGAAGTACAATACCAGTCAAAAGTTTGGACACACCTACTGATGGAAGGGTTTTTCTTTAGATTTCCTATTTTCTACATTGTAGAATAATAGTGAAGACGTCAAAACTATGATATAACACATATTGAATCATGTAGTAACCAAAAAACTGTTAAACAAATCAAAACATATTTTATATTTGAGATTTTTCAAAGTATCTGCCTTTTGCCTTGATGACAGCTTTGCACACTCTTGGAATTCTCTCAACCAGCTTCACATGCAATGGTTTTCCAACAGTCTTGAAGAACTTCCCACATACGCTGAGCACTTGTTGGCTGCTTTTCCTTTACTCTGCGGTCCAACTCATCCCAAACTGTCTCAATTGGGTTGAGGTTGGGTGATTGTGGAGGCCAGGTCATCTGATACAGCACTCCATCACTCTCCTTCTTAGTCAAATAGACCTTACACAGCCTGGAGGTGTGTGGGGTCATTGTCCTGTTGAAAAACAAATGATAGTCCCATTAAATGCACATCCGGACGTGATTGCGAGTCCCCCAATGCCGCGTACAATTGGCCCAGCGTCGTCCGGGTTAGGCCGTCATTGTAAATAATAATTGTTCTTAACTGACTTGCCTATTTAAATAAAGGTGGAATAAAAGTAAAAAATGTAAAAGTGCAAACCAGATGGGACGGCGTATCGCTGCAGAATGCTGTGGTAGCCATGCTGGTTAATGGTCGAATTGCTGCAAAGAAACCACTACTTAAGGACACCAATAAGAAGAAACTTGCATGGGCCAATAAACACGGGCAATGGACATTAGAGTGATGGAAAACTGTCCTTTAGTCTGAGGAGTCTAAAAAATATATTTCTGGTTCCAACCGTCGTGTCTTAGTGAGACGCAGAGTAGGTGAATGGATGATCTCTGCGTGTGTATTTCCCACCGTGAAGCATGGTGAAAGAGATGTGCTGGTGTGGGGGTAGTTTGCTGGTGCCACTGTCAGTGATTTATTTAGAATTCAAGGCACACTTAAGACAGTTGATATGGAGATGTGTCTGTTAAATTGAACTCCGTGAAGCATTTATTTGGGCTGCAATTTCCGAGGCTGGTAACTCTATGAACTTATCCTCTGCAGCAGAGGTAACTCTGGGTCTTCCTGCCCTGTGACGGTCCTCACGAGAGTCAGTTTCATCATAGCGCCTGATTGTTTTTGAGATTGCACTTGAAGAAACTTTCAAAGTTCTTGACATTTTCCGAATTGACTGACCTTCATGTCTTAAAGTAATGATGGTCTGTCATTTCTCTTTGCTTATCTGAGTTGTTCTTGTCATAATATGGTCTTTTACCAAATAGGGCTACCTTCTGTATACCAACCCCACCTTGTGTAAGTCTCTGTATTTATTTTCTTATTCAACCTTGTGTTCTGTTTCGTTGTGTTCTTGAACGTAGCCCTGTCTTTAATTTTTGTTCATTGATTTCACCTGTGTTAGTTACTCACCTGGTCTCATCATCTCCTTATTTAGTTCAGTTCATTCTGTTTGTGCTTTTTTGAGGTATTGTTCGATTTGACTCTATTAAGCATTTCCTTAGCTCGTTTGTGAGAACCAGTTAGCCTTCAGTCCTAGTTTTTATTCACATGCCTGTTTGCCTACCTGTGTATGACCATTACCTGCTCGTGACCGCGATTCCTGCCTTCTGCGAAATAAACACCTGCCGCACTCTGTGCGTGAATCTACACTTTTTTCTTCCTGAGTATTCATTACACTTTGTCAAAACACAACTGATTGTCTCAAATGCGTTGAGAAGGAAAGAAATTCCACAAATTAACTTTTAACAAGGAACACCTGTTAATTGAAATGCATTCAAGGTGACTACCTCATGAGAAATTGCCAAGGGAGTCCAAAGCTGTCATCAAGGCAAATGGTGGCTATATTGAAGAATATCTATCTATATTTTGATTTCACACTTTTTTCTTACTACATGATTCCATAAGTGTAATTTCATAGTTGTGATGTTTTCACTATTATTCTAAAATGTGGAAAATAGTTAAAATAAAGAATACCTATGGAATGAGTAGGTGTGTCCAAACTTTTTACTGGTACTTTAGCAACTTTAGCCAGTTAGCTTGATTGCTTGGTTGGGACAACCATGCATTGGCAGGCAAGCTGCAGAAGGAGGAGTAGGCTATAATTCTGCATTGTTTATCAGTGGAATTTTGATGGCCAACTAGCTGAAAGTTTGATAGGGTTTGTCTAATGTTCCTTCGTTATATTTTAGCTCATCTTTCTCTGCCTACCATTAGTTGTTGATCTTGTTGTTGTTGATGTGCATAACTGAGGGAGAGAGAGCCTACCTTTTCATGGTTGCTGATCAATAAAACTAATAAGTAATATCAATAAGTAACTAATAAGAATAAGTAAAGTTCCCAAAATTAAGAGGACTCCCGTGGTGTTTACATATTAGCAGAAATCCATTCAGATATATTTTGTGGCTTTTGGCGAATGTATTCTAATGATCTAAAGTCACGATGTTGCGACTAACTGTAAACACACAGTCCAGTTCAAAGTGAATGATGGCAGGCCTTACTGCCTGTAAACACACAGTCCAGTTCAAAGTGAATGATGGCAGGCCTTACTGCCTGTAAACACACAGTCCAGTTCAAAGTGAATGATGGCAGGCCTTACTGCCTGTAAACACACAGTCCAGTTCAAAGTGAATGATGGCAGGCCTTACTGCCTGTAAACACACAGTCCAGTTCAAAGTGAATGATGGCAGGCCTTACTGCCTGTAAACACACAGTCCAGTTCAAAGTGAATGATGGCAGGCCTTACTGCCTGTAAACACACAGTCCAGTTCAAAGTGAATGATGGCAGGCCTTACTGCCTGTAAACACACAGTCCAGTTCAAAGTGAATGATGGCAGGCCTTACTGCCTGTAAACACACAGTCCAGTTCAAAGTGAATGAATGCCAGTATGGAAATTTCTTGTTTGTATAAAGTTCTACTCTATCTCTGATTGGCTATAGCGCACTGGTCTGTGTAGACTCTGCAGTGTCTATTAATTGTCCAAAAGCATCTCTCGTCTACCTCTCTCTCTCTCTCGTCTACCTATCTCTCTCTCTTTCTCGTCTACTTCTTTCGTCAACATCTCTTTCTTGTCTACTTCTCACTCTCTCTCAATTAAATTAAATTCAAATTCAAATGTCAAAATAAAGGGCTTTATTGGCATGGGAAACACGTGTTAACATTGCGAAATTAAAATTAAGTGAAATAGACAATAAGCAAAAGTGAAATAAACAAAAAATGAACAGTAAACATTACACTCACAAAAGTTTTTCTAAAGGCCTACTCTATCTCTCGGTCCTGTTTAATTTGTTGCAGTGTCTATTAATTGTCCAAAAGCCTCTCTCGTCTAATCCCCCCCCTCTCTCTCTCCCTCTCCCTCTCCCTCTCTCTCTCTCTCTCTCTCTCTCTCTCTCTCTCTCTCTCTCGTCTACCTGTCTTTCTCTCAATTCAATTAAAATGTCATAGTAAGGGGCTTTATTGGCATGGGAAACATGTTTACATTGCCCAAGCAAGTGAAATAGATCATAAACAAAAGTGTAAAAAAACTATAAAAAATGTACAGTAAACATTACACTCACAAAGGTTTTTATAAAGGCCTACTCTAGCTCTGATTGGCTATAGCGCACCAGTGTACACTACGGTCCTGTTTTATTTGCTGCAGTGTCTATTAATTGTCCAAAAGCCTCTCTCGTCTCTCCCTCTCTCACGCTCTCTTTCGCGCTCTCTCTCTCTCTCAATTTATATTTAAGGGGCTTTATTGGCTTATTGACATGTTTACATTATAAAATCAAGTGAAATAGATAATAAACAAAAGTGAAATAAACAATAAAAAATGTATAGTAAACATTACACTCACAATAGTTCCAAAAGAATAAAGACAAATGTCATACTATGTCTATATATACAGTTTTGTAATGGTGTGCTAATAGTTAAGATACAAAAGGGAAAATAAAATAAATAAACATAAATACAGGTTGTTTTTACAATGGTGGTTGTTCTTCACTGGTTGCCCTTTTCTTGTGGCAACAGATCATAAATCTTGCTGCTGTGATTGCACAGTGTGGTATTTCACAATATATATGGGAGTTCACCAAAATTGGATTTGTTTTCAAATTCTTTGTGGGTCTGTGTAATCTGAGGGATATATGTGTCTCTAATATGGTCATACATTTGGCAAGAGGGTAGGAAGTGCAGCTCAGTTTCCACCTCATTTTGTGGGCAGGCTATGCTCAGTCTGTACATAAACCAAGATTTCCTTAGTTTTGGGTCAGTCATGGTGGTCAGGTATTCTGCCACTGTGTACTCTCTGTTTAGGAACAAAAAGCATTTTTTGGTAAATTCTTTACAATGTGTTAAGTAATTATCTTTTTGTTTTCTCATGATTTGGTTGGGTCTAATTGTGTTGCTGTCCTGGGGCTCTGTAGGATCTGTTTGTGTTTGTGAACAGAGCCCCAGGACCAGCTTGCTTAGGGGGCTCTTCTCCAGGTTAATTTCTCTGTAGGTGATGGCTTTGTTATGAAAGGTTTGGGAATTGCTTCCTTTTAGGTGGTTGTAAAATTGAACTGCAAACCTTGCTCCATTTCCTGAAAACATTAAACACAAAACCTCATCTTCAAGCATTATTTACATAACCTCTGACTCCTCTCGCAAAATGAAACATTCGCATCAAAACAGTTTTACCTGTGTTCAAAATCAAACACTGCTCTCAAATCATAAACAAAGTGATCAAAATGATATACACTCTCAAGCAGTCAGTAAACAATACCCCGAAGAATAGAAAACACATTGTTCAAAACATACAATTCTCAGGGAGAAGTACATTTTTAATCAAAAAAAATATTCATATTCACAAAAACATGTTCTATCATAGTAGCTCAAAATTGATCAGAAATTACTACTCTGTTTTGCACTTTGCAATTTTGTTTTTTGTTCTTCCTCCTCCTTGTACCCATATTTTTACAGTACTGTACCCTGCATCTCACAAACTTGTCCTTTGTCTCTGTGATACTGTAATTCTTGTTCTTTGTTGATATGAACCTGCAACCAGTCAAAATCTATTGAGCAGTCAGTACTGTCAATAAATGGAAAGCACAATGTTCAGGGCCATACAATTTGTCCATTGTACAGTATACAGCCTACAATACACTGCACTACAGTATACAATACTAAAAGGGACAAAAATCAAAGGAGTAAACGTGATCAATGTGCTTCTTCTTGTCTTTGGGCTGGGTCAGGCCAGAGCACTTCGTCGACATCACAAGGAATATTTTCCCTCCTGAGGCAACGGGGGAAGGAGCCTCTTGTGTGCCGTATCCAGCCCTGACATGATTCCTCACCTATATCACCACAGGCTAAATCCATGGCTTCCAGCAGATTTACTCTGGTGTAGGGTTGTCTATCATACACTTTCCATCTCCAAGAGGAGAAAATCTCCTCAATCGGATTCAGGAAAGGCAAGTATGGAGGGAGGTACAAGTTCATAAACTGCCCATTGATGTTAACTTCTTGGATATAGGGGGCACTCTTTTAATTTATGGATAAAAAAACGTGCCCGTTTCAAGCGCAATATTTTGTCATGAAAAGATGCTCGACTATGCATATAAAGCTTTGGAAAGAAAACACTCTAAGGTTTCCAAAACTGCAAAGATATTATCTGTGAGTGCCACAGAACTCATGCTACAGGCGAAACCAAGATGATACTTTAACCAGGAAATGGGCAGAATTTTCGAAGCTCTGTTTTCTATTGTCTCCTTATATGGCTGTGAATGCGCCGGGAATGAGCCTGCCCTTCCTATCGTTTCTCCAAGGTGTCTGCAGCATTGTGACGTATTTGTAGGCATATCATTGGAAGATTGGCCATAAGAGACTACATTTACCACGGGTCCGCCCGGTGTCCTTTGTGTAAATCGATGCGTAATCTTCAGCCACAGGCATTTTCTCCTGGGATTCAGAGGGGAAAGCACATTTCCACGAACGATGTATCATCGAAGAGATATGTGAAAAACACCTTGAGGATTGGTCCTAAACAACGTTTGCCATGTTTCAGTCGATATTATGGAGTTAATTTGGAAAAAAGTTTGACGTTTTGAAGACTGAATTTTCGTTTTTTTTTGGTAGCCAAACGTGACGCACCAAACGGAGCAATTTCTCCTAAACAAATCATCTTTCAGGAAAAACGGAGCATTTGCTATCTAACTGAGAGTCTCCTCATTGAAAACATCTGAAGTTCTTCAAAGGTAATGATTTTATTTGAATGATTTTCTGGTTTTTGTAAAAATGTTGCCTGCTAATGCTAACGCTAAATGCTACGCTAGCTGCGCTAGCTGTTACACAAATGCTTATTTTGCAATGGTTGAGAAGCATATTTTGAAAATCTGAGATGACAGTGTTGTTAACAAAAGGCTAAGCTTGAGAGCTAGCATATTAATTTCATTTCATTTGCGATTTTCATGAATAGTTAACGTTGCGTTATGGTAATGAGCTTGAGGCTGTATTCACGATCCCGGATCCGGGATGGCTCGACGCAACAGGTTAAACCATTCCCTTACCTGGGCAGCTCGGTGGAAACTGACATTGTCCCACACTATCACAGGTGAGAATGGGATTCTCATTTAGCTCTTGGCCCTGCTGCTCTTGAACCTGCTGCTCAAATAAAATATCTCTTAGATTGGCAATAAATCTTAGAATGTGCTGGGTGTTACATGGCCCGAGTGTAACATGGTGATGTAGAACACCATGGTTGCTGAAAGCAGCACAGATTGTGACATTGCCACCTCGTTGACCAGGGACTTCAACAATGGCCCGCTGTCCAATAGTGTTTCGGCCTCTCGTTCTCCTCTTTGTTAGATTGAAGCCTGCTTCATCGACAAAGATGAACACATGGGGTTTGTCCAAGGACTCCAAGTCAAATATTGTCTGTGTAGAAATACAATATCCTGTATGTAGGATTCGTACAGAAGTCGTGCAGAGACAGTGCTATACTGTAGAGTACAATTAGGCTTCTGATTCACATACATTGTATGTACTGAAGAGTAATGCCATTCAGATAGTATTTGTTAGTACTGTAGACAATCTGGATTACAGTAAATGTTTCTGAATGTACAAGCACATACTGAGCTCGCAGTTCTTTCACCCTTGGTGAGTTGCGCTCAAAAGGTACTCTGTATACTTGTTTCATTCGCATCCTGTTACGATGGAGGACACGGTCAATGGTGGAAATGCTCACACTGTCGATTCCCTGGAAGTGTGTGTTGTCTTGTATCACTCGTTCCTGGATTTCTCTGAGTCTTATTGCATTATCTTGAAGGACCATGCCAACTATAACGGCCTCTTGCTCCCGAGTGAATATAGCTGTCCTTCCACCTGCATGTGGCAGCCTTGCAATTCTACAAAAAGTAGTTGTGCAGTTGCAAAACATGTTCATGCAGTACAATACATACAGTAATTAACTTTACAGATGTCTATTGAAACAGCTGCATATAGTGTAGTACAGTAAATTTGCAATTACCTTTTCTCTTCTCGGAATGTCCTTACTATGGTGGACACAGAAAATTGGCTCAAATTGGGTTGCACTCTAAGTCCTGCTTCCCTCATTATCAGTCCATGGACAAGAACATTTGTTGCTTGAATTTCATCAGATATTTCCACTCTTTGTCTTCCTCTTCGTCCTCCTCTTCCTCTTTCTTGCCCTCCTCCTCTTCCTCCTCGTCGCCCACCTCGGATACGCACTCGTCCTTGTCCTCTCACATTGTTTCTTCTATCCATTCTCAGACTTTCTGCTTTCCACCTTCAACAACCTGTTTGCTCTCTGAACTGGCTTATATTGGTTGTGTCACATCATTTGAAACAGGTTAAATCAATTTTGAGTGGTTGTGTTCAATCAATGACATGTATTCTCTATTTGTATTTGATTGTTGCCACTTGTGTTTACCAGTATGGATGACATGTGCATTAGAGTGCAGAATGTGTTTTGAGAATGAGAATGTGTTTGGAGTTTTGCTGAAAAGTCTAAGTGAGATCTGCAAATTGTGTTTTACCATGTGAAATGGTTTAAGGTATTGACAACAGACTGCATAATTAGCTAAATGAGTCCAAGCAACTGAGAACTTTGTTCAACAAATGGGTTTTAGTGTTTTAGCAATTGAGAAAAACTGTTAATAGTTTGTAAGATGTGGATTTAACTCTAACAACAATTTGCAAAGCAAGGAAACAGAAAGCTTAAAGATCATTACAAAATACAAAGCAGTAGCTACTGCTACACAACCACAGGCACACAGACATGCAGACACACTCACAGACAGCAGCAGACATACAGACAGCACTATACACACAGGTACAGACACAGATAGACAGCATGTACACATACATACAGACAGCAGGTCCACACATACATACAGACAGCAGGTCCACACACAGACAGACAGCAGGTCCACACACAGACAGACAGACAACATGTACACATAGACAGACAGCAGGTACACACACAGACAGACAGAAGGTACACACACAGACAGAGAGCAGGTACACATACAGACAGACAACAGGTACACATACCGACAGACAGCAGGTCCACAGACAGACAGCAGGTCCACACATACATACAGAGAGCAGGTACACATACAGACAGACAACAGGTACACATACCGACAGACAGCAGGTCCACAGACAGACAGCAGGTCCACACATACATACAGACAGCAGGTCCACACACAGACAGACAGCAGGTCCACACACAGACAGACAGACAACAGGTACACACAGACAGACAGCAGGCACACACAGACAGACAGCAGGTACACACACAGACAGACAGCAGGTACACACACAGGCAGACAGCAGGTACACACACAGACAAACAGCAGGTACATACACACAGGCAGACAGCAGGTCCACACACAGACAGACAGCAGGTACACACACAGACAGACAGCAGGTACACACATACAGCCAGATAGCAGGTACACACACAGACAGATAGCAGGTACACACACACAGGCAGACAGCAGCTACACACACCCACAGACAGACAGCAGGTACACACACACAGACAGATAGCAGGTACACACACAGACAGACAGCAGGTACACACATACAGTGCCTAAAGAAAGTCTAGACCCCCTTGAACTTTTTTCATATTTTGTTACAAAGTGGGACTAAAATTGATTTAATTGTACATCTACACAAAGGTGAAAATACATGTCTACAAGTCTTTACAAATTGTCATTGCATAAGCACATATTCAACTACAAAGACCAGCAAGCTTTTCAAAAGCCACATAAAGAATGACAGTGATTGGTAGATGGGTAAAAATATCAAATCAGACATTGAATATCTCTTTAAGCATGGTCAAGTTAATAATTAGGCTGTGGATGATGTATTATTCCACCCAGACACATCAAAGATACAGTTGTCCTTCTGAATGGAGCAGCAGGACAGCAAGGAAAATGCTTAAGGATGTCACCATGAGGCCATTGGTGATTTTAAATCAGCAGATTTAGATTTTTTGATTCATTAGGATCCCCATTAGCCGACGCCAATAGCGACAGTTAGTCTTACTGGGGTCTGACACAACAAAAAATACATTACAGACAAAATACTTTACAATTTACATACTGTACAGTCGTGGCCAAAAGTTTTGAGAATTACACAAATATTAATTTTCACAAAGTTTGCTGCTTCAGTGTCTTTAGATATTTTTGTCAGATGTTACTATGGAATACTGAAGGATAATTACAAGCATTTCATAAGTGTCAAAGGCTTTTATTGACAATTACATGAAGTTAATGCAAAGGGTGAATATTTGCAGTGTTGACCCCCTTTGCAATCTGCCCTGGCAAGCTGTCAATTAACTTCTGGGCCACATCCTGACTGATGGCAGCATATTCTTACATAATCAATGCTTGGAGTTTGTCAGAATTTGTGAGTTTTTGTTTGTCCACGCGCCTCTTGAGGATTAACCACAAGTTCTCAATGGGATTAAAAGGTCTGGGGAGTTTCCTGGCCATGGACCCAAAATATCAATGTTATGTTCCCCGAGCCACTTGATAATCACTTTTGCTTTATGGCAAGGTGCTCCATCATGCAGGAAAAGGCATTGTTCGTCCCCAAACTGTTCCTTGATAGTTGGGAGAATTTGCTCTCAGAGGATGCGTTGGTACCATTCTTTATTCATGGCTGTGTTCTTCGGCAAAATTGTGAGTGAGCCCACTCCCTTGGCTGAGAAGCAACCCCACACATGAATAGTCTCAGGAAGCTTTACTGTTGGCATGACACAGGACTGATGGTAGCGCTCACCTTGTCTTCTCTGGACAAGCTTTTTTCCGTATGCCCCAAACAATCGGAAAGGCGATTCATCAGAGAAAATGACTTTACCCCAGTCCTCAGCAGTCCAATCCCTGTTGTGCAGAACATTAGTCTGTCCCTGATGTTTTTCCTGGAGAGAAGTTGCTTCTTTGCTGCCCTTCTTCACATCAGACCACCCTTCAAAAGTCTGGTGCCCCGATCCCGCAGCTGAATCAACTTTAGGAGACAGTCCTGGCGCTTGCTGGACATTCTTGGGCGCCCTGAAGCCTTCTTCACAAAAATTGAACCGCTCTCCTTGAAGTTCTTGATGATCGGATAAATGGTTGATTTAGGTGCAATCTTACTGGCAGCTATATCCTTGCCTGTGAAGCCCTTTATGTGCAAATCAATGATGATGGCATGTGTTTCCTTGCAGGTAACCATTGTTGACAGAGGAAGAACAATGATTCCAAGCACCACCCTTAGTTTTGAAGCTTCCAGTCTGTTATTCAAACTCAATCAGCATGACAGAGTGATCTCCAGCCTTGTCCTCGTCAACACTCACACCTGTGTTAACGAGAGAATCACTGACATGATGTCAGCTGGTCCTTTTGTGGCAGGGATGAAATGCAGCGGATTTTTGGGGGGGAGTTCATTTGCATGGCAAAGAGGTTCTTTGCAATTAATTGCAATTCATCTGATCACTCTTCATAACATTCTGGAGTATATGCAAATTGCCATCATACAAACTGAGGCAGCAGCCTTTGTGAAAATTAATATTTGTGTAATTCTCAAAACTTTTGGCCACGACAGTACATTTAAAAGCATTTACCTGTAGTGTGTGTGTGTGTGTGTGTGTGTGTGTGTGTGTGTGTGTGTGTGTGTGTGTGTGTGTGTGTGTGTGTGTGTGTGTGTGTGCGTGTGTGTGTGTGCATCTAACAGTTACACAGACATGTCAGTACGGACACACAACAAGTAGGTCACATGGGGAGAGGCGTTGTGCTGTGAGATGTTGATTTATTTGTTTTCTGAAACCAGGTTTGCTGTTCACTTGCGCTATATAAGATGGGAGTTCCATGCTCTCATGACTCTCTATAATACTGTACATTGCCTTGAATTTGTGGACTGTGAAAAGACCCTGGTGGCATGTCTGGTGGGGTAAGTGTGTGGGTCATTGCTGTGTGTAAATTGACTATGCAAACAATTTATGTTTCTTGTAAAAACAAGAGGTGACAAAGTCAGTCTTTCCTCAACTCTTAGCCAAGAGAGACTGGCATGCATAGTATTCATTTTAATATTAGCCCTCTGATTACAATGAAGAGCAAGATGTGCCACTCTCTTCTGGGCCAGCTGCAGCTTAACTAAGTCCTTGACTGGACACTAATCAAGATAAGATACATCTGGAGCCTCCAGGACTTGCTTTTTGGAGTGTGGTGTCAAAAGAGCAGAGCATCTCTTTATTACTGACAGACCTCTACCAATCATTACAACCCTTGAATTTGCATTCCACACCATTCATTACTAGATTCAGCTGAGGTCTAGAATGATTTGTAAAAAGTAACAGATTGCAACACTTTATTAAGGGTTTTAATGATTTAATTGTCTGTGGTTGCTGATGCGTATACAGTTGAATCATCAGCCTATATGGGCACACATGCTTTGTTTAACCTCTAGTGACACCCCATCCCGTGAACGGGACCGTTGTCATCATCTGACACTAATTAGCATAACACAACAGACATAAATATTACTAGAAAATATTCCTATTCATGAAAATCACAAATGAAATATATTGAGACACAGCTTAGCCTTTTGTTAATCACCCTGTCATCTCAGATTTTCAAAATATGCTTTACAGCCAAAGCTAGACAAGCATTTGTGTAAGTTTATTGATAGCCTAGCATAGCATTTTGTCCAGCTAGCAGCAGGTAACTTGGTCACGGAAATCAGAAAAGCAATCAAATTAAATCGTTTACCTTTGATGAGCTTCGGATGTTTTCACTCACGAGACTCCCAGTTAGATAGCAAATGTTCCTTTTTTCCAAAGATATTATTTTTGTAGGCGAAATAGCTCCGTTTGTTCTTCACGTTTGGCTGAGAATTCGCCCGGAAATTGCAGTAGTTGAAAACGGCGAAAAATATTCCAAATTAGCTCCATAATATCGACAGAAACATGGCAAACGTTGTCTATAATCAACCCTCAAGCTGTTTTTCAAATATCTATTTGATAATATATCCATCAGGACAATTCGTTTTTCAGTAGGACCGATTGGAGTAATGGCTACCTCTGTATTTTACACGAGAATCTCTCTGGGAGCATCAGGTGACCACTTGCGCAATGTAGCCGCCTACGGGTATTCTTCAACATAAATGCGTAAAACTATGTCACATAGTTTAGGGAATCATCAAGTTTGCAGATGACACACAGTAGTAGGCTTGATTACCAACAATGATGAGACAGCTTACAGGGAGGAGGTGAGGGCTCTGGGAGAGTGGTGCCAGGAAAATAACCTCTCACTCAACATCAACAAAACAATGGAGATGATCATGGACTTCAGGAAACAGCAGAGTGAGCACCTCCTTATCCACATCAATGGGACCACAATGGAAAAGGTGGAAAGCTTCAAGTTCCTCAGCGTACACATCACTGACAAACTGAAATGGTCCACCCTCACAGACAGTGTGGTGAACAAGGTTCAACAGCGCCTCTTCAAAGAAATTTGTTGTAACACCTAAAACCATCACAAACTTTTACAGATGCACATTTGAGAGCCTCCTGTTGGGCTGTATCAAGACCTGGTACAACAGCTGCACCGACCACAACCACAAAGCTCTCCAGCGGGTGGTGCGGTCTGTCCAATGCATTACCGGGGGCAAACTTCCCGCCCCCCTGGACACCTATACAGCACCTGATGCCAAAGGACGACCAAAAAGATAATCAAGGACATCAACCACCTGAGCCACTGCCTGTTCACCTCGTTATCATCCCAAAGGCCAGGTCAGTACAGGTGCATCAAAGCTGGGACCAAGAGACTGAAAAACAGCTTCTATCTCAAGGCCATCAGAGGCGGCTGCCTATAGACACAGATTAGGAATCACTGGCTACTTTTAGAAATGGATCACTAGCCACTTTAATAAAGTTTCCGTATCTAGCATTACTCATCTCATATGTACTGTATAAACTGCACTCCACACTATTCTACTGTATCTTAGTCACTTTTAAATTGTATTTACATATTTCATCACCCATTTCATACTTATATACTGTATTGTATTCTATACTACAACACTGACTGATAAAAAGCCATCTCCAGCACATCAGAGGCTGCTGCCTATAGACATAGATTATGAATCACTAGCCACTTTAAGGAAATGAAACACTAGCCACTTTAATCATTTCTCGGGCCAAGAAGCTTGGGCCAAGAAACACGAGGTGATGTCATCACGCAACATACGTCATCAGAGCGCGCAACAAAACATTGTACTGTCTACACTCGATTTTAATCAGAACTAAAACTTTTTTGATAAGGATTTTCCACGATGCGGCCATTTATAATTGTAACGGTTTAGAAGATTATAAAAAATGATCAGTCTTTACATGGCTAAAAGAAAAGGAATATAACATATACTGTTTACAGGAAACTCGCCCTACATCCTTAGATGAAGTTAATCATTTTCTCTCATGGACAAAGGAACTCAAATGTTGTGATGATATTAATTAACAAAATGTTTGATCTGAATGTGCAAATAGTCAGGAATGATTTGCAAGGAAGGTGTTTCTTTTTGAATATGAAAGTGGACAAAAAAGAGATTTGGCTCATTAATCTATATGGTCCAAATCAGGATGATCCATACTTCTTTGAAAACATGTATACCAATTTATTGAACTTACAGGCAACAAATGATCAAATCATTATGGTAGGGCTATAACACAGTGTTAAGTACCTCAATGGACCGTAAAGGTAATCACTCTACAAACTATCATCACAGTGCCCTTAAGGAAATCACAAATATTATGGACACATTAGAAATAGTGGATATTTGGAGACTTAAAAGACCCTGACCTAGGGACCCTGACCTATACATGGAGGTGACTTAATCAAGCTAGTCGATTTGACTACTTTCTTGTCTCTTTCTCTCTTGCATCAAAGGATTAAAAAGTTAATAGGAGACAGAATGCGATCAGAATGCGAACAACAATTTTTAACTAAGACAAAAGAATTTAGGACTGAATTATTCCAGTGTAATATAGGTTCAGCAAATCCCCTTATTGTTTGGGATACCTTTAAATGTACCTTCAATGGTCATTCAATTCAATATCCATCAATAATAATTTTAAGAAAGCAGTTTCTGGCTAAGAGACAAGTCTAACAAGGGAAATCCATGAACTAATAGTACAGGTAGATAGCAATAAAAACAATACTACAGAGATGCAAAATAAGTTAGAGGAAAAACAAAAAGAGCTTGAGAAACTTATTCAAGAACGATCTAAGGTAATCTATTACAAAAATAAAGCAAACTGGATGGAATATGGAGAAAAATGAATCTCCAATACAAGAACGCTAACAAAAATAATTTGCCGAAACTTGTTACTGAAGACAGTCATCTATTATTCTCCAAATGATATTTTAAAAGAGGATGCTAAATATTTTAGGCAGATGTTGTCAGGGATTTCCTCCTCTTCTTCCGAAGAGGAGAGGCGAGAAGGATCGGAGGACCAATATGCGGCATGGTAAGTGTCCATGGTTCTTTTAATACGTAACTGTACACATGAACAACTGACTACAAAAACAAGAAACGTGAAAACCCAAAACAGTCCTATCTGGTGCAAACACAAAGACAGGAACAATCACCCACAAACACAAAGTGAAACCCAGGCTACCTAAGTCTGATTCTCAATCAGAGACAACTAATGACACCTGCCTCTGATTGAGAACCATACTAGGCCGAAACATAGAAATACCCAAATCATAGAAAAACAAACATAGACTGCCCACCCCAACTCACGCCCTGACCATACTAAATAATGACAAAATAAAGGAAATAAAGGTCAGAACGTGACAGTCCCCCAAAGGTGCGGACTCCGGCCGCAAAACCTTAACCTATAGGGGAGGGTCTGGGTGGGCGTCTGTCCGCGGTGGCGGCTCTGGCGCGGGACGCGGACCCCACTTCACCATTGTCTTAGTCCGCCTTTAGGTCCGCCTCCGTGGCTTTCTAACCATGGCCACCCTTCTCAATGACCCCACTGGACAGAGGGGCGGAAGCTCTGGACAGAGGGGCGGAAGCTCTGGACAGAGGGGCGGAAGCTCTGGACAGAGGGGCAGAAGCTCAGGACAGAGGGGCAGCTCGGGACAGAGGGGCAGGGGCTCTGGCGCCTCTGGGCTGAGGGGCTCTGGCGCCTCTGGGCTGAGGGGCTCTGGCGCCTCTGGGCTGAGGGGCTCGGCAGCAGCGCCGGACAGGCGGGACACTCCGGCAGCAGCGCCGGACAGGCGGGAGACTCCGGCAGCAGCGCCGGACAGGCGGGAGACTCCGGCAGCAGCGCCGGACAGGCGGGAGACTCCGGCAGCAGCGCCGGACAGGCGGGAGACTCCGGCAGCAGCGCCGGACAGGCGGGAGACTCCGGCAGCAGCGCCGGACAGGCGGGAGACTCCGGCAGCAGCGCCGGACAGGCGGGACCACCTGCAGGGAGGAGACAGAGAGACAGCCTGGTGCGTGGGGATGCCACAGGAACCACCAGGCTGGGGAGACCTTCAGGAGGCTTGGTGTTAGGAGGAGGCACCTGAAGGACCGGGCTGTGGGGGAGCACTGGAGCTCTGGTGCGCAACCTTGTCCAGCCTGGGGAAGTGGTGCCAACTACTCTAGCCCGGACCCTCCAGAGTGCAGGCACAGGTTGAACCGGGCTGTGGGTAAGCACGGGAGATCTAGTGCTTACTACACGCACCTCTCCTTTAGGCTCCACTCCCACATTTGCCCGACACGAGCGGAGCGCAGGCAGAGGACGCACTGCACCCTCCCAGCGCCCCGGAGACACAGCACGCAGAGCCGGCGCAGGATACCCTGGACCAAAACTGCGTACCGGCGACCAGACCTGCTGAACAGGCACCATACGCCCTGGCTCGATGCCCACACTCACATGGCACTTTCGGGGGGCTGCCCTATAGCGCACCGGTCTATGGGCACGTACTGGCGACACCGTGCGCTTAACCGCATAACACGGTGCCTGACCAGTAATGCGCTGCTTATAATAAGCACAAGGAGTGAGCTCAGGTCTGCTATCTGGCTTAGTACCACACCTCGTCTGCCTCCCCCCAAAAACATTTTGGGGCTGCCTCTCGTATCTGTCGCACTGCCGTGCTGCCTCCTCATATCGCCGCCGCTCTGCTTTCGCTGCCTCCAGCTCTGCTTTGGGGCGGCGATATTCCCCAGCCTGTGCCCAGGGTCCCTCTCCGTTCAGTATCTCCTCCCATGTCCAGGAGTCCTGTGATGCTGGCCGCTGTTGTTGCTGCTGCTGTCGTCGCTGTCTTTTACCACGCCGCTTGGTCCTTGGTTGGTGGGTGATTCTGTCAGGGATTGTCAGAGGCGAAAAGGATCAGAGGACCAATATGCGGCGTGGTAAGTGTCCATGGTTCTTTTAATACGTAACTGTACACATGAACAACTGACTACAAAAACAAGAAACGTGAAAACCCAAAACAGTCCTATCTGGTGCAAACACAAAGACAGGAACAATCACCCACAAACACAAAGTGAAACCCAGGATACCTAGGTATGATTCTCAATCAGAGACAACTAATGACACCTGCCTCTGATTGAGAACCATACTAGGCCGAAACATAGAAATACCCAAATCATAGAAAAACAAACATAGACTGCCCACCCCAAATCACGCCCTGACCATACTAAATAATGACAAAACAAAGGAAATAAAGGTCAGAACGTGACAGATGTTCTATTTTCCATATCATCCTCCCCCACTGAATGAAGATTACGGTAAATAATCAAAAACATATATAATTAACAAGCGTACAGAAAGATTAGTGCGAAGGCCAAATTACAGAGGAAGAAGTTTTTGAGGCTATTAAATTGATGGCATACCGGTAGAGGTACAGTATATCAAGCCATTTTTGACATACTAAAAGCTCCATTGTTAGATTGTTTTAACTACTCTAGAAATGGTAGTCTGTCAGGAACTCAGCAGGAAGTTCTGATTTCTCTATTACTAAAACAAGACCCAGATGGCAAATATAAAGACCCAGTCTATCTAAAAAACTGGAGGACCCTTACGCTTCAATTTTGTGATGCAAAAATACTAGTGAAATGCATAGCATTCAGAATTAAAAGGGTTTTAACAGGTACTGTTCATCCTGATCAGACAGTTTTATTACATGGACGATACATTGGAGTTAATATACGACAACTACTAGAAATAATAGAACATCATGAAATATCTAAGAAGCCAGGCCTGGTATTTATAGTGGATTTTGAAAAGACATTTTATAAAGTAAGACTGGATTTTATTTATAAATGCCTGGATTTTTTCAATTTCGGTGATTCTCTCATAAAATGGGTAAAAAATAATGTATAACAACCACAGGTGTAAAATAGTAAACAATGGTTACTTCTCAGAGAGTTTTGAATTGTCAAGAGGAGTTAAACAAGGGTGTCCGCTGTCACCATATCTATTTGTTATGACCATCGAAATGCTAGCTATTAAAATCAGATCCAATAACAACAATAGAGGAATAGAAATCCAAGATTTAAAAACAAAGGTGTCCGTGTATGCCGATGACTCAAGTTTTATATTAAGTCCACACGCTAGATCCCTGCAATGTCACATTGAAAATCTAGATAACTTTTCTGTATTCTCTGGACTAAAACCTAATTATGATAAGTTTACAATATTATGTATTGGATCTTTAAAAAATACAACTTTTACATTACCCTGCAGTTTACCTATAAAATGGGCTGATGGTGAAGTAGACATACTTGGTATTCATATCACAAAATATTTAAATAAGCAATCCACAATGAATTTCAATAGAAAATGTGTAAAAATAGACAAGATCCTGCAACCATGGAGAAGTAAATACCTGTCTATTTAAGGAAAAATTGCCCTGAATAGCTCCTTACTCATATCTCAGTTTACTCACTTAGTTATGGCGCTGCCTACTCCTGATGATTATTTTTTCAAATCATATGAGCAAAGAATATTTTGCTTTATCTGGGACGCAAAACCAGACAAAATAATGCATGCCTGTCTATATAATGAATATAAATTGGGTAGATTGAGATGATTAAATATAGAAGCACTAAACCTCTCTCTAAAACCTTCACTTATTCAAAGGTTTTACTTGATCCCTAAATGGTTCTCATGTAGATTACTAAGAAAAGCTTATCCATTGTTTAAAAATAGCTTTTTTATGCTGGCTACAATTTACATTTCATCCCCCTGAGAATACAGAACAAATATTATAACAAATATTATGACTGAACTCAAATGTGCTGGTTGATAAAATACCTGTATTTATGGGAAAGGTGTTTGAAAACTGTATTTTGTTCTTAAATTATATTGTAAATTGGAATGGGAGAGTTATGTCCTTCATGGAGTTATCAGAATTGTACGGGAAGGTCTGCCCAATCCAAGAGTACAGCCAATTGATTACAGCATTACCCCAAAAATGGAAGAGGCAGGTGGCAGCGGGAGGAGTTGGAGAACTGGTCTGTCTGCCCAATACAAAGGATCAAAACTGGCAGAGGAATAAAAATACCATAAATAGGAAAGTATACCAGTTTCATTTGAGGACCAGGATGTTGACAACTGTGCCATACAGATTGCAAAATAGTTGGGAAGAGATTTTTGATGCACCGATTCTGTGTTACAGGGTGTATGTGTTGATATATAAAACAACAACAACAACAACAAGATTCAAGACTTCGTGCTTTTCAGCTAAAATTATTATATAGAATTCTTGCCACCAACAAAATGTTGAATATTTGGGGCATAAAGTCTTTGAAGCTCTGCAGATGTTGTTGTGAGGATACAGAATCAATATACCATTTATTTTGGTATTGCCCTCAGGTAGCCTGTTTCTGGTCTCAGGTTCAGGTTCTAAAATTGACCCTAGAAATAGGAGAGACCTTGTCAGTCAATTACTAATATACTAATACTCTTAGTAAAATTATTTATCTTAAACTCGCAATCTGTGGATTCTATTCGATTAGATAGATTGAAATTGTACATTAAACATCACAGCATAGTTGAAAGATATACAGTTGAAGTTGGAAGTTTACATACACTTACCTTGGAGTCATTAAAACTAATTTTTCAACCAATCGAGAAATTTCTTCTTAACAAACTATAGTTTTGGTAAGTCGGTTAGGACATCTACTTTGTGCATGACACAATGATTTTGTGGAGCAATTTCCAAATGCCTGAAGGTATCACGTTCATCTGTACAAACAATAGTACGCAAGTATAAACACCATGGGACCACGCAGCCGTCATACCGCTCAGGAAGGAGACGCATTCTGTCTCCTAGTGATGAATGTACTTTGTTGCAAAAAGTGCAAATCAATCCTAGAACAACTGCAAAGGACCTTGTGAAGATGCTGGAGGAAACAGGTACAAAAGTATATATATCCACAGTAAAATGAGTCCATTTTATGGCATCATGAGGGGGGGAAAGTATGTGTATATATATATATATTGAAGCAACATTTCAAGACATCAGTCAGGAAGTTAAAGCTTGGTCGCAAATGGGTCTTCCAAATGACCCATTTGGACAATGACCCCAAGCATACTTCCAAAGTTGTGGCAAAATGGCTTAAGGACAACAAAGTCAAGCTATTGGAATGGCCATCACAAAGCCGTGACCTCAATCCTAAAGAAAATGTGTGGGCAGAACTGAAAAAGCGTGTGCGAGCAAGGAGGCCTACCAACCTGACTCAGTTACACCAGCTCTGTCAGGAGGAATGGGCCAATATTCACCCAACATATTGTGGGAAGCTTGTGGAAGGCTACTCAAAACATTTTGACCCAACTTTAGCAATTTAAAGGCAATGCTACCAAATACTAATTGTGTATGTAAACTTCTGACCTACTGGGAATGTGATGAAATAAATATATATTATTATTAAATACTATTATTCTGACATTTCACATTCTTAAAATAAAGTGGTGATCCTAACTGACCTAAGACAGGGAATTTTTACTCAGATTAAATGTCAGGAATTGTGTAAAAACTGAGTTTAAATGTATTTGGCTAAGGTGTATGTAAACCTCCGACTACAAACTGTATGTTGCGTAGATATCCGAAGAGTGTGGCCAACAGGTATAGGTGGGATGAGCTGAGGGAAGCTGAGGTTTGGGATGTGGAATTGGGGACAAGTGGGAGTGGAGTGTCTGTGCGGGAGATAGAATGATGGTCAAAGATAAAAGTCAAAAGTAAAGTCAAAATTAAACATAATCCAAAGTATGTTTGAATGACAATGAGGGGCAGTGGTTTTACAGCCAATGCCGGTTGGCCTGAGCCTGATGCCGTGCAGGTCTTTGTACACATGCATATACACACACTCTCATTCAAATAAACGCATACAAGAATACACACATACATGTAATAGTGCCAGACATGTACACAAACATATACAGTTGGCAATGCTGTTATGATTTTATTTGTCTTTGATGTTTGTCATGACTGTCCTGACCAGGTCAGGTTACAGGAGACCACAACCCAGCAACACAGATTATCTCTCAACCCCAACAGAGGAGGAGAGATCAAGGGGTCTGAAGATGTGGGGGTTTTATGATCCCTCACGCCCCTGGTAAATCTCAGGCCACAGACAAATTCCTTTGTCCTGTTACTATGGAGAACCAGCCTCAGAACATTAAACATTAAATAAAGAGAATTTTGAACAATGGTTTCCGTTAGCCACAGTGGTGATCATTGACAGTAGATGGAATATGAAAATGTACGTCATTTTTGTTTTGTTATTAAAGGTTAATAGATGACGTTATTACGAAAACATTGTAACGTGAAGTGTTTTCCTAGTATATGTTTGGTGTTTATACATTGTACGTTGTGTGGAAAATGTCCAAATCAAAGGGAATGTTTTGGTAAAGATGAAATGTTAAGTTAGTTGTCTAAAATTGGGTTTGAGTAAAATCTAGACTTTGCCTCATTAACTTGGTATGCCCAGATAACTGCCCTAAAGGCGGTTACACCCACTTCTGACCCAAGGGTATAAAACCTGTGAGTATAGAATTTACAGAGAAGACTACGTGACCCAAGTTGCAGCCAAGGTCTAAAAAGTCAGCAAACCCAGAACGCAACGCAAGTTTGAAGACAAAGAAATCGTTTTCTACCAAGCTACGGATGAGTAGCTGTGTCTAAGCGGGTGAATTCAAGTCGAACCACCTAGCCTCCATCTCCCATAAAATCGTGGTATCTAAAGGGTTTCATTCCTATGCTGTGAGCTCTGAGCTGTCTGTCTTCAGAAGACCCCTTCCAGAGCAAAGGGTGAGGGAACAGACTCCTAAGCCAAAAGGACACTGACATCGGGAGTACGATCAGAGAGGTGCGCCGGAGTAGTGCGTCATCGAGCAGCCAGAACGGTCCACGCAGAGATTCCTCGGAGATCATCCCCACGTAATTACATCATTATATTCTGACCCATAAGAGCGGCAGTTTGTGGCAAGGCTAGGGTTAGACTAGCATAGCTGACAAATTCACCCAAATGTATATTTCTCTACTTTCTTTTTTCTCTCTCTCTTTGAAATCCCCATGTTGGGTAACACGCGCCATAGTGTGTTGGCCCGTTATACTAAGTTTTAATCAATAGCCTATAATGTGTTTTGTCTATGTGTATCTTTTATTATAATTTTAGCTTTTTAGTAAATAAATATTCAACTAAGATTGGTGTGGTACGGACTCATTGGTGAGACCCGGGTCCGTGCAGATTCACGGGCTATACGACGTTCAGAACGAGATTGGTAGAGGTAACTGGTTAATTAGCGGCTGTTTCTGATATTCTTTGAGTTAATTTGGGAAATAGAAACTCAATAAAAACTAGTTTTCCCATGGTGCCCCAGGTTAATGAGTTAGTAATTGCTTGATTCATATCACGCAATTAGAAACTTGTAATCATTTGATGAGCAACAGTCTAATACAACGTCACGACATGTTTTTAGTTTTTTAGGTTTTTTTGCATTGTTTTTTGCTGTTTTCTTCTTTCATTTTCTTTTTTCTCTTTCGATCATTCTCTTGGTTGTTGGTGAATCGGGGGTTCTTGGGGGTGGGGAATGGAATGGAATTAATAATATACATTTTTTTTTCCTTGGGGGGACTGTGGAAGGGGTCTTGAATGGTTGAGGGACAGCTATTGCGGAACTGTGGGAGGGATCTTGGAGGGTTCGGTTTCACGTTTTTTTGCCTGGTGGGAGATCTGTCAAAGTGCCCTTGAGCAGGGCATTGACCCTGGATGCTTCTGTGTTTCGCTCTGAATTTGACTCTGTTGGTTGACTGGTATGGTGTAGTTGTTGAACGGCTTCACTGCAAGTATATTGTATGTTTCGGATATCCAATATATATATTTTTAAATAATATAATTAACAATTATGTCTTCATATCTTGCATTACTCATCTCATAAGTATAAACTGTACTCTAGCCTATTCTACTGTATCTTAGTCACTTTAATTGTGTATAAATATTGCATCACCCATCTCATATGTATATACTGTATTCTATACTATGCCACTGTATTCTTAGTCCAATGCCGTTCTGACATTGTCACTTTCTGACCTTAGTTCCTTTTTATGTCTTTGTGTTAGGTTGGTAAGGGTGTGAGTTGGGGTGGGTAGTCTATGTTCTTTTTCTACGTTATATTTCTATGTGTTTGGCCTAGTGTGGTTCTCAATCAGAGGCAGGTGTCTTTCGTTGTCTCTGATTGAGAATCATACTTAGGTAGCCTGTTTTCCCCATTTTGGTTGTGGGTGTTTAATTTCTGTTTAGTGTCTGTTCACCTGGCAGAACTGTTTCGTTTTCTCTTCGTTGTTATTTTGTGTAGTGTTCAGTTTGTTCAATTAAAATATTACGAACACTTACCACGCTGCATTTTGGTCCTCCTCTCCTTCCACCAACGAGAATCGTTACAGACATGTATGTGTATATATATTCTTAATCCATTCCTTACTTAGAGTTATGTGTATTGTGGGTATAATGTTGTGAAACTGTTAGATATTACTGGTAAAATATTACTGCACTGTTGGAGCTAGAAGCACAAGAATTTCGCTACACCTGCTATAACATCTGCTAAACACGTGTTTGGGACTAAAACATTTTATTTTATTTTAATTTTGATTTAATTTCAACCAAAAATCACTGACTGTCAAATTCTAATATCATATCGCTGACTGTGTCACATTCTAACATCATATCATACTGACTGTGTCACATAATACAATCATGTCATTGACTGTGTCACATTCTAACCAATTAACTCTGACTGTGTCACATTCTAACATCATATCGCTGACTGTGTCACATTCTAACATCATATCACTGACTGTGTCACATTCTAACATCATATCTCTGACTGTGTCCCATTCTAACATCATATCACTGACTGTGTCACATTCCAACATCCTATCACTGTTGTGACATGACCTTCTTTAATCTGATGACTGCTATGTTTTAAATCAACTAACTATGTTTAATTGTTACTCGATTAAATTAATTGTGTAAGAACCATCTCATAAGGATTTGGGGCACCATGGAAGAAGATTTTTAACAATTTACTTTTCTGCAATAACATCTTCTAAACATGTGTTTGTGACTAAAATATTTGATTTTATTTTCATTTTGATTTGATTCTAACCTAAAATTACTGACTGTGTCACATTCTAACATCATATCTCTAACTGTGTCACATTCTAACCTCATATCACACTAACTGTGTCACATTCTAACATTATCACTGACTGTCTCACATTCTAACATCATATCACACTGACTGTCACATTCTAACATCATATCGCTGACTGTGTCACATTCTAGCATTATATCACTGACTGTGTCACATTCTAACATGACATCACACTGACTGTGTCACATTCTAATATCATATTGCTGACTGTGTTACATTCTAACAACATATCACTGACTGTGTCACATTCAAATCTAATGCCTTTGACTGTGTCACATTCTAACATCATAGCGCTGACTGTGTCACATTCTAACATCATATCACTGACTGAGTCACATTCTAACATCATATCACACTAACTGTGTCATATTCTAATCTAATATCTCTGACTGTGTCAAATTCTAACATCATATCGCTGACTGTGTCACATTCTAACATCACATTGTGACTGCGTCACATTCTAATCTAATATCTCTGACTGTGTCACAATCTAACATCATATCACTGACTGTGTCACAATCTAACATCATATCACTGACTGTGTCACATTCTAACATCATATTGTGACTGTGTCACATTCTAACATCATATTGTGACTGTGTCACATTCTAACATCATATCGCTGACTGTGTCAAAATCTAACATCATATCACTGACTGTGTCACATTCTAACATCATATCACTGTTGTGACATGACCTTCATTAATCTGATGACTGTTATGTTTTGAATCAACTAACTAGGTTTAAGTGTTACTTTATTAAATTAATTGTGTAAGAACTAACTCATTAGGATTTGGGGAACCATGGAAAAAGTTTTTTAATGATTTACTATCACCCAAATTAAACTCTAGATTATATATATATATATATATATATATATATATCAAATCAAATCAAATCAAATCAAATCAAATTTTATTTGTCACATACACATGGTTAGCAGATGTTAATGCGAGTGTAGCGAAATGCTTGTGCTTCTAGTTCCGACAATGCAGTAATAACGAGCAAGTAATCTAACTAACAATTCCAAAAAAAAACTACTGTCTTATACACAGTGTAAGGGGATAAAGAATATGTACATAACGATATATGAATGAGTGATGGTACAGAGCAGCATAGGCAAGATACAGTAGATGATATCGAGTACAGTATATACATATGAGATAAGTATGTAAACCAAGTGGCATAGTTAAAGTGGCTAGTGATACATGTATTACATAAGGATGCAGTCGATGATATAGAGTACAGTATCAACGTATGCATATGAGATGAACAATGTAGGGTAAGTAACATTATATAAGGTAGCATTGTTTAAAGTGGCTAGTGATATATTTACATAATTTCCCATCAATTCCCATGATTAAAGTGGCTGGAGTAGAGTCAGTGTCATTGACAGTGTGTTGGCAGTAGCCACTCAATGTTAGTGGTGGCTGTTTAACAGTCTGATGGCCTTGAGATAGAAGCTGTTTTTCAGTCTCTCGGTCCCAGCTTTGATGCACCTGTACTGACCTCGCCTTCTGGATGACAGCGGGGTGAACAGGCAGTGGCTCGGGTGGTTGATGTCCTTGATGATCTTTATGGCCTTCCTGTAGCATCGGGTGGTGTAGGTGTCCTGGAGGGCAGGTAGTTTGCCCCCGGTGATGCGTTGTGCAGACCTCACTACCCTCTGGAGAGCCTTACGGTTGAGGGCGGTGCAGTTGCCATACCAGGCGGTGATACAGCCCGCCAGGATGCTCTCGATTGTGCATCTGTAGAAGTTTGTGAGTGCTTTTGGTGACAAGCCGAATTTCTTCAGCCTCCTGAGGTTGAAGAGGCGCTGCTGCGCCTTCCTCACGATGCTGTCTGTGTGAGTGGACCAATTCAGTTTGTCTGTGATGTGTATGCCGAGGAACTTAAAACTTGCTACCCTCTCCACTACTGTTCCATCGATGTGGATGGGGGTGTTCCCTCTGCTGTTTCCTGAAGTCCACAATCATCTCCTTAGTTTTGTTGACGTTGAGTGTGAGGTTATTTTCCTGACACCACACTCCGAGGGCCCTCACCTCCTCCCTGTAGGCCGTCTCGTCGTTGTTGGTAATCAAGCCTACCACTGTTGTGTCGTCCGCAAACTTGATGATTGAGTTGGAGGCGTGCATGGCCACGCAGTCGTGGGTGAACAGGGAGTACAGGAGGGGGCTCAGAACGCACCCTTGTGGGGCCCCAGTGTTGAGGATCAGCGGGGAGGAGATGTTGTTGCCTACCCTCACCACCTGGGGGCGGCCCGTCAGGAAGTCCAGTACCCAGTTGCACAGGGCGGGGTCGAGACCCAGGGTCTCGAGCTTGATGACGAGCTTGGAGGGTACTATGGTGTTGAATGCCGAGCTGTAGTCGATGAACAGCATTCTCACATAGGTATTCCTCTTGTCCAGATGGGTTAGGGCAGTGTGCAGTGTGGTTGAGATTGCATCGTCTGTGGACCTATTTATATATATATATATATATATATATATATAATGAAATATGTTTTTCTCTTTTTGTTTACTATGGTGCTATCCTCAGATAATAGCATCTTTTGCTTTCGCCGAAAAAGCCTTTTTGAAATCTGACATGTTGGCTGGATTCACAACAAGTGTAGCTTTAATTTGCTATCTTGCATGTATGATTTAATGAAAGTTTGATTTTTAAAGTAATTTACTTGAATTTGGCGCTCTGAATTCTTCCTGGCTTTTGAAGTTAATGATTTATTTACTAACTAACTCAATGATAACACAGGATACACACACAGTATAGGTTATTGATTAGAATCTCAATATGATGAAAACAGGTCCCTAGCGGACTAACACAATAGGGCTCTTGTTACAAAAGATGCAGAGTTAAAGAGAGAGAGAGAAAGAAAGAGAGACACGACACCTGGATACATGTAGAAACTACTCGCACAGCAATCCTAACGCTTTGCTCCGAACTGCCGCCCCAAATAAATTGACATTTTGGATAGGTCACAAGACGCAGGCCTCCTAATTGTCCCTAGAATTTCTAAGCAAACAGCTGGAGGCAGGGCTTTCTCCTATAGAGCTCCATTTTTATGCAATGGTCTGCCTACCCATGTGAGAGACACAAACTTGGTCTCAACCTTTAAGTCTTTACTGAAGACTCATCTCTTCAGTGGATCATATGATTGAGTGTAGTCTGGCCCAGGAGTGTGAAGGTGAACGGAAAGGCTCTGGAGCAACGAACCGCCCTTGCTGTCTCTGCCTGGCCGGTTCCCCTCTTTCCACTGGGATTCTCTGCCTCTAACCCTATTACAGGGGCTGAGTCACTGGCTTACTAGGGCTCTTTCATACCGTCCCTAGGAGGGGTGCGTCACTTGAGTGGGTTGAGTCACTGATGTGATCTACCTGTCTGGGGTGGCGCCCCCCCCCCTTGGGTTGTGCCGTGGCGGAGAACTTTGTGGGCTATACTCGGCCTTGTCTCAGGATGGTAAGTTGGTGTTTGAAGATATCCCTCTAGTGGTGTGGGGGCTGTGCTTTGGCAAAGTGGGTGGGGTTATATCCTTCCTGTTTGGCCCTGTCCGGGGGTGTCCTCGGATGGAACCACAGTGTCTCCTGACCCCTCCTGTCTCAGCCTCCAGTATTTATGCTGAAGTCGTTTATGTGTCGGGGGGCTAGGGTCAGTTTGTTATATCTGGAGTACTTCTCCTGTCCTATCCGGCGTTAAGTATGCTCTCTCTAATTCTCTCTTTCTCTCTTTCTTTCTCTCTCTCGGAGGACCTGAGCCCTAGGACCATGCCTCAGGACTACCTGACATGATGACTCCTTGCTGTCCCCAGTCCACCTGGCCATGCTGCTGCTCCAGTTTCAGCTGTTCTGCCTGTGATTATTATTATTTGACTATGCTGGTCATTTATGAACATTTGAACATCTTGGCCATGTTCTGTTACAATCTCCACCCAGCACAGCCAGAAGAGGACTGGCCACCCCACATAGTCTGGTTCCTCTCTAGGTTTCTTCCTAGGTTTTGGCCTTTCTAGGGGGTTTTTCCTAGCCACCGTGCTTCTACACCTGCATTGCTTGCTGTTTGGGGTTTTAGGCTGGGTTTCTGTACAGCACTTTGAGATATCAGCTAATGTACGAAGGGCTATATAAATACATTTGATTTGATTTGATTAATGCAAGTTTTTACGTGTTGAAGGTCTTCCTTCATCGTGTATCTCTGTGTGACCCATGCCTTTGCGAAAATTGGGCCTTCTCCTTAGTTCTTAAGTGTAAGGCTCTGATTGTCCCCAAGAGGTCATAATGTCCTCCTTCTTAGTTATCTGTGTTTACTTTCACTCATTCTGGAAGAGTGGTCTTCTGTGGACAGCTAATCATCCGTGTCGATGATCCCCAGTGGGGTGATGAGAGCAGTGTAGTCAACAATGATTTGAAGAGAGTAACCGTGTGATCCTACTTAAATTCACTTTCTTAGATACAGTACTTAGAACAGCTACTCAGCCGTAACATCGTTTGTTAGGGATGCTACTTTGTCGTCTTTACCTCGTGTTGATTTCCTGTGTTGTAACCAATGGAGACCTAAGCTGCAGCTAGAGTCCTCCCGGTCTGGTATGTTAATTCTTAACTCAATCTTTTACACACTCGGGTAGAAAGGGGCATTTCCATCATACTGACACGCTCAGGCATGGCCAGTTATTGGCAAAGTATCATCAAAACTATGATCTCATTAGAAAGCTAAAATCACATTCCTATCTTAACAAAAATATTCTCTTCATTCTTGATATTCTTGATATTTCCTGCACAACGTAAACCTGATATACACAGTATAAAAGCTCTTCAAGCTACAATATTTTCATTATATCACTTTTATACAATTTTTAACGACATCACAAAATATACATACATTTCCCATATTCCATCTCTCATCATTTCCCACATTTGGATGTTGAAAATATTGATTCCAATCACCAATACTAGGACCAAAAGGAGTCGTCTGCACCATACAATTTACAATTAGCGTGAGGTATCATAAAAACCCCACACCAATCCTTCCTCCCGGGTGAGTGGTTTCTGTAGATGCTGATCCATTGTAACTAGATATTTAGATCCTTACAGGAGAGTCATGACATCACTGATCCAAGAGTTCTATTATTAGAGCACGGTGGTCAGGATGAGAAGTCACCAGGCTGGAACTACTCCAAATGTTTCACCATGATGACATCACATTATGGGCTTACAGGAAGGACCATAGTATCAGGCAAAACACACACACAAACACACACACATACACAGAGAGAGAGAGAGAGAAACAAATCTGACCTCCTTTTCTTAGCACCACCTGATGCATTTCACCCCTCTTGTGACTGTCCAAATATTTGAGTGGGAGAGACATTTAAGAGAGACCCTGAGAGGAGCACAATAATCCAGCACCTGGCTGAGCCACTGAGCCACGTTGAGCCACTGAGCCAGGCTGAGCCGCTGAGCCACTGAGCCAGGCTGAGCTTCTGAGTCAGCTGAGCCACTGAGCCAGGCTGAGCCACACTAGAACACCTTGACAGCAGGAAACTGGGCTCTAATCAGGCTGACACCTGATTAGAATCACAAATTACCCCTTTATTCCCCATGACAAAATCACTCTTAGGAACAGCCAGCTGTGGAATAACACACATATTAGAATAATATGTCTTTAATATTTTCTCATTTGAAAAGGGTGAGAATCGAGAGATAACAAGACTCAAGAGCTAAGACGTTTGTTTAGGCAGCAAGTTACCAACTACTTCATAACCAGGCCTTTATATTATTCTTCCCTCTTTAGCAAATTTGTTTGTGTACGTTTTCAATTATCTTAATTACATTGGCTTTTTCATCTTGAACACTAACCCCTGTGAGTTTGTCTGGAGCTATATTTAAAGGCAGCCGCCGGCCGGGGCTACGGGGACGCTTTGGAAACTGTTTACATTAGTGGGAAGCTTTTGGTCTCAGATAAAAGTATGTAACCGTGCTGAAGTGCCCTGCTTTTCCCATACACTCTGGAATCCTCTTCAAATCCCCTGTCATTATATCAAATGTTTGGATTAGGGATCTCTAAACCATTTCCGCATTTCAATTTGGTTATTATTCTCCCAGGGTGATATGGCAGTGAATGTCATGGATTACTGTGTACAGTTACAGCCCCATACAGCTTCTGAAGTCGTCTACTGTGTGTGTGTCTGTGGATGCATGTGATACATGTGTGTATGTCAATGTCCTTTATTAACCATGTCCTATTCAGACATTGCTAACTGACTGGTCAGAGGTGGTCTGGTAAAAAAGCACCACTGCTGACATGACCCCACTGTTTATCCACCATCATCAGTAGACCTTCACACAATAATCCCTCCCCTATTCAATTAATCAAATCAACAGAGTCCCAGCTTTCTGTGTGCCGACCGAGTGTACAGGACTATCTGTGTTAGCTCAGTGCTCGTATAGCATCCCACCCTGTCAACCAGACAGATCAACCAACAGACAGACAGGAGAGGGAGGGTCAACATCCAAAGTGATGAATGTCTTTCAATGGAAAAGCTATACGGAATGTCTTTGGGTTTAATCAAAACTATTTTTTTTTAGTTGGCATGGCTGTTGTCTCTGCACTCATGTCCACTGATAGCCTGACATTAATGACACCATAAATCAGGAGAGGTGGTGCCAGGTTTCTGGTCATGTTTCAGGGTGGTGGACCAATCGGAGCGGAGGAGGCCAGGGTGCGTTGGAATGCTGGATATACATGGGAGTAAACCAGTCCTTGGAGATAGGCCCCGTCTGAGACAGACCCAGGAGAGAGGAGCGAGAGAGAGAGAGGAGAGAGAGAGAGAGGGAGAGAGAGATGGGGGGGGTGGACATTGCTAGAGTTGGTTGGCAGTAGCTATCTTGTCTGGGTTGCCTGAAGATTTTAATCTGTGAGAGCCCTATTTGGTAGGCTAGTTGTTCCCAATTGTTTTGTCCGAGAACGTCATTCAGCCATGTCAGGCATGTCTGAGACCTTTAATTTAAGCAACAACTAAAGTAATATATTTCATGTTTCACTTTATTTGCTTGTAATGAGGGATCAATTCCTGTTCATGATGTAGGCCTAGTTTTTAGTATTATTTCAACTCAATGCCCATTGGCCATATGATAACAGCTGTAGTGTTCGTCTATCCAACAAGCCAAAACGCAGCTGATAAGCCCCTGTCTGAGGTAATATGAATGCCATGCTCCTCTGCACCATCTCTCCATCCCTCATCCTTCTCTGTGATCCACCATTCATATAAACACACAAGTGCACTCTGGGCCAGGTTCTAAACAAATATGACATGATTGATTTGACAGAAGGCAATGAGATAGCTGTTTATGGGCTAACAACTATGAATAGCCTGCCTGAAACTCCCATACGCAAGAGACATGGCCAAGAAGCATAGCAGGACAGTTGCTCATTAGAACGAGGGGGAGGAACTGGACCACTGTGTAGGTTTGCGTCCCAAACGGCACCATATTCCCTATGTAGTGCACTACTTTTGACCAAGGCCCATAGTGCTCTGTATTGTTCCCATGGATTACTTAGTATTATGAGTGGTGTCTTGGCTATAGTAAACTAGAACACACTGCATTCAGAAGAGATTGCACAGTTTCTTGGAAATTCAGAAAGAGCAAACTGCAATGGAATTGTCTGTGCTATTAGGAAGTACACTATCCATGTTTTCTACCAAATGGCAATATGACAATGTGAATAGGCAACAACAAAAGACAGGGATTCTTAAGTTGTAGAAAGTATATTCAAGGTTGAGAATGTAGCTTACTACAGACTGAAGTGTGTCATTAAACATTGAAAACATGCCACTCTGTAAAGCACTCCATTTCTACTGGAATTACATACAGCTGTCTACAGAAATACAGCGAGCGCATAGATTCCCATCACAGTGAATGCAGCGTCAAGGAGCAGTACGTCAAGATCACTATCACAAGAGCTATTTTTGAAAAAGCTGTAGAGACAGACAGCAGTACCAACAGTGTGTATTTCCAATCCCTGGATGGCTTATAGATGCCGGAAATCTTATCTATCTACATGCTGTCACAAACTGCCATATGTAATATAGGGGCTGCTACCTGAAGGAAAGCTGCTAGGGGGAATTCAAGAGAGGAGGACGACAATGTGCATTCCCACAAACAGACAACGCGCTCGACACAGGAGTGAGGCAAGCGTCAGTCGGTAAACAAATAACAGGAGATTGTGAGGGAACACCTTCGCCCCGGCCTGATGATAATCGCCCTGCCAGATTGTGCCAATGGCAACTTCTTGTGGAGAGACCTAGGGATTTTGGGGTCTGTGTCATTTTACACAAACAACACCTTCTGTACACTAGATCTGATTACTTTTACCGCTTGTCAACTGTGTCCAATCTAATCTGTCTGTCAATCGGTGGCGTAGGGAGAGGTATGTGTGTGTCTGTGTGTGCGTGTGTGTGCGTGTGCGTGTGTGTGTGTCCGCACGTGCGTGTGTGTGTGTGTGTGGGGGGGGGGGCCTTGACAGGTGGGGTGGAGCCTTACTGTATTGAACTGAGATAGAATTGACAAGCACTGAGGACATGTTAATGTGTTACCCTCTGCATTAGATAGCTGAGATGTAGCTTAATTGTTTCTGTCTGCAAATATTACATCTGTCTTCAACAATTCAAATCAATTATATTATCCTTCACTGTTCTGTGGTAGAATACGGGTCAATACTTCAACACTAACAACACATTGAATTTATTTTAATTTAGCAGATTCTCTTATCCAGAGGGACTTACAATTAGAATACACATGCCCTTGTGTGTGTGTGTGTGTGTGTGTGTGTGTGTGTGTGTGTGTGTGTGTGTGTAGAGTGGGAGAACACAGACTTGGTGTCATGTAAGCAGTAGTAAAGCCAGGGGAGACTCCCAGCGATCTCTGCTGATCTGAGAAAAGGGGCTGGGAGAGACACTGAAATAAAATCCTCACATAGAGAAACACACTATCAAATGTCGTCATGGCAATTATCAATGAATAAATATGAATTGCAGTGGCAGCTATAATTACTTCAAATGAAGGTATAAGCACTAATATGCTGGTGTTATACATAGACTGGTGTTAGACATAGACTGGTGTTAGATATACCACTGGTGTTAGATATACCACTGGTGTTAGATATACCACTGGTGTTAGATATACTACTGGTGTTAGATGTACACTGGTGTTAGACATACCACTGGTGTTAGATATATCACTGGTGTTAGATATAGACTGGTGTTAGATGTACACTTGTGTTAGACATACCACTGGCGTTAGATATACCACTGGTGTTAGAGGTACACTTGTGTTAGATATACACTGGTGTTAGACATACCACTGGTGTTAGATATATCACTGGTGTTAGATATACTACTGGTGTTAGATGTACACTGGTGTTAGATACATATAGGTGTTAGATTTACACTGGCGTTAGATATACACACTGGTGTTAGATATACACACTGGTGTTAGATACATATTGGTGTTAGATTTACACTGGTGATAGATACACACTGGTGTTAGATATACACTGGTGTCAGATATACACTGGTGATAGATACACACTGGTGTTAGATACACACTGGTGTTAGATATATCACTGGTGTTAGATATACACTGGTGTCAGATAAACACTGGTGTTAGATACACACTGGTGTAAGATAATTCACTGGTGTTAGTTAAACCACTGCTCATCAAATTGCCATGCGAGCCAGGCTCTGAAACCTGTGTGTTAGCATTAAGGCCCCTGCTGGCAGATGGAAATGAATGTGCGCTGTGCATCTCCCTAATTCAATCAGCTCCTCCCTTTGCCGGACACTTCATTTGATTACTGGGCTGAAGCCATCAAGATTTCCTGGACAAAATTAATGCTTGTATTAATCTGGCAATTTCCATTTAAAATACGGGGCATCGACTTGATTAATATGGACTGATGCTGGATAATTACAACAACAAACACTGTGGGGCTATAGGAGAAGCACAGCTGGGCATGGCCTCGCATGCCGCATGGTCAAAGGAAAGCAATGGCCATGACTGAGGCGATGAATCTTTTAGCCGGACCCTTATGCAATTAACAAGCAGTGCCTCTATTAATTTGCTGCCCCCAAAGTGGTGACTGGTCAGATGTCTCAGGCTCAGGGGTCAGTGGTCAGTGATCGAGAGCAGAGGTCAAGCCAACAGTAGCTCTGGTCAAATGAGGAAAAGAATTGGACAATTTCCAAAATCATTTGAATTGCTGACTTTTTGTCTCTCATCTTCCCCCCTGTCTTCAGATCCATTGAATATTAAGGATCTCTATGTGGTATAAAAGGGGAACATTCCGTGCACATTTAATTGGCAGTGATCAATCTGGGAGTGCTGTGTTTGAGGATTCAATAACGGGGAATCAATGTTGGGCCTCTGCTGAGAGGATGGCTGTGTTCTTAAGGGGGGATTATAGGTTAACATTTATTCGGTAGCAATATCGTAATGCCTCGGCCAGGGGTGTAATATTAAACCAACGATCCATCTCCATCCATTACAAGTGTCCCATTGATCCCGGGGCTCATCGACCTTTCGCTTTTCTGAGGAATGTTTCATCCTGTGTGCTATATATATACGGTGGTATTTGTTTTGTTAGGCGTGGTGGTCTTTCGTACTCTCATCATGTATTTCCATGTGACAGGAGAACGAGAGAAGTAGAGAGAGCAAGGGAGAGAGAGAGAGAGAGAGAGAGAGGGAGAGGGAGAGAGAGAGAGAGGCAGGGAGAGAGAGAGAGAAAAAGATAAATGGGGGGAGAGAGAGGGGCAACAAGGAACACAAGGACTGTTTTTCTATTCATTCAAACCACTGGATTAAAGCACATACAGTAACTTCACATTGTAATTTCAATGTTAACTGAAGATACATTTTATAAAAACATTCATCTGTTTCTAGATCTACCCATTAATTTACCTTAGAGAAGCACTGTAGTGTAATTTGTCAATGTGTTGCATGTGTGGTTAGATCCTTCCTCTGGAAGAGCGTGAGTAAGTCTAAAACACCCAGGTCAAAGTTCAAATGCTCATCCCACTCCTCATTAATAGCGTCATAATCAGCTGCGTCATTGACCTTCCATTGCCTTTGTCCGGGACACAGCAAGAGCTTAAAAGCGCCCATCGCTCCCAAGGTTAATGCCCTACAAAATGGCATGAAAAGTTGTCAAAATGAACATTATGCCGAGGTAGCTATGATTCCCATTTGGGAAGTGGGTCTCTTTTAATGTAGGAGGGAAAGCATTCCCACATGTTTGAAAATATGGCTAATACTCCAGGACAGTGGCTTCACGTCAGCCTCCTGTGCGGATTGAAAACTACTATTTGTTAAATGGGTAGAGAGGGGGGAATGAAGCCTGACACTATTTTTTTAGGGAAACACAGTTTGAATTGGCCCTGCCCCTTCATTATCAAGCCTTGTAAATACTGTATGTCACACACTCAGTCAGAAACTGTGAATGTAATTAGTGTTTATCTGTAGTTTGTCTCTCTCTATCTTTCTCTTTCTATCTCCATCTCCCTCTCTCCATCTGAACTTAATTGAATTCAAAGGGCTTTATTGGCACGGGAAACTTATGTTTACATTGCCAAAGCAAATAGAATAGACAATAAACAAAAGGGAAATAAACAAGGGAGTTATGAGTAAACATTACACTCACAAAAGTTTTAAAAGCATATAGACATTTCAAAAGTTATATGATTGGCTATGTACAGTGTGGTAGCAAGTAGTTGAAGTATGAAAGGGAATATAAATAAATTAACACATAAATGTAAGTTGTATTTACAATGTTGTTTGTGCTCACCTGGTTGCCCTTTTCTCATGGCAACGAGCCATGGCATCTCTCTCTCTCTCTGACTGGATGTTGCCACGTAGGAGCACGTATGTTTCTATAGAATTAAACTGGCTGTTGTTACAGAGGACTACTCTCCTATAAATGATTATGTAATATAGCGATGTGAAGGAAAGAAAATGAAAATGCATCTGTGTGTGTCTGTGTGTGTGCTTCTGCATATATGTGCCTACAGTAGTTGATGCATGGCTGTGTTTTAAGTGCCACAAATGGATGTGTAGATGTTTTGAAAAAAATCCTTTAGGTAGAACATATGCAGTGCTCTACTGTCACATTTCTTTATGTTTCCCTCTTAGGTATCAATAAACAGTTATTTTGCCCTTAGCTGCGATAAGCAGCTGTTGAAACAAAGCTTTTGCTCCCTGAGCTACATAGCATCAGTTGAGAAACACAGTAAATAAGAGTCAAACCAAGCAAAGAGACAAAACAACATATGTTGATACTCTTATGATTTGAAGTGGTTCCCCTCTAACTCGTAGCGTCACAGATGAGTTACACTTGATGTTTCACACTTTTCCCATCTGCCGCCAAGGAGCTTGGATTCATGATTCAGTCCTGTGTGTGTGTGTGTGTGTGTGTGTGTGTGTGTGTGTGTGTGTGTGTGTGTGTGTGTGTGTGTGTGTGTGTGTGTGTGTGTGTGTGTGTGTGTGTGTGTTTGTGGGAGAGAGGGAGGGACATGACAATGATATTGATTGCACTTCCCTTATGCCCCCTCTTAGGATGCAGAGTGCAGTCAAAGAAGCACAAGCACCACTCCAACTCCCAGCTCCCCTTTCCCTTCTCCCCCCCTCCAATATCGCCCCAGTCTCCCAGTGTCGCTAACCAATGCAGCCCCAGAACCAAGGAAGGGGTCTGGCGAGGAGGGGGCATTTGGGAGGGGAGAGGACTAGCCGACAGGGGCCTAAGCCTGGCTCTAGGGGGCTTATGCAGATCCAAGGACATTTTTCTCAGGGACCAGATTTTACACTTAAATTACCATTAGAGCCCTGCTCTCCCTGGGGGGTGCAGTCCACCATCTCAGTGGGGTTAAAAGTGGCACCGTGCCGGCACTGCATGCTAAATGAAGTGGAACTCATGTAAACTGCAGAGTGACCTCTCAGAGAACAGGAGGGCGATGACACATCAGGGGAAGGAAGCCTGGGGAAAGCACTAGTAACGCTATATAGTGTGAACGCCATGGGAATTCGCAAACTCTATATAAAAACCAAAAAGACAACGTACAGGGATGCAGATTACTTTTACGTACACATTATTGAGCGTTGGTTTTGTTTATAATTTTGTTGGTGTTTTTTATATGTACAGTCATGGCCAAAAGTTTTGAGAATGACACAAATACTAATTTTCACAAAGTCTGCTGCATCAGTTTGCATGATGGCAATTTGCATATACTCCAGAATGTTATGAAGAGTGATCAGATGAATTGCAATTAATTGAAAAGTCCCTCTTGCCATGGAGATGAACTGAATCCCCAAAAAACATTTCCACTGCTTTTCAGCCCTGCCACAAAGGACCAGCTGATATCATGTCAGTGATTCTCTCATTATCACAGGTGTGAGTGTTGACGAGGACAAGGCTGGAGATCACTCTGTCATGCTGATTGAGTTCGAATAACAGACTGGAAGCTTCAAAAGGAGGGTGGTGCTTGGAATCATTGTTCTTCCTCTGTCAATCATGGTTACCTGCAAGGAAACACGTGCCGTCATCATTGCTTTGCACAAAAAGGACTTCACAGGCAAGGATATTGCTGCCAGTAAGATTGCACCTAAATTAACCATTTATCAGATCATCAAGAACTTCAAGGAGAGCGGTTCAATTGTTGTGAAGAAGGCTTTAGGGCGCCCAAGAAAGTCCAGTAACGCCAGGATCGTCTCCTAAAGTTGATTCAGCTGCGAGATTGGGGCACCATCAGTACAGAGCTTGTACAGAAAACACTCCAAAGTTTCTACAACTGTTAAAATAACTTCTGTGAGTATAACAACTGACATGGCAGGTGAAACCCAGAGGACAAACCATCCCAAAAAATACAAATTCAGCCTACCACTGTTTCCAATTACTTTCATGAAATATTATGAGGCAACGTCCTCCCAGATTGCAGTTCCTATGGCTTCCACTAGATGTTAACAGTCTTTTGAAAGGGTTTAAGGCTGTTTTTGGAAAAATGAGCTAGAAGTTGTAGTTTTTCTAAGTGGCTCCCATTTTGGCTGTAGTGTTTCCACTATGGATGAAAGAGCTTTCTTTGTTATTTATCTCCGGCAATGAACATACTATTCTCTGTCGTTAAATTGTATTGTTTATTTACGTATTAGGATAACTGAGGTTTGATTATAAACGTTGTTTGACTTGTTTGGATAAGTTTATTGGTAATGTTTGGGATTAATTTTGTATGCATTTTGAAGGAGGGCATCTGGTGGATTATTGGATGAAGTGCGCCAGCTAAACTGAGTTTTTATGGATATAAAGAAGGACTTTATCGAACAAAATGACCATTTGTGATGTAACTGAGACCTTTTGGAGTGCCAACAGAAGATCTTCAAAGGTAAGGAATTTATTATATCGCAATTTCTGACTTTCGTGTCGCACCTGCCTGTTCAAAAATGTTTTTCATGATTTTGTATGCGGGGTCCTCAGATAATCGCATGGTGTGCTTTCGCTGTAAAGCCTTTTTGAAATCTGACACAGCGGCTTAATTAACAAGAAGTTAAGCATTATTTTGATGTATAATACTTGTATTTTCATAAATGTTAACTATTTATATTTCTGTAATTTGAATTTTGCGCCCTGCAATTTCACCGGATGTTGGCCAGGTGGGACGCTACCATCCCACCTGCCCATAAGACATTAAATGAGAGAACGGTTTGTCATAACACCACTCTGCTCACTCAGAGGCCCTGCCAAAGTGAACAGACATGGGTTGTAAACTATGAAACACGCCCTTCTTTAACCACTATATAAACACATTGACGAAACGTTGATGTAACTTTCTCTTCAAGGACGTGCGGACTGGCAGTCCCCACGTGTAAGGACAAAGACCACCTACAGGACTAATCCAACATCAGCAAGAACCTAATGCAATTGGCATCAAATTTCAATGTGAAGGTGACGACCTACACACTGGAAGGATGAATTTCGACAATACCAGCCAGAATATAGCAAGAGCTTAAAGTATGGCAACTTGGTATGAACTTTGAACTCTTATTCACTGAAGAAGTGCTACCCCCTCCGCCCGCTAATTGTGGGCTAGGAGTGGACGGACAGAGTATGCATTCTACCACGCTCCAGTTCACCACTAGACAGTCTTCAGAGGACCAGAGATCCATGCTGGACCACCCGGCCTCCCATCTATGAACAATCTACCGAAGTGCAGTTCAGAGTAAATATTTATTGCATTCTCCTTTTTCAAATGGGCGGTTATTTAGAATGCATAAGATACTGTATTTACGATTGCATAGCTGCCTACGGCCCGATGGAGACACAAAACCTTTTTGCTCCTCAATCTTCCCGCTCTTTCACTCAAACCCAACCCCTCTCTTCCATCCGCTAGGACGTTTTCCTTTATGACATCATTTGTAATCAATGTATGATACATTCTGTGTACATGTAATTCTGTGTGATTATTTAGGTATTTAGTAAATAAATAATTCAACCACAATTTGTATTGCTGATTCAACTTGTTAGCCAGGGTTTGTGAAGATAACCAAGAATTTACAACTTTCATATGAGACTAAATAAAGTTACGATTAAATATTGTCTGCTATTGAGGTAAAAGATTACCAGGTCTTTAAGAGTTTATTCTGAAGATAACAGCTCTATAAACATTATTTTGTTGTGCCCCGACATTCTAGTTCTAATTGTGGTGCCCCGACATTCTAATTGTTTTATAGAATAGCATGTCATATCACTTAATCCGGCATAGCCAAAGACACGACAGCGCTACCATCAGTCCTGTGTCATGCCAACAGTAAAGCATCCTGAGACCATTCATGTGTGGGGTTGCTTCTAAGCCAAGGGAGTGGGCTCACTCACAATTTTGCCTAAGAACACAGCCATGAATACAGAATGGTACCAACACATCCTCCGAGAGCAACTTCTCCCAACCATACAGGAACAGTTTGGTGACGACCAATGCCTTTTCCAGCATAATGGAGCACCTTGCCATAAGGCAAAAGTGATAACTAAGTGGCTCGGGGAACTTAACTGCGGTTCAATTGTTGTGAAGAAGGCTTTAGGGCGCCCAAGAAAGTCCAGTAACGCCAGGATCGTCTCCTAAAGTTGATTCAGCTGCGAGATTGGGGCACCATCAGTACAGAGCTTGCTCAGGAATGGCAACAGGCAGGTGTGAGTGCATCTGCACGCACAGTGAGGCAAAGACTTTTTTCATTTTCTCTGATGAATCCCCTTTCCGATTGTTTGGGGCATCCAGAAAAAAGCTTGTCCAGAGAAGACAAGGTGAGCGCTGTCATGACGTTGGCTTGATGGCAGAGTTTTATGACCCCCATAAATACCCCCCCCCATTTCTCTCTCTCTACTCTATAGAGTTGACTCTTGAAAAAGCCCTTTGTTAACACTGAGATTCTGGGGACATCAAAAGGTGGGAAACGGAACCATAATTCGGAAATCCAACCAGTTGGTACATAATGAATACGATGTCAGATCAGTTGGCGTCTGAGACATTATTACTAATCATAGGACGACATAAACTGTATCTTGGAAAGTCTACACATTCTAGCTATCAGATTCACATGGAATTGTTGTGCAATTTAAATGTTTAAATATGAAACTATTTGTGAAAAGATTAAATGTAAATTTAGCTTCTTAACCTCTTTTGGGTAGGGGGCAGTATTTTCACGTCCAGATGAAAAGCTTGCCTAAAGTAAACTGCCTGTTCCTCAGGCCCAGAAGGATATACATATAATTGGTAGATTTGGATAGAAAACACTCCAAAGTTTCTACAACTGTTAAAATAACTTCTGTGAGTATAACAACTGACATGGCAGGTGAAACCCAGAGGACAAACCATCCCAAAAAAATACAAATTCAGCCTACCACTGTTTCCAATTACTTTCATGAAATATTATGAGGCAACGTCCTCCCAGATTGCAGTTCCTATGGCTTCCACTAGATGTTAACAGTCTTTTGAAAGGGTTTAAGGCTGTTTTTGGAAAAATGAGCTAGAAGTTGTAGTTTTTCTAAGTGGCTCCCATTTTGGCTGTAGTGTTTCCACTATGGATGAAAGAGCTTTCTTTGTTATTTATCTCCGGCAATGAACATACTATTCTCTGTCGTTAAATTGTATTGTTTATTTACGTATTAGGATAACTGAGGTTTGATTATAAACGTTGTTTGACTTGTTTGGATAAGTTTATTGGTAATGTTTGGGATTAATTTTGTATGCATTTTGAAGGAGGGCATCTGGTGGATTATTGGATGAAGTGCGCCAGCTAAACTGAGTTTTTATGGATATAAAGAAGGACTTTATCGAACAAAATGACCATTTGTGATGTAACTGAGACCTTTTGGAGTGCCAACAGAAGATCTTCAAAGGTAAGGAATTTATTATATCGCAATTTCTGACTTTCGTGTCGCACCTGCCTGTTCAAAAATGTTTTTCATGATTTTGTATGCGGGGTCCTCAGATAATCGCATGGTGTGCTTTCGCTGTAAAGCCTTTTGAAATCTGACACAGCGGCTTAATTAACAAGAAGTTAAGCATTATTTTGATGTATAATACTTGTATTTTCATAAATGTTAACTATTTATATTTCTGTAATTTGAATTTTGCGCCCTGCAATTTCACCGGATGTTGGCCAGGTGGGACGCTACCATCCCACCTGCCCATAAGACATTAAATGAGAGAACGGTTTGTCATAACACCACTCTGCTCACTCAGAGGCCCTGCCAAAGTGAACAGACATGGGTTGTAAACTATGAAACACGCCCTTCTTTAACCACTATATAAACACATTGACGAAACGTTGATGTAACTTTCTCTTCCAAGGACGTGCGGACTGGCAGTCCCCACGTGTAAGGACAAAGACCACCTACAGGACTAATCCAACATCAGCAAGAACCTAATGCAATTGGCATCAAATTTCAATGTGAAGGTGACGACCTACACACTGGAAGGATGAATTTCGACAATACCAGCCAGAATATAGCAAGAGCTTAAAGTATGGCAACTTGGTATGAACTTTGAACTCTTATTCACTGAAGAAGTGCTACCCCCTCCGCCCGCTAATTGTGGGCTAGGAGTGGACGGACAGAGTATGCATTCTACCACGCTCCAGTTCACCACTAGACAGTCTTCAGAGGACCAGAGATCCATGCTGGACCACCCGGCCTCCCATCTATGAACAATCTACCGAAGTGCAGTTCAGAGTAAATATTTATTGCATTCTCCTTTTTCAAATGGGCGGTTATTTAGAATGCATAAGATACTGTATTTACGATTGCATAGCTGCCTACGGCCCGATGGAGACACAAAACCTTTTTGCTCCTCAATCTTCCCGCTCTTTCACTCAAACCCAACCCCCTCTCTTCCATCCGCTAGGGACGTTTTCCTTTATGACATCATTTGTAATCAATGTATGATACATTCTGTGTACATGTAATTCTGTGTGATTATTTAGGTATTTAGTAAATAAATAATTCAACCACAATTTGTATTGCTGATTCAACTTGTTAGCCAGGGTTTGTGAAGATAACCAAGAATTTACAACTTTCATATGAGACTAAATAAAGTTACGATTAAATATTGTCTGCTATTGAGGTAAAAGATTACCAGGTCTTTAAGAGTTTATTCTGAAGATAACAGCTCTATAAACATTATTTTGTTGTGCCCCGACATTCTAGTTCTAATTGTGGTGCCCCGACATTCTAATTGTTTTATAGAATAGCATGTCATATCACTTAATCCGGCATAGCCAAAGACACGACAGCGCTACCATCAGTCCTGTGTCATGCCAACAGTAAAGCATCCTGAGACCATTCATGTGTGGGGTTGCTTCTAAGCCAAGGGAGTGGGCTCACTCACAATTTTGCCTAAGAACACAGCCATGAATACAGAATGGTACCAACACATCCTCCGAGAGCAACTTCTCCCAACCATACAGGAACAGTTTGGTGACGACCAATGCCTTTTCCAGCATAATGGAGCACCTTGCCATAAGGCAAAAGTGATAACTAAGTGGCTCGGGGAACAAAACATTGATATTTTGGGTCCATGGCCAGGAAACTCCCCAGACCTTAATCCCATTGAGAACTTGTGGTTAAAGAGGCGGGTTGTGACGGCCCTGAATTTTTCTGAACCGTCTCAGTGCTTCTCCTTCCAATAGGGTGCTTTCCCTTTAATTCCCAATTAAATAGCCAGCATCAGCTGCGCAAAAGTGGGGTTGTGATGGAGACGTGAATGAGGATGTGTTCAACCCTCAGTGCCGAAGCTTCTCTATTCCGTTTGTTTTGTTGCCGTTAAACGTGTGTTTTGTAGCCTAATAGAGTTTACCCAGGATCGGATCCACTCTTTGCGTCCGTGGACTACACCTCTCCGTTCTTCGTGGCCTTTCTCCGCTGGAGATCTATTGGCGGATTGGATTGTCTGACTGACCGACTGACTACCACCTTTTTGTATACGGTATTTCATTTGTTTTGATGTGATGTATACTGTGATTTATGTAGTTAGTTGTAGTTGAGGACTTAGTAAGAGTTGATACGCTTTAAAGTTCTGTGGTAAAATAATTGTTATATTCATTGTATGTTTAATACTGGGTTTACGCTACACGGAATGAACGGACAAACATTTCGTGACAAAAGTCACTTGAGTTCACTGAACTCCTTAACCGGGCTGGACTCTTTTTAGGCCCGAGGTACAGGACATTTCTGGAGGAACCAGAACTCATTGTGATATTATTATATGTGTGTAATCATTGTTGTTGCTAATACAACCCAGGCAAAAGAATATAGTTGTTTTTGAAGTTCTTTCCAATGTTTTAAGGGTTTATGAAAAGTTTATTTCCATCCTGACTTTTACATAAGTCCTTTGTATTGGTGTAGACTTGACGGACCAGATGGGACTCATTCCCACCCAAACTAAAAGTAGAAACCAATGTTTTCTCTGGTAGGCACAACCTACCTGGCACCCCTATAAATAATAACCTCAAGTCAAAACCGTTACATAAAAAATGGCACCCCAGATGGGACTTGAACCCACAATCCCTGGCTTAGGAGGCCAGTGCCTTATCCATTAGGCCACTGGGGCCCACTTCTGTTCAGACCACTGAGGGCCAAGCTGGCACCTCTGAACAGCCAAGACAAGGCCATGCTGCAGCCACCCCTTGCAGGATGCAATCTACCATGCATCCTGGTGTTCATTTTCATTGTCCGATAACACCCTCCCCCTCTACTTCCTCAATCCCTCCTAGCTCGTTTGTTCATGGTGATTTGAGTAGACGTCATGTGGGGGCGATGCCCATTAAATTGCAATTTCCCACCTTTGGGAAAAAAGATGACAGTCCTGATCTGCTAATGTATCTAGAAAGATGTTGTGACTTTCTTGCCCTCAATCCCCTGGCTGACGAAGAACTCCTTGCCACATTGAGGAATGTGTTGCATGGGACAGCTCGAGACTGGTGGGATGTTGCACGTCTCACCACTACCTCCTGGGCTGACTTTGAGGCCAAGTTTTCCTCTGCATTTCTGTCTGAGGACTACACAGATGAATTGGCAGACAGAGTCAGAAATCGAGTACAAAGAGAGAAAGAGAGTATTCGTGACTTTGCATACGGTTACCACTCCCTGTGCAGAAGGTGGAAACCTGGCATTGAGGAGGAAGAGGTCATTAAATTGATCTTGAAGAACATCAACCCACTACTAGCCAGTCAACTCCGAGAACGAGTCACCACTGTCGATGGACTGGTTCGCTTGGGACAGCAGTTTGAGAAGGACAGAGAATGCCAACAGCAATATGACCAGAGAAAGAAACAGACACCCAAACAGTTACCCAAGACAGACCATCAACAACAGCTAGAGTCTCCAGCCAAGACCCCTCTCATGTTCTGTTGGAGATGTAGCCAAAAGGGACATTCTTCAGCTACATGTCCAAGACCGTATCAAGTAAACCCTTCCAGAAACCACAAATCACAACAGGCCAACACACCTAACTCTCTTCGCAGGAATGACCATCCTACTCTGGGTGCTTTAACCAGAGCTGAAACTCCAAGAGTCACTGCCTACGCCCCCCCATCGACATCCCCTTCCTTTCAGTTAATACCGCACCAATCAGAAGCTACAAAGTTACATGATTGGGGTTCAAATGTGGCACTCTTCTCTGCCGTTGCTCCAGTACCACTAACCCTTGATATTCCTTCTGACAATCTCCTTTTACAGGCTGTGAGAAGAGCTCAGCTGGAACAGCCAGAGGAGTTAAGGCTGTTGGAACAGCTGCAGAATAATGCTGATGTATGTACTTCAAAGCTAGGACGCACCGGGCTCCTGAAGCACAAAATATTCCTTACACAGGAAATGCCGATCAAGCAAAAGCCATATCGTTTGTCCCCAGCGAAGCTAATCATCCAAAAGGGACTCATTAATGATATGTTAACACAAGATATAATAGAACGTTCCTCCTCTCCCTGGGCTGCTCCTGTTGTCCTCATCCCAAAAAAGACTGGTGGTCTTAGATTTTGTGTGGACTATAGGAAGACCAACAATGTTTCCCAGACTGATGCCTATCCTCTTCCTACCATCCACGAGATCCTGGAGTCATTGTCTGGCGCTGTTGTGTTCACTACCCTTGACCTCAATAGTGGTTATTGGCAGGTTGAGATGGACCAGGAAAGCAAGGACAAGACTGCTTTTGTCTGTGCTGAGGGCTTGTTTTCCTTTAAGGTGATGCCCTTTGGATTAAAGAATGCCCCTGCCACTTTCCAAAGACTCATGGAGATTGCGTTAGGTGAGCTCAAAGGGAAGATCTGTTTCGTCTACCTGGACGATATAATTATCTACTCTCAGAACAGAGAAAGACACTTTCAAGATCTTCAAGCAGTGTTGGACAAGCTAAGAGAAGCTGGTCTGACCTTGAATATGAAGAAGAGCAACTTCTGCCAAACCTCCCTGAAGTTCCTTGGGCATATTGTGTCTTTTGTCGGCATTCATGTGGATCCTGAAAAGACGAAGGCTGTACAAGACTTCCCTGTGCCAACCACACTCAAGGCCCTTCAACGGTTCCTTGGTATGGCTGGATGGTACCATCGGTTTGTGTCGAACTTCTCCCAGGTGGCAGAACCCCTCAACGCGTTGAAGCGAAAAGGAGTGGAATTCCTATGGACGGCAGAGTGCCAGACCTCCTTTGAAACCCTGAAATGACACCTCGTCACACCTCCCAATTTAGGTCATCCCAACTTTGATTGCCCTTTTGTTGTTTACACTGATGCAAGTGATGTTGAACTTGGTGCTGTCCTAGTCCAACAGACTGAACTTTGCACTGAAGAAGTGCCAGCATTCGGCAGTCGGACATTGAATGGAGCAGAACGGAACTACTTCACAACTGAGAAATAGTGCCTTGCAGTTGTCTGGGCTTTGCAAAAGTGGAGGTACTACCTGGAGGGAAGACACTTCACTGTGGTCACTGACCATTCCTCCCTTGTGTGGGTGTTCAAGACCAACAAACCAAGTACCAGACTCATAAGATGGGCTCTACGGTTGCAAGAGTTCACCTTTGCAGTAGAATACCGGAAAGGAAAATACAACACTGTTCCAGATGCCTTGTCCAGAGCTCCTGCTTGTGATAACGGTGGCCCTCATCTTACATGTGCTACTGTCCTGTCAAGCAGTCGAGACTCGCCCAAAACGGACTTTCCCATCTCTGATGAGGCCATATGGAAAGCCCAACAGGATGATCCAGAAGTACAGGCTTTGTACCAGACTATCCTGGAAGATGGAGAAAAGATGGTCAATCCTACCACAAAGCAGACCATCATTGAAGACAAAGTCTACCGTGTTGTACAACTACCTCACAGAACACTCTACCAAATGTACATACCTGAAACTCTACGCCTTCAACTGCTTCAACATTTCCATGAAGACCCATTAGCTGGTCATTTGGGCAGGTTCAAAACCTACAAGCGGTTGCAAGCGTTACTGTACTGGCCAAATCTGGGCATGGATGTGAAGTCGCACATCCGAAACTGTCAGGTTTGTCAAATGTACAAACCAGAAGGTAGAAAGCCTGCTGGCAAGTTGCAGCAAACAGTGGTTACCCGACCTTGGGAAATGTTAGGAGTGGATTTGATGGGTCCATTTCCTAGAAGCTCCAATCAGAATGTGTACATGCTTGTTTTTGTTGATTATTATTCAAAGTGGGTGGAGCTATTTTCCCTGCGTCAGGCCACAGCAAGGACCGTTTCTAACATCCTTACGAAAGAGATCCTGACTCGCTGGGGAGTGCCTGATTACATCCTGTCTGATCGAGGTTCCCAATTTGTCTCTGATCTCTTTGAGGAGACCTGCCAAAGATGGAACCTGAGACAGAAGTTGACCACGGCCTATCACCCACAGACCAATCTCACTGAGAGAGTAAATCGAACCTTGAAGACGATGATTGCTTCCTATGTAGGGACCCAGCACAAACACTGGGACAAGCACCTTCACGAGTTTCGATTTGCCCTGAATTCTGCTGTGCAAGAGTCCACTGGAGTCACACCTGCAGAGCTGAACCTAAGTCGTCCTCTCCGAGGACCCTTGGATATGGTGCTACAGCCCCAGCAGCTTACTCCAGACGCCGCTTGCTATGACCAGGTAGTCCATCTCCACGACTTGAGAGCTCTTGTCTCAAAGAACACGATCCAGGCTCGACTCAAGCAGAAGAGAAATTATGATAAGAACAGACGAGACATGCAGTTCCAGCTTCGTGATCGGGTGTGGCTTCGCTCTCATCCTTACTCGAAAGCTGAACAATTCTTCTCTGCCAAGCCCGCTCCTAAATGGAAAGGACCATATAGGATTGTGGAGCAGATGGGCCCTTTGAACTACCGAGTGGTGAAAGAGGACACAGGTGAAGATATGCGCGTTGTCCATGTCTCACGCCTTAAGGCCTGTTACCCCTCGGCTGAGGAATTGGAGGCGATTGAGCGCCGCAAGGTCCTGGATATCTTTGAAGAGGAAAGTGAGGAGACTTTTCTTGGATTCCCAGACCCAGAAGTCTCACACCTTAAGGCCTGTGACCCCTCAGCTGAGGAGCGTGAGCTCCAAAAAGTCATGAATATTTTTGTAGAGGAAAGCGATGAGGAGACCTTTCTCGGTTTCCCCGACCAAGATGTGCCTTCCAGGGCAATGGTCGGCTTTTTCCAGGGGAGGGGGTGTGTGACGGCCCTGAATTTTTCTGAACCGTCTCAGTGCTTCTCCTTCCAATAGGGTGCTTTCCCTTTAATTCCCAATTAAATAGCCAGCATCAGCTGCGCAAAAGTGGGGTTGTGATGGAGACGTGAATGAGGATGTGTTCAACCCTCAGTGCCGAAGCTTCTCTATTCCGTTTGTTTTGTTGCCGTTAAACGTGTGTTTTGTAGCCTAATAGAGTTTACCCAGGATCGGATCCACTCTTTGCGTCCGTGGACTACACCTCTCCGTTCTTCGTGGCCTTTCTCCGCTGGAGATCTATTGGCGGATTGGATTGTCTGACTGACCGACTGACTACCACCTTTTTTGTATACGGTATTTCATTTGTTTTGATGTGATGTATACTGTGATTTATGTAGTTAGTTGTAGTTGAGGACTTAGTAAGAGTTGATACGCTTTAAAGTTCTGTGGTAAAATAATTGTTATATTGATTGTATGTTTAATACTGGGTTTACGATACACGGAATGAACGGACAAACATTGCGTGACAAAAGTCACTTGAGTTCACTGAACTCCTTTACCGGGCTGGACTCTTTTTAGGCCCGAGGTACAGGACATTTCTGGAGGAACCAGAACTCATTGTGATATTATTATATGTGTGTAATCATTGTTGTTGCTAATACAACCCACGCAAAAGAATATAGTTGTTTTTGAAGTTCTTTCCAATGTTTTAAGGGTTTATGAAAAGTTTATTTCCATCCTGACTTTTACATAAGTCCTTTGTATTGGTGTAGACTTGACGGACCAGATGGGACTCATTCCCACCCAAACTAAAAGTAGAAACCAATGTTTTCTCTGGTAGGCACAACCTACCTGGCACCCCTATAAATAATAACCTCAAGTCAAAACCGTTACAGGGTGGACAAAAAAAAACACACATTCTGACAAACTCCAACCATTGATTACACAAGAATGGGCTGCCATCAGTCAGGATGTGGCCCAGAAGTTAATTGACAGCATACCAGGGCGGATTGCAGAGGTCTTGAAAAAGAAGGGTCAACACTGCAAATATTGACTCTTTGCATCAACTTCATGTAATTGTCAATAAAAGCATTTGACACTTATGAAATGCTTGTAATTATACTTCAGAATTCCATAGTAACATCTGACAAAAATATCTAAAGATACTGAAGCAGCAAACTTTGTGGAACTTAATATTTGTGTCATTCTCAAAACGTTTGGCCACGACTGTACAGACAGTATGCTGTATAAACTGTATGTGTCCTGTTGGCTCAATAGCCTGTGGACTGTTAGCTAGCTTCAGGCTATTCTGTTTCCTCAGCCTTACAGAGATTTTGTTACTCAGGTAGAACATTTCCTAATTTGACAGACCTCCTCCCTGTTGGTTTTTGTGACACTGAGATAAATGGTGTATTATGGACTCCATAGAAGGGGAGTTTGACAGGAAGGCCCATTATAGCAAGAGAGACATGAGAAGAAATGGAAAAGCAGCTATTTCCCCTCACTACCCCTTCAGACAAGGAATGGTTCCTACCCCTTCTCGCACTTCCCCAAACACACACACACAGGTTTGTTTGTCTTTAATTCCCTCATGCGTGGAGGTAATGGGGACACTGTGACAGCTGTCACTCTGCAGTGACCTCAATTCAGCGCAGATTGGTAGTGGCACGGTGATTGTCAGGTTTGTGTATGTGTGTATGGGGGGGGCGATGCTGGGGGTGTGATGTGTAAATGCTGTTTAAACACTGTGAGGGACTTCCTTATCTCTACACCTCCCCCAGGCCTAACAAACTGCCAGTACATATAATGTCCAGTCTACCAGCCATTCATTGTGACAACGGGCCAAATCTAGACTCACTTACTTCCTGTCGGAGGTGACACAGAGCATTACAGGCTGATTAGATCCAATAACAGTTTAGATCAAACTAGGAAATCAAATATACAGTTGAAGAAAGTATACCAGTTTCATTTGAGGACCAGGATGTTGACAACTGTGCCACACATATTGCAAAATAGTTGGGAAGAGATTTACCAATTCCATAGTACAGGGTGTATGAGTTGATACATAAAACAACGCAAGATTCAAGAATTCGTGCTTTTCAGCTAAAATGATTATATAAAATTCTCGCCACCAACAAAATGTTGAATATTTGGGTAATATAATCATCGAAGCTCTGCAGATTTTGTTTTGAGGATACAGAATCAATAGACCATTTATTTTGGTATCACCCTCAGGTAACCTGTTTCTGGTTTCAGGTTTAGGAATGGCTGAAAAGGCATAGCATTGATCTAAAATTGACCCTAGAAATAGTACTGTTAGGAGATCTGGATAGACCATGTCAGTCAATTACTAATATACTAATACTCTTAGTAAAATTATTTATCTTCAACTCGCAATCTGTGGATTCTATTCGATTAAATAGATTGGAAATGTACGATAAACATCACAGCATAGTTGAAAGATATACAGTTGAAGTTGGAAGTTTACATACACTTACCTTGGAGTCATTAAAACTCATTTTTCAACCACTCCACAAATTCCTTGTTAACAAACTATAGTTTTGGCAAGTTGGTTAGGACATCTACTTTGTGCATGAAACAAGTCATTTTTCCAAAAATTGTCTACAGACAGATTATTTCACTTCACTGTATCAAAAGTATGTCATGGCTTTAGAAGCTTCTGATAGGCTTATTGACATAATTTGAGTCAATTGGAAAATTACGTGAAAATATTGAACATCTCAAGATCAGTTAAAGTTAAAGCTTGGTCGCACATGGGTCTTCCAAATGGACAATGACCCCAAGGATACTTCCAAAGTTGTGGCAAAATGGCTTAAGGACAACAAGTCAAGGTACTGGAGAGGCCATCACAAAGCCCTGAACTCAATCCTATTGAACATTTGTGGGCAGAACTGAAAAAGCATGTGCGAGCAAGGAGGCCTACAAACCTGACTCAGTTCCACCAGCTCTGTCAGGAGGAACGGGCCAGAATTCACCCAACTTATTGTGGGAGCTTGTGGAAGGCTAAACCAAAACATTTGACCCAAGTTACACAATGTAAAGACAATGCTACCGAACACTAATTGAGTGTATGTAAACTTCTGACCCACTGGGAATGTGATGAAAGAAATGAAAGCTGAAATAAATCATTCTCTCTACTATTATTCTGACATTTCACATTCTTAAAATAAAGTGGTGATCCTAACTGACCTAAAACAAGGATTTTTTACTTGGATTAAATGTCAGGAATTGTGAAAAACTGAGTTTAAATGTATTTGCCTAAGGTGCATGTAAACTTCCGACTTCAACTGTTGTGCTTTCATATTTCCACATTTTTTTATTTACATTTCTTTCTTGTTATTCTACATTAGAGAATACTGTAGAATGACAGGGTATGCTCCTAGACTTCCATTGATATATAGTGCTATTCTGAACACATACACTTGCACACACACTTTTGCTCACATTCCCCGGGAGGTCCTCATCAGTCCATCCTCAGCTGGGCTGTTAGAGACGTACACAGCTTTGATAGGCAGGCTAGACTCCCAGAGTCCGGTTCTCAGTGCAGTGTAGCACTCATCCTAATTGGGATGTACACACCGGCGGATCCTTCTCCTGCTGTTTCAGCCTGTTTCAAGTGATGAACCGGGATGAGGAAACAGTCAGAAACTACAGCCTTCACTGCCTCTGAGTTTGACCTCGTTCTGTCTTCCTCACCTATGTGCATATGGGTGTGTGTTTGTGTGTCTGTGTGTGTGCACGTACGTGCATGTGTGTGTGTGAGCAAGGAACTGCAGAATGTGTGTCAAGCCCCTCTCTCTCACCCCTCTAAAACGATTATGTGTCAGCAATCCACAAAATTTGGTTCCTGCTAAGGCTGCTGTGAACTCATCACATCCATCTGGGGAATTATGCTAACAGTAATGCAGGTCTCACCTGCCAACACAAAGTGCAGGCTGGGTGGGCCCTGGCAGTCATGTGATAACTCAGCCCTGACCAGTTCAAAGCTGATTTGGCCAGGGGCTGATTGCCTGCAGCTAATCATTTTAGCAACACCCATGAGCAACGGACAGGGAGGGAGACATTGTCCTGTCTTACTACTGCGCTTACTACGCTGAACTCGCAATGAACTCTGCTGATGTTGTGTATTTACTTTTATTCAACTGAGGGTTTTCAAGAAATATGTTCTGTCTTCTTTGCCCTGCTGCATTGTCATTGAACATATGAAGTACCCTTTCACATTCACATTGATTTTGTATATATTTTTAAGGTTTTGATATTTAAATGTGTAAAACTTGAGGTGATTTGTCACGGATCCCCCCGGAAGTTTCATTACTCACACCTGGCCCCTATTCCCAGTGATTAGTAACTGCATAAGTGTGCCCTTTGTTCACCATTGTCCTGTCGATTATTGTTACTATGTCTATTGGTTGTGGGAGTACCTGTGCTGTGTTGTTTTGGCTTTCGTGCCACTTGTTTTGTGCAGATGATTACGGGCTTCGTTCTGTGTGGAATCATTGTGTGCATGTAAGTTACGGGTCTCACCCCGGTGGATTTATTTGAGGTACTCCTCACTCTTTTGCTTGGGTTTCAATCCTGTGTTTTGTATACATGTTTATTTAGTCTTTGTCCCCGTGCCTTTTTTTGGCACCCTGTAATTTGGGTCAATAAAAAACCTTATTACACATTCCTGCGCCCATCTCCTAATCTCTTCATACCAGGGTGACATGATTCCATGAAGTGAAATTCCTAAGCAGGCATACTACAGGACCCCTCTCCTCATTATGACAGGAAGTGATTGGTTGTTATTATAAAAGAGAATGCGTTCTCAATGGTTAAATAAAGTTTTTCCTCATTGCTGAATTGATCAGAAACCTAGAATACCCAGAGATCTTTTCCAGATTCAGCTGAGCTTGTTTGGTTTGTTCTGACTTGGTTATGACTGGGTTCTCACTGGGTTTTGTGCTGCTCACCGGTCGTGTTGGAACTAAGGTGATGGTACAGTACTGTTGTCCTCTCCGAAGAAGATGTCTCCCTCTGTGATGGGTCCTTGTAAGCGGCTAGGAGTTTTGTCAGGAGCCCTGGGCCTACTTATCCCAGTGGGATTTCCTATGCATCGTAGTCCAACCTGTATTGGCTTTATAGCCTTTGATGAGCCCTCAAATGGCACAGGTTTTAGGAGTAGACAGAGAGGGAAAATAGGATGGAGAGTGAGAAGACAGAGAGAAGAGTCTACCTTAGTGTATTGGTGAGAGGGTGGTCTGTTTGAGTCTAGTTGAGTGTTTTATTTTGCCTGAGGTTTCAAATGGGATTATCCCATTGAAGGCAAATGCTTTTCTTCTCAAGCTCGTACCAAAACGCTCCTCTTATTGCTGTCAATATTTATTTCTCTCTCTATCATACATCACCTGCTAGCGCGTAGCAAGCTTGATGTTTCTAACCCATTGATCTTGTATATGACAATGCAAGCTATTCAACCAGTGAATTAAGTTGGCATAAATACTTGGTTTGTCACAGCAGGCTAGGCGCTGAACAACCCCACAATTCTTATTTCGTTAAATAAGAATATGTTATTCTGTAATGAAAACCATGTTGGCAACATCTTTAAAGAGTACATTCACTCAAACACGCTGTGAAACTCCATCTCAGTACCGCTGTGGTGAGGAGCTTTCATACTGGGGGAAAATGTGGTAGAACGCAACGTTTTGCCCAAAGCACAAACCGCAGACTGCACACAGACTACAAAGTTCCTTTAAAAAAAATGTATTTTTTTTTCCAAGTGGACCATTTAAAAAGCCCAAACACAGGAGTATTGTGCTTTAATGTTTGATGTGATGCGTCTCTCTTACGTTTCCCAACTAGCAAAGGCTCCGATTACTTAAGGCAATTTGTTTCAGGTACCCGGATCTTTCAACTGCAGTCGAGAGTATCCTGGGAACTATCAGGAAAAAAACAGTGTTCTAGCTTTCAAAAATGTTGATGGATAACGCATAATGAGCGTGTAACTGATCACAAGGTAGACTGAGCACTGTGACACTAAAGACTTTTCAGGGGAATACAATGCTAGCCAGGAGTGTGGTTAGCGAATAGCTAAAGAGGTTTACTGTCATGCATTGGTATTCACGTATTGCTCCTGCCGGGATCGCTACGTGCCTGAGAGAGACTGATATCCCATCCCAACACCCGAATGAGTACAATCTCAGCGCAGTCAGCATTATGCTCTAAGCAAGAGCAAACTAGATCATTTATCTCTAAGAGGAGGCTCCTCTCACTGTCTCCTCTCACTGTAATTTTTTTGGTTTGATTCCCTGTTCATCTCCACTCTATGTTCTAATGGGATCTGATTGAGGAGGAGGCGGCCGCAGGTTAAAAAAAAGCTCTATTTAGGCCATGGAATCCACGAAGGAAGACAGCCAGGGAGGAGGAGGAGGGAGGAGAGGCAGGGAGATTCTGTAATGCAGACAACTTTAATGCAGACAACAGTAATGCAGCCAGTCCCTCCCAGACAGAGATAGTCATGTCCTGGTCTCTGTGTTACAGAGGACAGATGTCGAGTGATATTCATGGGACTAAATCACTAGGATCCCCACATGGAAAGGGGCATGGTAAAAACAAACTGTGCCACGAGTCATGACGGAAAAAGATCACAGTGTGTCCTAGGAGCTGATCCAGAGCCTGCTCTGTCATTGAGGTAATTATGGCCATGGCTAAGGAATCTATAGGGAAATCTGATCCTAGAAGTGTTTGCTCTTGGAGCATCTTTGTGATGTTGAAACCTTTTTTGTGGTTCCCGAAATAACATAGTTGGATTTACAACAACAGTAAACCAAACAATACAACAGTGAACCATACAACAGTGAACCATACAACAGTGAACCATACAACAGTGAACCATACAACAGTGAACCATACAACAGTGAACCATACAGCAGTGATCCATCCAACAGTGATCCAGACAACAGTGATCCATACAACAGTGAACCATACAACAGTGATCCATACAACAGTGATCCATACAACAGTGAATAATTCAACAGTGAAACAAACAACAGTGAACAATACAACAGTGATCCATACAACAGTGAACAATTCAACAGTGAACAATACAACAGTGAACAATACAACAGTGAACAATTCAACAGTGATCCATACAACAGTGAACAATACAACAGTGAACAATACAACAGTGAACAATACAACAGTGAACAATACAACAGTGAACAATACAACAGTGAACAATTCAACAGTGAACAATACAACAGTGAACAATACAACAGTGAACAATACAACAGTGAACAATACAACAGTGAACAATACAACAGTGAACAATACAACAGTGAACAATACAACAGTGAACAATACAACAGTGAACAATTCAACAGTGAACAATACAACAGTGAACAATACAACAGTGAACAATACAACAGTGAACAATACAACAGTGAACAATACAACAGTGAACAATACAACAGTGAACCATACAACTGGTAACAATACAACAGTGAACAATACAACAGTGAACAATACAACAGTGAACCATACAACAGTGAACCATACAACAGTGAACAATACAACAGTGAACAATACAACAGTGAACAATTCAACAGTGAACAATTCAACAGTGAACAATTCAACAGTGAACAATTCAACAGTGAACAATACAACAGTGAACCATACAACAGTGAACAATTCAACAGTGAACCATACAACAGTGAACAATACAACAGTGAACAATACAACAGTGAACCATACAACTGGTAACAATACAACAGTGAACAATACAACAGTGAACAATACAACAGTGAACCATACAACAGTGAACCATACAACAGTGAACAGTGAACCATACAACAGTGAACAATTCAACAGTGAACCATACAACAGTGAACAATTCAACAGTGAACAATTCAACAGTGAACCATACAACAGTGAACCATACAACAGTGAACCATACAACAGTGAACCATACAACAGTGAACCATACAACAGTGAACATTTCAACAGTGAAACATACAACAGTGAACAATTCAACAGTGAACCATACAACAGTGAAACAAACAACAGTGAACAATACAACAGTGAAACAAACAACAGTGAACCACATACTTTTTATTATGGATTGAAGACAGAAGACTGTCACTTGAAGAAATCTCATCAGACATACCCTTTCTGGAACCTTTTTGGGAAAAAATAAAATATGAAAGCATAGACTCCCAGACGAAATCCCCTCGAATGCACTAAACGGGTTACCAACGTAATTAGAGCAGTAAAAATGCATTTTTTGTCATACCCCCAGTATACGGTCTGATAAACCACGGCTGTCAGCCAATCAACATTCAGGGCTCTAACCACCCAGTTTATAATCATTGTTTGAACATGCTAGCTATGTTTATACAGGTGTGGTATAACTCAAGTGCGCTCACACTCCTTAGTCCTTACAATAACATGTCAATATCATTGCTGTGCACATTGAAACATGTTTGGCTGGCTAAATATGCCAGTTTTGGAATGTAGGGTTGAATACCACAGACAAACGCAAACAAACTTTCGGTCAGAACTCTGAATGACCTCAAGTTTAGCATATCTGTCATTTACAATTTGCAGCTTTTAGATTGTGATGAGCTGTACTGACTAAATAGACAGAACCCACTCTATGAAGTCACGGGCATGCTTTGAACTCAGACAGATGCACCCCCCCTCCCCTTCTACTCACCAACATTTCATGCCTCATTGCAGTCTAACACTAATGACACTGATTTCACGGAGTGTCACAGGCATGTCAGTAGCTGGGCTCTAAAGTAATGCCAGGGCCGTGGGGCATGGTCACATCTCTCTCCTCTCCACCTGTCCTGTGAGCAGGTGTCACAATGTTGGATCCAGGTAAAAGGAGACATCCAGACAGGGAGGAGAGGAGCATGACACACAGGTGACACGCCACATCTCTCACCATGGACTGAAATTGAAAAAGTGTGAGCAGTGGCGTCGCCGTCATTCCTAGCTCTGCCGTGATTGATTCTGAATCCCTGAACCCTGCCCGCCGGACTCTCTCCTCAGCCTCCCAATCCAGCTCCCCTCACAATAACATCATCAGCAGTGACAGGAGAATAAATATGGGACCGTCGGCGAGCGCAGCCCTTCGAGAGTCTGTGGGATGCCGCTGACAGGTCTCAATAACTTCAACTCCAGATTATTATTTTTTGTTTCTTTTTTAATCTCGGTGGGGAGACTCTGGAATCCAGCTGTCAGCAGAATGAGAGCATATTAGGAGGGCACCGCGTCCCGGCCCACTGTTCCCCCATCCATCTTCTCCCCATAATTATCCTCCCAGCCCATTCCTATTAACCTGCTCCCTTTGATCTCCATGCATGATGATATGCAAAACCATCTGAATGGAGACTAGCACAGCCCAGCATTCCACTCCCTCCCAATGAGTCTGATTTCACCACTCCTCCTTTTACTCTTCCTCAGATGAAATACATTTCTAAGAATTCTGCAAGGATGAAAAAGAAGAACAGAGAAGGAGAAAGGGAGAAAGTAATATTTGAAGAGAAAGATGAAAATAGAACGTATTGGAACATTTTACAAGGGCCCTTCCGGTATTAAAAAACAAGAGGGGGAAAAATGCCCATCTCAAAATACCAATTTCATTCCATCCCAGCTACATCTTCATTAGGTCTAGGAGCCTAAAAGCAAATATCAGGGTCGCACAATGCTGAAGGTCTGACACTGACCTTTCTTTGGTTTTAATCATTGCAACTCTTGACAGCTTAATAAGTTGAAGGTGCTGGATTGCAGCCTAACTTAAAAAGGCCCACACCAGAGCCTTGGCCACTTATTATGGCCCCCATAAGTCTTAGCACATCTGGCGCTGTGTCCTTGGTGAGAGATATTTTCCATAACTTTCCTTAAGTTCAAACGGAGCCCTCCCCCTTTTTTAAGGGCACGATGACACAGTGCATAGTGTGAGCCAGTCTGCAAGTCGTCATACATTCATTACTCCACATCGCCTGCACTGACAACCACCACAGTACAATGCTCTTCAGGCATGGACCATGCAATATTTGACTAATAGAATATATCAATAATTTAAAGGTGTACTTTCTAAATCATGCCATCGTATTTCCTTTATCCCACTGAAGTACAGTACCAGTCAAAGGTTTGGACACACCTACTCATTGAAAGGTTTTTCTTTATTTGTACTATTTTCTACATTGCAGAATAATAGTGAAGACATCAACACTATGAAATAACACATATGGAATCATGTAATAACCAAAAAGTGTTAAACAAGAAAAGTAACAAGAAAATTTCCCAAGACATAGACATATCTGATTTGGGCAGAAAGATTACATTCTTGTTAATCTAACTGCACTCTCCAATTTACAGTAGCTATAACAGCTAAATAATACCATGCTATTGTTGAGGAGTGTGCCCAATTATAACTTGAAAATGTATTAATAAACCAATTAGGCTCATTTGGGCGGTCTTGATACAACATTTTGAACAGATATGCAATCAAATTAATTGGATCAGTCAAAAACTTTACACATACACTGCTGCCATCTAGCAGCCAAAATCTAAATTGTGCCTAGGCTGGAATAATACATTATAGCCTTTATTTTGCATTTCAAAGATGATGATTCAAAATGACACATTTTCACAAACTTCAAAGTGTTTCCTTTCAAATGGTATCAAGAAAATGCATATCCAGTTCCTGAGCTACAGGCAGTTAGATTTGGGTATGTCATTTTAGGCAAAAAAAATGAAAAATAAGGTCTGATCCTTCAAGTGTGCCTTGTTATAAGTTAATTTGTGGAATTTCTTTCCTTCTTAATTAATGCCTTTGAGCCAATCAGTTGTGTTGTGACAAGGTAGGGTGTTATACAGAAGACAGCCCTATTTGGTAAAAGACCAAGTCCATATTATGGTAAGAACAGCTCAAATAAGAAAAGAGAAACGACAGTCCAACACTACTTTAAAACATGAAGGTCAGTCAATGGGGAACATGTCAAGAACTTTGAAAGTTTCTTCAAGCGCAGTCGCAAAAACCATCAAGAGGTATGATGAAACTGGCTCTCATGAGGACCACCACAGGAAAGGAAGGCCCAGATTTACCTCTGCTAGAGAGAATAAATTCATTAGAGTTACCAGCGTCAGAAATTGCAGCCCAAATAAATGCTTCACAGAGTTCAAGTAACAGACATGTCTCAGCATCAACTGGTCAGAGGAGACTGTGTGAATCAGGCCTTCATGGTCGAATTGCTGCAAAGAAACCACTACTAAAGGACACCAATAAGAAGAAGAGACTTTCTTGGGCCAAGAAAGATGAGCAATGGACATTAGACCGGTGGAAATCTGTAATTTGGTTTTATCAGTCCAAATGTGATATTTTTGGTTCCAACTGCTGTGTCTTTATGAGACGCAAAGTAGGTGAGTGGATTTTCTCTGCATTTGTGGTTCCCACCGTGAAGCATGGAGGAGGAGGTGTGATGGTGTGGATGTGCTTTGCTGGGGACACTGTCTGTGATTTATTTAGAATTCAAGTCACACTTAACCAGCATGGCTACCGCAGCATTCTGCAGCGATACGCCATCCCATCTGGTTTGTGCTTAGTGGGACTATCATTTGTTTTTAAACAGGACAATGACAAAACACACCTCCAGGCTGTGTAAGGGCTATTTGACCAAGAAGGAGAGTGAATGAGTGCTGCATCAGATGACCTGGCCTCCACAATAACCCAACCTCAACCCGATTGTGATGGTTTGGGATGAGTTGGACTGCAGAGTGAAGGAAAAGCAGCCAATAAGTGCTCTGCATTTGTGGGAATTCCTTCAAGACGGTTGGAAAAGCATTCCAGGTGAAGCTGGTTGAGAGAATGCCAAGAGTGTGCAAAGCTGTCATCAAGGCAAAGGGTGGCTACTTTGAAGAATCTCAAATATAAAATATATTTTAATTTGTTTAAAAAAATGTTGGTTACTACATTAATCCATGTGTTATTTCATAGATTTGATGTCTTCACTAGTATGTGAAGAAAATAGTAAATGTAGAAAATAGTAAAAATGAAGGAAATCCCTTGAATGAGAATGTGTGTTCAAACTTTTGACTTGTATTGTATATTGTTATGTAGGATTTATGCGGCCGATATTTTTTGCTTTATTACTTATTTGATTTTTTTATTTGATATCGCCAGACTGACTTTAGATGCAGTTTAATGTTAGCTAAGATTGAGGGGAGGCCAAAAAATTTTAGCTAGCTAACGTCAGCATTGATAGCTATTTTGGATTGATTTTGCTAGCTAATGACAACAATGCCATGTGTTTAAAATACATTTGATGACATGATAATGCTGGCATAATTATTTCCTACTAAGTATTTGACTACTTTAGGAATGTCATCATATTTCTAGGCACTCTAGTGTAATTTAGACTAAACAGTAGTTAGCCCTAGTCCAGAATGACTAGGTTATTCACAACGGTACCACTACGGCGCGGCAGGTAGGAAGCGTCTGGAGAACGTTTATAACAATGGCATGACGCGACCGAGTGACAGGTACGATGCACCTAAGGTATATAATTCTATATGCGTTAAAGTCGTGTTTTATTGATTGCGTTATAGCTTCTCCCATCTTCCCCTCCCAGGTCCACATGAATACTTTAGGTTAAAGCAGTGCATTCCTGCTCCATTAACTTCACACACTTATCCTCTCATGAATGGTTCCCTGTTTACCTCGGCAATGAGGATTTAGTCAGCCCCTTCCATGGAAAGACGTGGTCTGCGTCCCAATTGCACCCTATTCTCTATATATATAGTGATCTACTTTTGACCTTTGACCAGAGCTCTGTCGGGTCCTGCTCCAAAGTAGTGCGCAACAAAGGTAATAGGATGCCATTTGGGACACAACTTGGGTCTGTATAAACATATGAGAGGAGAGAATGAACTGTCACACACAGTATGTCACATCAAATTAGCCTAGGTAACATTGAGCAGATATGATGAGAAACACAATAGCATCCTTGATAATACAGTGACGTAATACAATGACATGGAGATGTAAACATTCTTGCTTGTATCCGATAGCTACCATGCCAATTGCCACGATACAACATCCTGTATGTCTAATGTAACATATGTATTGAGCAACTAGAAATTGTATAAATACTGAATGCCTACATGTTGTGTCGATGTTCTCATTTTGAACATATTGATTTATTTTGACACCTGAGCCAGAGTTGAGTGAAACAGGCTCCAAAACATGGAAGGATCTCACCCTCACTCAGCGTTTACTCTCCGTCCGCGTCCCAAAAGGTAACCTATTACCTACATAGTGCACTACTTTTAGCATAGTGTTCTATGTCGGGATAGGTTGCCCTTTGGTACGAACGCTTGCAGGAGAGCAGCACCTTGGCAGACCATCCCAGAACAGTTAGACAACAGGGAAGGAGAGAGACAACATTAGGAAACATTAGCATTGGGATCATCTCCCCTCGTATCCTCCTCTGGGTAAATGTGCAGTTTTGTCACACAACGCCACAGATGTCATGTTTTGAGGGAGTGTACTGACATGCTGACTGCAGGAATGTCCAGCAGAGCTGTTACCAGAGAAATGAATGTTCATTTCTCTACCATAAGCCAACCTTCAACGTTGTTTAGAGAATTTGGTAGTACGTCCAACTGGCCTCACAACCGCAGACCACTTCTAACCACACCAGGCCAGGACCTCCACATCCGGCTTCTTCACCTGCGGGACAGCAGATGAAACTGTGTATTTGCACAACCGAAGAATTTCTGCACACACTGTCAGAAACCGTCTCAGGGAAGCTCATCTGCGTGCTCGCCGTCCTCACCAGCATCTTGACCTGACTGCAGATCGGTAATGTAAATGACTCCAGTGGGTATTGTACCGGGTACAGTGCCTTGCGAAAGTATTCGGCCCCCTTGAACTTTGCGACCTTTTGACACATTTCAGGCTTCAAACATAAAGATATAAAACTGTATTTTTTTGTGAATAATCAACAACAAGTGGGACACAATCATGAAGTGGAACGACATTTATTGAATATTTCAAACTTTTTTAACAAATCAAAAACTGAAAAATTGGGCGTGCAAAATTATTCAGCCCCCTTAAGTTAATACTTTGTAGCGCCACCTTTTGCTGCAATTACAGCTGTAAGTCGCTTGGGGTATGTCTCTATCAGTTTTGCACAACGAGAGACTGAAATATTTTCCCATTCCTCCTTGCAAAACAGCTCGAGCTCAGTGAGGTTGGATGGAGAGCATTTGTGAACAGCAGTTTTCAGTTCTTTCCACAGATTCTCGATTGGATTCAGGTCTGGACTTTGACTTGGCCATTCTAACACCTGGATGTTTATTTTTGAACGATTCCATTGTAGATTTTGCTTTATGTTTTGGATCATTGTCTTGTTGGAACACAAATCTCCGTCCCAGTCTCAGGTCTTTTGCAGACTCCATCAGGTTTTCTTCCAGAATGGTCCTGTATTTGGCTCCATCCATCTTCCCATCAATTTTAACCATCTTCCCTGTCCCTGCTGAAGAAAAGCAGGCCCAAACCATTATGCTGCCACCACCATGTTTGACAGTGGGGATGGTGTGTTCAGGGTGATGAGCTGTGTTGCTTTTACGCCAAACATAACATTTTGCATTGTTGCCAAAAGGTTCAATTTTGGTTTCATCTGACCAGAGCACCTTCTTCCACATGTTTGGTGTGTCTCCCAGGTGGCTTGTGGCAAACTTTAAACAACACTTTTTATGGATATCTTTAAGAAATGGCTTTCTTCTTGCCACTCTTCCATAAAGGCCAGATTTGTGCAATATACGACTGATTGTTGTCCAATGGACAGAGTCTCCCACCTGTAGATCTCTGCAGTTCATCCAGAGTGATCATGGGCCTCTTGGCTGCATCTCTGATCAGTCTTCTCCTTGTATGAGCTGAAAGTTTAGAGGGACGGCCAGGTCTTGGTAGATTTGCAGTGGTCTGATACTCCTTCCATTTCAATATTATCGCTTGCACAGTGCTCCTTGGGATGTTTAAAGCTTGGGAAATCTTTTTGTATCCAAATCCGGCTTTAAACTTCTCCCAACAGTATCTCGGACCTGCCTGGTGTGTTCCTTGTTCTTCATGATGCTCTCTGCGCTTTTAACGGACCTCTGAGACTATCACAGTGCAGGTGCATTTATACGGAGACTTGATTACACACAGGTGGATTGTATTTATCATCATTAGTCATTTAGGTAAACATTGGATCATTCAGAGATCCTCACTGAACTTCTGGAGAGAGTTTGCTGCACTGAAAGTAAAGGGGCTGAATAATTTTGCACGCCCAATTTTTCAGTTTTTGATTTGTTAAAAAAGTTTGAAATATCCAATAAATGTCGTTCGACTTCATGATTGTGTCGCACTTGTTGTTGATTCTTCACAAAAAAATACAGTTTTATATCTTTATGTTTGAAGCCTGAAATGTGGCAAAAGGTCGCAAAGTTCAAGGGGGCCGAATACTTTTGCAAGGCACTGTAGATGGCAGACAGCGTGTATGAAGTCAAGTTAGTGAGTGGTTTGCTGATGTCAATGTTGTGAACAGAGTACTCCATGGTGCCGGTGGGGTTATGGTATAGGCAGGCATAAGCTACGGACAATGAACACAATTTCATTTTATTGATGGCTATTTGAATCCACATCGATACATTGACAAGGTCCTGAGGCCCATTGTCAAGCCATTTATCCCTCGCCACCACCTCATGTTTCAGCCTCATGTCGCAAGGATCTGTACAGAATTCCAGGAAGTTCTTCAATGGCCTGCATACTCTCCAGACATGTCGCCCGTTGACCATGTTTGGAATGCTCTGGATCGACGTGTATGACAACGTGTTCCAGTTCCCACCAAAATCCAGCAACTTCACACAGCCATTGAAGAGGAGTGTGACCACATTCCACAGGCCACAATCAACAGTCTGATCAACTCGATGTGAATGAGCTGTGTCGCGCTGCATGAGGCAAATGGTGGTTTTCTTATCCACACCCCTACCCTTTCCCAGTCATTTGAAATGAATAGATTTATTTATTTCAATTGACTGATTTCCAGATATCAACTGTAACTCAGTAACATCTTTGAAATGGTTGCATGTTGTGTTTATATTTTTGTTCAGTGTAGATACCTAAGTGCAATACATTTCGACAGTGACAGTAGTTCTGTGTGCTGCTGATGTACTAATGGTGCGTCTAGAGTACAGCCATAAAGGTGAACAACATTTAGTCTTTTCCATTGATATTCATGTCACGACTTCTTCCGAAGTCGTTGCCTCTCCTTGTTCGGGCGGTGCTCGGCGTTCGACGTCACCGGTCTTCTAGCCATCATTGATCCATTTTTCATTTTCCATTGGTTTTGTCTTGTCTTCCCACACACCTGTTTTCAATCTCATTCATTACCTGTTGTGTATTTAACCCTCTGTTTCCCCTCATGTCTTTGTCAGAGATTGTTTATTGTCAGTGTAGTGTTTTTTGTATAGGTGCGCGACGGGTCTTCGTACCCACATCTGTTTACATTCATTTTTCTATTTAGTGTTATGGAGCATGTACTTGGACATTTATTAAAACTCCATTTTACACTCCGTTTGACTCTCCTGCGCCTGACTTCCCTGCCACCTATACACATATATCTGACAATTCAGCTGATTGTCAGGAGTGTTTGTACACCTCTTCTATCATTATTATGACAGTCCACATCTCTATCCTGCACTCTGCTATTCTTCAATATACTGGCTCCATACTCACTACCCTAGTGTTATAATACAGTATACTGGCTCCATACTCACTACCCTAGTGTTATAATACAGTATACTGGCTCCATACTCACTACCCCAGTGTTATAATACAGTATACTGGCTCCATACTCACTACCCTAGTGTTATAATACAGTATACTGGCTCCATACTCACTACCCTAGTGTTATAATACAGTATACTGGCTCCATACTCACTACCCTAGTGTTATAATACAGTATACTGACTCCATACTCACTACCCTAGTGTTATAATACAGTATACTGGCTCCATACTCACTACCCTAGTGTTATAATACAGTATACTGGCTCCATACTCACTACCCTAGTGTTATAATACAGTATACTGGCTCCATACTCACTACCCTAGTGTTATAATACAGTATACTGGCTCCATACTCACTACCCTAGTGTTATAATACAGTATACTGGCTCCATACTCACTACCCTAGTGTTATAATACAGTATACTGGCTCCATACTCACTACCCTAGTGTTATAATACAGTATACTGGCTCCATACTCACTACCCTAGTGTTATAATACAGTATACTGGCTCCATACTCACTACCCTAGTGTTATAATACAGTATACTGGCTCCATACTCACTACCCTAGTGTTATAATACAGTATACTGGCTCCATACTCACTACGCTAGTGTTATAATACAGTATACTGGCTCCATACTCACTACCCTAGTGTTATAATACAGTATACTGGCTCCATACTCACTACCCTAGTGTTATTATACAGTATACTGGCTCCATACTCACTACCCTATTATCAATAATGGTGATATTCAAACGAGATTGCAAAAAGTGCTTTGTTGTCCTTTGATTGGGCTGTCACACAGACACCATCAAAGACCCTATCTGGACACCTCTCTCTGGGCAGCCAGCTGAGCAGGTAACCGAGCTCTCCTCTCCCCCTGTGTTCAGAGCTAAAAGCCATCCGCCCACTCCACCTCACATCTTCATTTGTGGCCTGACCCAATATGGCCGTCGTTGAATGTTGGGGCAAGTCTCTGCCGGAGTCCTCAGGTTTGAATGAGGCTCTTCTCTTTGCTGTGTACCTGCTGTTTGATCTGGGTACACGTTGCAGAGAGAGGCTAATTTGGTCTCTCTCTCTCTCTCTCTCTCTCTCTCTCTCTCTCTCTCTCTCTCTCTCTCTCTCTCTCTCTCTCTCTCTCTCTCTCTCTCTCTCTCTCTCTCTCTCTCTCTCTCTCTCTCTCTCTCTCTCTCTCTCTCTCTCTCTCTCTCCTGGTGATGTTTTAATGAAGACCCTTTGTTTGGGGCGTCAGGTTTCCTCTGTGCCATCGCCATAGTGCCGTGCCAAGCACCCGGCTGATTGGCTGCTCTTAAAGGTGAGGATGAAAGCTCTTGTGGAACACTGGGGGTTGGGGAGGGTGAGGATGGGAGCCGTGCATGGTTTTAAAAAGTATCCCCTTTGCTCTTTTAAATCCACCCGTAACAGAGACAGAGGAAATTTAAATGTAAATTGCCTATTAGATTTTCATGTAAAGCAACTGTATCCTATTTTATGGCTACCATTGGACAATGTCTGTTCTCCATGCCTGGTGTATCAATGAGACACAGGGTCTGAGACACAGGGTCTGAGACACAGGGCTGCCGAGTCACTGGGATCATTTCGAACAGAAACAACACACGGACTCTTATTACCTAGTTATGAAAGATCCCTGTTGTTGTTGGACGTCATTTCATTGAATATGTGGAGAAAGACATACAGTAAAAACAAACAAATAGTTATTGTGAGCTGGTTTACCTGGTTTATATGTTGAAATAGGGAGAGACATGCATATACCGCCTGCAAGAAAACTCAATGAACTACCATATCTTTACATATTAAAATGTATATATTTAAATCAAGACACATGAATCCATCATGGTCATAATCTCCTCTACTCATAGCTGAAAAGTTGAAAAGTTATTTAGAAAAACCTATTTGAAAAGTTATTCAGATAAAATATATATTTTGTGTAATTGTCTATCAACGTCACTCTTCGAACAAGCCATTTTGAGACTCATACAGTCCAGCACAATTAATACTTTTAAGAGGGGTAAATCCAGTACAGTACAGTATGTAGTGATGAAGTACAGTACTGTATGTAATGATGAAGTACAGTACAGTATGTAATGATGAAGTACAGTACAGTATGTAATGATGAAGTACAGTACAGTATGTAATGATGAAGTACAGTACAGTATGTAATGATGAAGTACAGTATGTAATGATGAAGTACAGTACAGTATGTAATGATGAAGTGCAGTACAGTACAGTATGTAATGATGAAGTACAGTACAGTATGTAATGATGAAGTGCAGTACAGTATGTAATGATGAAGTACAGTACAGTACAGTATGTAATGATGAAGTACAGTACAGTACAGTATGTAATGATGAAGTACAGTACAGTATGTAATTACGAAGCATCTTACCGTAAACCTTGATTTTCTTGTCGCAGAATAGCATCTTACCGTAAACCTTGATATTATTGTAGCAGTATAGTCTCTTGTGCCTCTACTCCTCCACATCTCATCCCTTTGCTTCACCCCTATTTTCTTCTGCAATCCCAGCTCCATCCTTTAGGGGGCTAAGTAGTGGAACTAGCCATCTCTCTCCACAGCATGGAAAGCTGATTAGTGATGTCATGCATACAAGCTAACTTCCTCTCACTGTTGTATCAGTCAATTTGCCGTAGACTACTCTGATCTGATATAATATTGAAGGCATGGGGGTGATTCCCATTCAGTTGGACCCTGTCTGCTGGTAAGGATGGCAAGCTAATTTGGGATTGATGGAACTGTGGAACCGATGGGTTTAAGATTTGGAGAGAGAGTGAAGGGGGCTTCTGTGCCCATGGATTGGTGTCACCATAAGGATGTGCCATAAACCAATACTGAGGCATGTAGGACAAGGATTTCTATCAGGATTATGCCTGTGTGTAGGAGTCATCCTTCATCTCTTGTGAGAGATACAGCCATACAGCCATGCAGCCAGACAGACACCAGTCTGTGCCTGTCTGCCTGCCTGCCTGCCTGCCTGCCTGCCTGCCTGCCTGCCTGCCTGCCTGCCTGCCTGCCTGCCTGCCTGCCTGCCTGCCTGCCTGCCTGCCTGCTTGCATGTACATGTATGCATGAATTTGTATTAACGTATGTGCATAAGTATCTCTATTTGTCATTCTTCAATTTATTTAGAGCAATAAAAAATTGAGAAAAACACACACACACACACACCCACACACACACACAGTCCTCCCCAGCAGCAATTAAACATGGAGGCTACACAATAACAGAGAGGTCAAGTATGGTGGGTTGTCAGCAAGCACAGTGGAGGACCCCCCACCTCAGCACGCCGCATGAGGCCCTGCCTGGGCTAGTGAAGATGGCTGGCACGGTCAGTCAGGCTCAACTGTCCTTGATCACACCATCAAGCAGCTTGTTATGAAACCCACAATGGCCAATATATGTGGTATCAATCTGAATGTCTCAGCCTCGCAGGGGGAAAATGTTCACGGGGTCAGCCAGGGGACAGAGGAGAGAGGGGAAGTCGGAGAAGGAGATTAAAAGGGGAATAAATGTAACGCGGACAAGAGCTTTATTAATAGGATTAAGGGCTCACAGATTTCGATATATCATTGGTTCGAGGAGGGAGGGAAATTTTAAAAATGACAAAAATCTTGGAGAGGAGTACAATAAAATGTTAATGGTTATTTATTGAGACTCAGTGGTTAGTGAGGATAAGATTTGGTTTGAAAGAGATGCCTTTCTATGGACAGAGTGGGGGTAGTCTCATGCTTTTTCCTTTGTAGACAATAGTCTTTTAATGTGATAAGGTGATAAAGCACCCATATCACTGTAGACTGGCGTCTCCATGTATACATGTATCGACATTAATTTCATCTGTTTGAGAGAAACTCCCTCTTCAGTTACTCCATGAACAGAATAGCCTAAATTATTGAACCATCTATTGTATCAAATATATTCTACTCCATAAAGAAACGGTTTATTTGTGTTATACATGGCAGACAATAAAAGAGGCTGCCATCTTTCATAGGAGTTACTAAACACTGCAGTTAACCTCCTTTAGCAGAACCTGTGTTAAATCTTCTTTCTATAACGTGTATATGACTTTATGATAGCTATAACGCTCTCAAAAGACGTATATTGTTCTTTCCTTGGTTCATTAAGCATCACTGTTAAGGAGATCCAAGCCATTACGACATGACAGACTACCGTCACAACATAATCAAATCACACTATTTCCTTTTTTTCAATTATTTCTCACTTTGCTGTTACTGTTTAACTGTGACAACGGATATATTTTTTACTTACAAATCCGGTGTTGACAAAGACAAAATTAAGCAGCACAGTACCAACATATCCAACATTGAATTAGCGGGTGTTGAATGAATGGGGAAGAGAAAAGCATACGGAAAGATAAGAAGACCAGAGCAGGGTTATGCAAAAACGGGACATAAACGGATCTTACGTTTC